>NC_041228.1:25936582-25944443 GCF_002837175.3 Physeter macrocephalus | reverse complement strand
TCCCAGAATATATTAATACTATATCATTTCATTCACCTATTGGAGGACACCTTAGTTTCATTCACATTTTGGCAATATTGAATTAGGTGCTATAAATATCCATATGCAGGTTTTCATCTGGAAGTATGTTTTAAACTACTTTAAGTAAATATCTATGAGAACACTTGCTGGATTGTACAGTAAGGGAATATTTAATATTATAGCAAGTGTCAATCAGACTACCAAAGTAGCTGTATTATTTTTCATTTCCACCAATAACAAATGACATTTCCTATTGTTCCACATCCCCTACAGAAATTGTTCTTTTCATTGTTCACATTTTAGCCATTCTAAGTGTTACATAGTGGTATGTAATTGTATTTTTAATTTGCTTTTCCACGGCAGCATGTAATCTGGATTATTCTTCTGTATACTTATATACATAGTGTCTATTTTCTTTGGTGAGGTGTCCATAAAGTATATTGGTCCACATTTTATTTAGGCTGCTTTCATTTTTTTCTACCCAATCTGTATTTGTTTTATTTATTTTCGTGCCTTATTGCATTAGCAAGGACTTGGAGTAAAATATGGAAAAGGAATCATGAAAGGGGACATCCTTGCTTTTACCTGAACTTAGTGGAAAAGCTTCATGTTTTTGATTATTTAGGCTGCTTTCATTTTTTTCTACCCAATCTGTATTTGTTTTATTTATTTTCGTGCTTTATTGCATTAGCAAGGACTTGGAGTAAAATATGGAAAAGGAATCATGAAAGGGGACATCCTTGCTTTTACCTGAACTTAGTGGAAAAGCTTCATGTTTTTGATGATTCATCATGATGTAAGATAAAAGTTTCCTGTAAATCTTTGTTATCAACTTGAGAAAGCTCCAGTCTATTTCTTTAACTGAGAGTGTTTATGAAGAATGGGTTTTAGATTTTTTCAAAGGTCTTCTGAATCTATTGATATGCTAATGATTGTCTTTAGGGTGTTGATATGATGGATATAATTATTTGATTTTAGAATGCTGAACCAGCCTTGCGTACCTGGGATTATTCCCTCTCATTCATGATATAAAATTCTCTTTTCTTTTGAGATTTAAAGGTTTCTTTTGATATGCCTTCAAGCTCACAGATATTTCTCCTCAGCCAGCTCTTTGACTGCTAAAACAGAATACGAGAGACTTGGTATTTTATAAACAACAGAATTTTTTTTTTTTTTTTTTTTTTTTTTTTTGTGGTATGCGGGCCTCCCTCTGTTGTGGCCTCTCCCGTTGCGGAGCACAGGCTCCGGACGCGCAGGCTCAGCGACCATGGCTCACGGGCCCAGCCGCTCGACGGCATGTGGGGTCCTCCCAGACCGGGGCGCGAACGCGGTTCCCCTGCATCGGCAGGCGGACGCGCAACCACTGCGCCACCAGGGAAGCCCCAACAACAGAATATTTTTGTTCTCTCATAATTGCTGAGGTTGAAAAGTTCAAGAACAAGTTACCAGGGGCTTCCCTGGTGGCACAGTGGTTAAGAATCTGCCTACCAATAAAGGGGACACGGGTTCGAGCCCTCGTCCAGGAAGATCCCACATGCCATGGAACAACTAAGCCTGTGCACCACAAATACTGAGCCTGTGCTCTAGAGCCCACAGGCCACAACTACTGAGCCCACAGGCCACAACTACTGAAAACAGCACAGCTAGAGCCCGTGTTTTGCAACAAGAGAAGCCACCCAATGAGAAGCCTGTGCACTGCAACAAAGACCCAACACAGCCAAAAAATTAATTAAAAAAAAAACAAGTTGCCAGCTGACTTAGTGTCTGGTGAGGGACAAATATCTGGTTCATAATGTGGGTCTTCTTGCTCGGCAATGAAATCATGCAATGGGCATGAGATCTTCTGTGTGCTACATTTATTAGGTCACTAATTCCATGTTTGAGGTCTCTGGCCTCATGACCTAATCACGTCCCAAAGCCCCACCTCCTAATACCATCAAAATGGGAGCTGAGTTTCAAAATTTTAAAACTAGAGGTACAAAATGTTTACACCATAACAGGGACAAGTTCATTTATACCCCCCTTTTTTTTGAATTCCTCATATAAGCAATATCATATGATACCTGTCTTTCTGTGTCTGACTTGCTTCACTCAGTATAACAATCTCTAGGTCCAATTTATTATATAATCCCAAAACCCTTGTTTTTTTTTTAAAGATTCTTTTCCTGTATACGCCAGTACACACCATTGAGTAGAGTTCCCTGTGCTATAAAGCAGGTCCTTATCAATACTTATGTATTTTGTATATACTAGTGTGTATATGTCAGTCCCAATCTCCCAATGTATCCCTTCGCCACTTATCCCCTGGTAACCATAAGTTTGTTTTCTATATCCATGACTCTATTTCTGTTCTGTAAATAAGTTCATTGGTACTTTTTTTTCTTTTTTAGATTCCTCATATAAGCAATATCATATGATATCTGTCTTTCTGTGTCTGACTTTCTTCACTCAGTATAACAATCTCTAGGTTCATCCATGTTGCTACAAAACCCTTAATTGTTAAGGATAACTCTCAATTTTTTCCAGTACCAGCAGCAATTCTTTCTGGAAGACATGTGATAACACTTTTTAAACAGGGATATTGAGACCAAGGCTCCTGACCTGCAAACAAACAAAACATCATTCATATAGTGAAAACTTTGCACATCAAAGGATGAAAGTACTTGGTCTAAATCCCTTTGCAGCCACTGCTGACAGAGGGCAGAGGAGTTTGACTCACTAATCTTCCTTACGTGCACTTCTTCCTAATGCGGTATTCCATCTAAAACTTATAAGAAGCGGGAACGCATCATGGAACACACCAATCTCTACCACAGATTCTGAAGCAGCAAAAAAACAAAACAAAACATGATGAACCCATCCAAAGGGTTCTGTCCACATTGTTACAGTAGTTTCCCTCACACTGTGAACCCTTCTCAAACCCTATCACTTGAACCAACTTTTATTTTTTTCAACAAAAATAATGTTAATCTGCAGTCACATGCCCCAGTAATATTACACTATTCCTTGTGCAAGTATGTAGGGATTCAAGGAGCTATGGGAGGCTATCATGAGACGTTGCCTAGAGTAATTAGGACATTTCATTTAATGTTGGCTCTTCTTCCTAAGCTGTCTGCTGTCTTCTTCTTTTTGTAGCAACTAGCATTGAGAAAGTGACCAAGATAAAGCCCTTCTCTTTTACTGCTCATGAATGTAGCTGTGATTAACCCCACAGACCTTGGTGCTTCCAGAATCCCCTGAACCTACTGACCCTCCATGCATGGCATGACATAGGTAAGGAGAGTGACGTGTATACTTGTAGAGAGCATGCTATAAAATTTTCGACTCTTCCCTTCCTCATAATTCCAAAAAATAAATTTCTTTGGATTTCTGCTTAATGCTGCTGGAGTTGGTACATAAGTTGTGAGAGGTATCAGGGCACACCAAAAGAGAAGGTAACTGCAAACTTATAAGAAGCGGGAACGCATCATGGAACACACCAATCTCTACCACAGATTCTGAAGCAGCAAAAAAAACCCATGATGAATCCATCCAAAGGGTTCTGTCCACATCGTTACAGTAGTTTCCCTCGCACTGTGAACACTTTTCAACCCCTATCACTTGAACATATTTTTATTTTTTTTCAACAAAAATAATGTTAATCTGCAGTCACACGCTTCAGTAATATTACACTATCCCTTGTGCAAGTATGGGATTCAAGGAGCTATGGGAGGCTATCATGAGAGGTTGCTTAGAGTAATTAGGACATTTCATTTAATGTTGGCTCTTCTCCCTAAGCTGTCTGCTGTCTTCTTCTTTTTGTACCTACTAGCATTGAGAAAGTGACCAAGATAAGGCCGTTCTCTTTTACTGCCCATGAATGCAGCTGTGATTAACCCCACAGATCTTGGTGCTTCCAGAATCCCCTGAACTCACTGACCCTCCATGCATGGCATGACATAGATAAGGATGGTGACGTGTATACTTGTATAGAGCATGCTATAAAATTTTCGACTCTTCCCTTCCTCATAATTCCGCAATAGATTTCTTTGGATTTCTGCTTAATGCTGCTGGAGTTGGTACATAAGTTGTGGGAGGTATCAGGGCACACTAAAAGAGAGGTAACTGCACAGAAAATACAAGCAGGTACATTTCTGTATAGCTTCAAGCAGCTTATTTGCTATATCAACCATGGTGACATGTTGACCCTTCCTTTTTCTACTAGTAGTACAACAAACATAAAGGATATTTAGGCTCTTTGTTTTATCCCCACCTCTCACAAATGATCTGCATTCACATATAGGACAATGAAGGGCAATTTCTACCATCTTAACCAATACTTGAGAACTAGAAAATGTCCAGATTTTTCCGGGGATTATTTTCATATTCCCCAATCAGGCCTATGAAGGAATCTTACCTATTGTGTTTAATGAAGTCATATCTCTGACGGCATCCCATCATCAACAAAACTGGAAAGAAATTTGAAGGGTCTTAGATTTTTCCATATTTGAAATTCCAATATTTGAGACTGACACGTTTTTGGATTTTAGAAAAAAATATTTTAAATGAGACAAAAAATATTTTTATGACACAAAGAGACAGCAATAATTTTATATTTTTATCTGTTCTACTTGCACACAAAAGTCTCATGGGGTTATGTAAAGCAGTCCTGTTGGGTGCTGTGCATGGAGCACGTATGGATTAAAGCTTAGGAATCTTAAGCTTCAGTCACTTGAAACTTTTAAATTAGGATGCAAACTATCCTGTCCAATATTTGAACAGAGCAAGACACTGTCTTTATTTTATTTGTCAGGTAATTAATCTGTCTTTTGCCCCAAGGAGAGAAACAATTGGAATCTTCCATCAATGTACTGTACAAAAATCTTTGAACACAGGGTGCAAGCAGAGGCTGATACAAGATGTGAAAAAAGAGAGACCCTTGTGGCATTTTCTCCCAACTTACTGCAATCTCCCATTTAAAAGGTGGGAATAATCAATCTTCTGAGGAAAAAGGCCCAAGGAAGGTTTTTGCTTCTGTGGAATAATGGGATTGCTAAAGATTTCAGGAGGCAAGACGAATTAGTGAGAATGGCCATGAGAAATCAGAGAAAAGTCAGATCCATGGATGAAGTGATGTTTACCTCTGTGAAGAAACGAAAACATCTTTGTGGTTTAGGATAAATAATGTGCTCTGATACAGATAAGAAGACTACATAAATAAATAGAAATAAGACTAAATAAATAAATAAAGAGGAAAATTTAATGCAAAAAACTGATACCTGATATTATCACACACCAACCAGAAAGTCCAAATGAAAATGACAGGTATTATCAAGTTTGACAAGAATGTGTATAATCCTTGAATCTCATTCACTGTTGCTGAGGATGAAAAATCATACAAATGTTTTGAAAATATTTAGAAATACCTACAAAGATAAACACATGAAAGCTATGACTCGAAAATTTTACTACTACATGTATACTGAACAATAATTTATACTCACACCACCAAAGCTCAAGTTCTAGAATTTATATACCGGTGCTATTCTCAATAGACACAAACTGAAAATCATTCATATTGTAATACACATTGGAATAAATTAATGAATAGTTAAATATTTACACTATGGAATCCTTTGCAACAGTGGCAATGCATGATGACAACAACAAGCAACCATATAGTCATATTCACAAGAAACATAAAATAAAAAAGCCCAATCCAAAAGTGATTTTACTGTGCCATAACATTTATATAAAATACAAAATACAGGTAATGTGATCTTTTTGTTAGATAGAAGAACAATATTAAACCTTAAGGGGAGTCACTAGAATGGGACCAGGGGGCCTCTGAGTAACTGGCAATTTTCTGTGTCTTTATCTAGAAGCTATGTATAGAGTGTATTCAGATTATGAATTTTCTGAAATTTGTCATTTCCTTACAAACCATGCATGTTTTTAGTTGTTTTTTATACATAACAAAAAGTAAAAAAGATAGACTAGGGAAGGTAATTATATTAGCACTTTAATATCCATGCTTTTCGAGGTGGAAGTGAAAGGTATTAAATACTTAACATTGTGATTACTTCTTAAAAGTAAGGTGAAAATTTGAGATTAATAAATAAAACATACTTCTTCATATATAATCCTCAAAGAGGAGGGGTAGAAAGGACTATTATTTTTTTATTTACTACAGAATCGTTAAGATAGAAAAATAATGAAAATGGACTAGGTTTAAAAAGAGCACACTGGAATTCCCTGGTGGCACAGTGGGTAAGAATTTGCCTGCCAATGCAGGGGACAGGGGTTCAATCCCTGGTCTGGGAAGATCCCACATGCCGCAGAGCAACTAAGCCCATGTGCCACAACTACTGAGCCTGCACTCTAGAGCCTGCAAGCAATAACTACTCAGCCTGCATGACACAACTACTGAAGCCCATGCACCTAGAGCCCATACTCCACAACAAGAGAACCCACTGCAAGGAGAAGCCCGTGCACCACAACGATGAGTAACCCCTGCTTGACACAACTAGAGAAACCCTGTGCAGCAACAAAGACCCAACACAATGAAAAATAAATAAAATTAAATCTTCTGACTTCTGAGATGACTCACTCACATGGCTGTAGGTAAGAGGCCTCAGTTCCTTGACACATGGATCTCTCCTTAGGGCTGCTTGAGTGTCCTCATGACATGGAAGCTGGCTTACCCCAGGATGAATGAACTAGCAAAAACCAAAGCAGAACCTTGACACATGGATCTATCCTTAGGGCTGCTTCAGTGTCCTCATGACATGGCAGCTGGCTTACCCCAGGATGAGTGATCTAGCAGAAACCAAAGTAGAAGCTGCAATGTCTTTTATAACTTTGGAAGCTGCACTTTGTCATTTCTACAATTTCTTATTAGTTAAACAGTGAGCCCTTTTCAAGTGCGAGGAGCCACACAGGTACATGAAGACTGGGAGATAATTAGGGGATAATTAGGGCCATATTGGAGGCTGGCTACCAAAGGGGCTGACTAGCCGAAGACTGAATTTTGTTTTCTTCACTTCTGGAGAGAAAATGGTCAGTGAATCCCATTGGTGGTCTTTGAGATGTACCAAAGTTACCTCTTGCTCTCACCCCCAGCCGTGTGACTGACACGGTCTTGCTGCTCCGGCCGAGTGTCAGGCCTGTGCCTCTGAGGTGGGAGAGCCAAGTTCAGGACATTTGTCTACCAGAGACCTCCAGCACCTTATAATATCAAATGACGAAAACTATCCCAGAGATATCCGTCTCAATGCTAAGACCCAGCTCCAGTCAGAGACCAGCAAGATACATTGCTGGACATCCCATGCCAAACAACTAGCAAGACAGGAATGCAGGCCCACCCATTAGCAGAGGGGCTGCCTAAATCATAATAAGGCCACAGACACCCCAAAACACACCACCGGATGCGGACCTGTCCACCAGAAAGACAAGATCCAGACACACCTACCAGAACACAGGCACCAGTCCCCTCCACCAGAAAGCCTACACAACCCACTGAACCAACCTTAGCTACTGGGGGCAGACACTAAAAACAATGGGAATTACGAATCTGCAGCCTGTGAAAAGGAGACCCCAAACACAGTCCCCGAAGCCAAATGAGAAGACAGAGAAACACACAGCAGATGAAGGAGCAAGGTAAAAACCCACTGGACCAAACAAATGTAGAGAAAACAGGCAATAGACCTGAAAAAGAATTCAGAGTAATGATAATAAAGATAATCCCAAATCTTGGAACTGGAAATGGAGAATATACAAGAAACGTTTAACAAGGACCTAGAAGAACTAAAGAGCAAACAAACAATGATGAACAACACAGTAAATGGAATTTAAAATTCTC
>NC_041228.1:25928119-25936394 GCF_002837175.3 Physeter macrocephalus | reverse complement strand
TGGAAATAACTACTGCAGAGCAGAATAAAGAAAAAAAAAATGAAAAGAATTGAGGACAATATGAGATACTTCTGGGACAACATTAAACACACCAATATTTGAATATCAGGGTCCCAGAAGTAGAAGAGAAAAAGAAAGAGACTGAGAAAATATTTGAAGAGATTATAGTTGAAAACTTCCCTAATATGGGAAAGGAAATCATTAATCAAGTCCAGGACGTGCAGAGAGTCCCATACAAGATAAACCCAAGGAGAAACATGCCAAAACATATATTAATCAAACTACCAAAAATTAAATACAAAGAAAAAATATTAAAAGCAGCAAGGGAAAAACAACAAATGACATACAAGGGAATCCCCATAAGGTTAACAGATGATCTTTCAGCAGAAACTCTGCAAGCCAGAAGGGACTGGCAGGACATATTTAAAGTGATGAAAGGGGAAAAGCTACAACCAAGATTACTCGACCCAGCAAAGATCTCATTCAGATTTGACAGAGAAATGAAAATCTTTACAGACAAGCAAAAGCTAAGAGAATTGAGCACCACCAAACCAGCTTTACAACAAATGCTAAAGGAACTTCTCTAGGCAGGAAACACAAGAGAAGGAAAAGACCTACAATAACAAACCCAAAACAATTAAGAAAATGGTAACAAGAACATACATATCAATAATTACCTTAAATGTAAATGGATTAAATACTCCAACCAAAAGACATAGACTGGCTGAATGGATCCGAAAACATGACTGGTATATATGCAGTCTACAAGAGACCTACGTTAGACCTAGGGACACATGCAGACTGAAAATTAGGGGATGGAATAAGATAATCCATGCAAATGGAAATCAAAAGAAAGCTAGAGTAGCAATTTGCATATCAGACAAAAAAGACATTAAAATAAAGACTATTACAGGAGACAAAGAATGACACTACATAATGATCAAGGGATCAATCCCAGAAGAAGATATAACAATTGTATATACTTATGGACCCAACATAGGAGCAACTCAATACATAAGGCAAATGCTAACAGCCATAAAAGGGGAAATTGACAGTAACACAATCATAGTAGGGGACTTTAGCACTCCTCTTTCACCAATGAACAGATCATCCAAAATGAAAATAAATAAGGAAATACAAGCTTTAAATGATACATTAAACAAGATGGACTTAATTGATATTCACAGGACATTCCATCCAAAAACAACAATACACTTTTTCTCAAGTGCTCATGGAATATTCTCCAGGATAGATCATATCTTGGGTCTACCTAGAAAAAAATGACAATGAAAACATGAAGACCCAAAACCTATGGGATGCAGCAAAAGCAATTCTAAGAGGGAAGTTTATAGCAATACAATCCTACTTCAAGAAACAAGAAATATCTCAAATAAACAAGCTAACCTTACACCTAAAGCAAATAGAGAAAGAAAGAAGAAAAAAACAAAGTCAGCAGAGGAAAGAAATCATAAATATCAGATCAGAAATAAATGAAAAAGAAATGAAGGAAACAACAGCAAAGATCAAAAAAAACTAAAAGCTGGTTCTCTGAGAAGATAGACAAAATTGATAAACCATTAGCCAGACTCATCAAGAAAAGAAGGGAGAAGACTCAAATCAATAGAATTACAAATGAAAAAGGAGAAGGAACAAGTGACACTGCAGAAGTACAAACAATCATGATAGATTGCTGCAAGCAACTATATGCCAATAAAATGGACAGCCTGGAAGAAATGGACAAATTCTTAGAAAAGCACAGCCTTCCAAGACTGAACCAGGAAGAAATAGAAACTATAAACAAACCAATCCCAAGCACTGAAATTGAGACTGTGATTATAAATATTCCAACAAACAAAAGCCCAGTACCAGATGGCTTCACAGGCAAATTCTATCAAACATTTAGAGAAGAGTTAACACCTATCCTTCTCAAACTCTTCCAAAATAGAGCAGAGAGAGGAACTCTCCCAAACTTATTCTATGAGACCACCATCTCCCTGATACCAAAACCAGACAAAGATGTCATAAAGAAAGAAAACTACAGGCCAATATCACTGATGAACATAGGTGCAAATATCCACAGCAAAATACTAGCAAATGGAATCCAACAGCGCATTAAAAGGATCATACACCAAGATCAAGAGGGGTTTATCCCAGGGATGCAAGTATTCTTCAATACATGCAAATCAATGTGATACACCATACAAAAAAACTGAAGGATAAAAACCATATGGTCATCTCAATAGATGCAGAAAATGCTTTCAACAATATTAAACAACGATTTATGATAAAAAACCCTCCAGAAGGCTTCCCTTGTGGTGCAGTGGTTGAGAGTCTGCCTGCTTATGCAGGGGACACAGGTTTGTGCCCCTGTTCAGGAAGATCCCACATGCCACAGAGCAGCTGGAACCATGAGCCATGGCCGCTGAGCCTGCGTGTCCGGAGACGGTGCTCCACAATGGGAGAGGCCACAACAGTGAGAAGCCCACGTACCGCAAAACAAACAAACAAACAAACAAAAAACACCCTCCAGAAAGTAGGCATAGAGGGAACTTCCTCAACATAATAAAGGCCATATATGACAAACCCACAGCCAACATCATTCTCAATGGTGAAAAAGTGAAACCATTTCCACCAAGATCAGGAAGAAGACAAGGTTGCCCACCCTCACCACTATTGTTCAACACACTTTTGGAATTTTTAGCTACAGCAACCAGAGAAGAAAAAGAAATAAAAGGAATCCAAACCGGAAAATAAGTTAAGCTCTCACTGTTTGCCAATGACTTGATACTATACATAGAGAATCCTAAAGATGCTACCAGAAACCTACTAGATTAAATCAATGAATCTGGTAAGGTTGAAGCATACAAAATTAACGTACGGATATCTCTTTCATTCCTATACACTAAAGATGAAAAATCTGAAAGAGAAATTAAGGAAACACTCCCATTTACCACTGCAACAAAAAGCACAAAAGACCCTGAACAGCCAAAGCAATCTTGAGAAGGAAAACAGAGCTGGAAGAATCAGGCTCCCTGACGTCAGACAATACTACAAAGCTACCGTAGTCAAGACAGTATGGTACTGGCACAAAACCAGAAATATAGATCAATGGAACAGGAGAGAAAGCCCAGAGATAAACCCATGCACATATGGTCACCTTATTTTTGATAAAGGAGGCAAGAATATACAGTGGAGAAAAGACAGCCTCTTCAATAAGTGGTGCTGGGAAAACTGGACAGCTACATGTAAAAGTATGAAATTAGAACACTCCCTAACATCATACGGTAAAAGAATGAAATTAGAAGACTCCCTAACACCATACACAAAAATAAACTCAAAATGGTTAAAGACCTAAATGTAAGGTCAGACACTATGAAACTTTTAGAGGAAAAGATAGGCAGAACACTCTATGACATCAATCACAGCAAGATCCTTTTTGACCCACCTCCTAGAGAAATGGAAATAAAAACAAAAATAAACAAATGGGACCTAATGAGAATTAAAAGCTTTTGCACAGCAAAGGATACCATAAACAAGACCAAAAGACAACCCTCAGAATGGGAGAAAATAGTTGCAAATGAAGCAACTGACAAAGGATTAATCTCCAAAATTTATAAGCAACTCATGAAGCTCAATAACAAAAAAACAACCCAATCCAAAAATGGGCAGAAGACCTAAAGAGACATTTCTCCAAACTTTACAAGCAGCCCATGCAGATCAACATCAAAAAAACAAACAGCCCAATCCATAAATGGGCAGAAGACCTGAATAGACATTTCTCCAAAGAAGATATACAGATTGCCAACAAACACATGAAAGAATGCTCAACATCACTGATCATCAGAGAAATGCAAATCAAAATTACAATGAGGTATCACCACACACAGGTAAGAATGGCCATCATCAAAAAAATCTAGAAACAATAAAGGACTGCAGAGGTGTGGAGAAAAGAGAACCCTCTTGCCCCATTGGTGGGACTGTCAATTGATACAGCCACTCTCGAGAACAGTATGGAGGTTCCTTAAAAACCTAAAAATAGAACTACCATATGACACAGCAATCCCACTACTGGGAATATACCTAGAGAAAACCATAATTCAAAAAGTGTTATGTTCCACAGTGTTCATTGCAACTCTATTTGCAATAGCCAGCACATGGAAGCAATCTAAGTGTCCATCAACTGATGAATGGATAAAGAAGATGTTACACATCTTCAATATAAAATGGAATATTACTCAGCCATAAAAAGAAATGAAATTGAGTTATTTGTACTGAGGTGGGTGGACCTAGAGTCTGTCATACAGAGTGAAGTAAGTCAGAAAGAGAAAAACAAATACTGTGTGCTAACACATATATATGGAATCTAAAAAAAAGAAAAAAAATGGTTGGGAAGAACCTAGGGGCAGGACAGGAATAAAGATGCAGACATAGAGAATGGACTTGAGGACATGGGGAGGGGGAAGGGTAAGCCTTGACCAAGTATATGGAATCTAAAAAAAAAAAGAAAAAAATGGTTGGGAAGAACATAGGGGCAGGACAGGAATAAAGATGCAGACACAGAGAATGGACTTGAGGACATGGGGAGGGGGAAAGGTAAGCTGGGACGAAGTGAGAGAATGGCATGGGCTTATATATACTACCAAATGTAAAATAGACAGCTTGTAGGAAACAGCTGCATAGCACAGGGAGATCAGCTCAATGCTTTGTGACCACTTAGATGGGTGGGATAGGGAGGGTGGGAGGGAGATGCAAGAGGGAGGAGATATGGGGATATAGGTACATGTAGAGCTTGTTCACTTTGTTATAAAGCAGAAAATAACACACCATTGTAAAGTAATTATAGTCCAATAAAGATGATAAAAAATAAATAATTTATGCCCCCCCAAAATTAAATATTTTTTAATAAATAAATAAATAAAAAAGAGCACTCAATAACATGGTAACTCTAAATCTAAGTATTTTCAGTACTATAGTAAATGTAAATGGATTAATATCTCCTATTAAAGTATAATTTTTTATATTATGTGCAACTAAATTTTTTTCACAATATACAGGTAAAATAAAATAATTACATTAGAAAGGAGAAAACATTCAATGTATTTAAAAACAATAAAACAATAAGCATATATCATGCCTATAATAAGCATATAATAAGCATATATAATATATAATATATAAGCATATATAAGCATATAATATCATGCTTATAATAAGCTTATAATAAGCATCTTAAAGTAGTCTTTAAGTTCAGAACAATTTGCCATTATTGTAATTAGCATTATTATCCCAATTTCTTAAAAATATTTCAATACTTTTTCTATTTGAAAAAATGTTTTAATTTTTTTTCTTCGCTCTTTTGTGGTCTAATACATGGTAAGTAATTAGATGCTAACATAACGTAAAAATATATGTTGGTTTTTTACAGCCAAACAAAACTGAATCAAGAAGAAATAGATACCTTGAATATACTGATCACTAAAAGCAAAATAGAATCTGTAATTAAAAAAAAACTCCCTACCATCAAAAGTCCAGGATCAGATGGTTTCACAGGCAAATTCTACCAAATATACAAAGCAGAACTTACACTAATTCTTCTCAAACTCTTCAAAAAGATTGAACAGTAAGGAATACTTCCAAAGATATTCTATGAAGCCACGATCACCTTGATATCAAAAACAGATGGGGGAGAATTCCCTGGAGGCACAGTGGTTAAGAATCCATCTGCCAATGCAGGGGACATAGGTTCGAACCCTGGTCTGGGAAGATCCCACATGCCGTGGGGTAACTAAGCCTGTGTGCCACAACTACTGAGGCTGCAATCTACAGCCCACGAGCCACAACTATTGAGCCTGATAGCCACAACTGCTGAAGCCTGCACACCTAGAGCCCATGCTCTGCAAAAAAAGAAGCCACCGCAATGAACAACTTGCACACCAGAATGAAGAGTAGCCCCCGCTCGCCGCAACTAGAGAGAGGCTGTGCACAGCAACGAACACCCAATACATCAAAAAATAAATAAAGAAAGAAATTTACTTAAAAAACCAAACAAACAAAAAAAACAGATGGGGACTTTTCTGGTGGTCCAGCAGTTAAGATTTCACCTTCCAGTGCAGGCGCTGTGGGTTCGATCCCTGGTGGTGGAGATAAGATCCCACATGCCTCACAAACAAGAAACCAAAACATAAAACAGAAGCAATATTGGAACAAATTCAATAAAGACTTACAAAAAAAAGCACAGAGAAAGACACTACCAAAAAAGAAAATTGCAGGCCAATATCTTTGATAAATATAGATGCAAAAATTCTTGACTGAATATTAGAAAACCGAATCTGACAACACATAAGAGGATCATACACCAAGACCAAATTTGATTCAACCCAGTGTCACAAAGTTGTTTCAACATATGCAAATCAATCAACATGATACAACCCATCAACAAAGAAAAAACACAAAACAAATGATCATCTCAATAGATGCTGAAAAAGCATTTGAAAAACTTCAACATCCATTCATGATAAAAACACTTACCAAAGTGGGTATAGAGGAAACATATCTCAACATAATAAAAGCTATTTATGACAAACCCACAGGCAATATAATACTCAATGTTCATAAGCTGAAAGTCTTCCCGCTAAAATCTGGAGCAAGACAAGGATTCCCACTCTCACCTCTTCTCTTCAACATAGTATTGGAACTGCAAAAAAAGAAGCCACCGCAATGAACAACTTGCACACCAGAATGAAGAGTAACCCCCGCTCGCCGCAACTAGAGAGAGGCTGTGCACAGCAACGAACACCCAATACATCAAAAAATAAATAAAGAAAGAAATTTACTTAAAAAACCAAACAAACAAAAAAAACAGATGGGGACTTTTCTGGTGGTCCAGCAGTTAAGATTTCACCTTCCAGTGCAGGCGCTGTGGGTTCGATCCCTGGTGGTGGAGATAAGATCCCACATGCCTCACAAACAAGAAACCAAAACATAAAACAGAAGCAATATTGGAACAAATTCAATAAAGACTTACAAAAAAAAGCACAGAGAAAGACACTACCAAAAAAGAAAATTGCAGGCCAATATCTTTGATAAATATAGATGCAAAATTCTCAACTGAATATTAGAAAACCGAATCTGACAACACATAAGAGGATCATACACCAAGACCAAATTTGATTCAACCCAGTGTCACAAAGTTGTTTCAACATATGCAAATCAATCAACATGATACAACCCATCAACAAAGAAAAAACACAAAACAAATGATCATCTCAATAGATGCTGAAAAAGCATTTGAAAAACTTCAACATCCATTCATGATAAAAACACTTACCAAAGTGGGTATAGAGGAAACATATCTCAACATAATAAAAGCTATTTATGACAAACCCACAGGCAATATAATACTCAATGTTCATAAGCTGAAAGTCTTCCCGCTAAAATCTGGAGCAAGACAAGGATTCCCACTCTCACCTCTTCTCTTCAACATACGCGAACCCGGTTCCCCTGCATCGGCAGGCGGATGCGCAACCACTGCGCCACCAGGGAAGCCCCTTGGTTTTCTTTTTTTAAAAATTTATTTGGGCTGCATTGGGTCTTCATTGCTGTGCACGGGCTTTCTCTAGTTGTTGCCAGTGGGGGCTAGTCTTCGTTGTGGTGCACAGGCTTCTCATTGCAGTGGCTTCTCTTGTTGCAGAGCATGGGCTCTAGGCATGCGGGCGTAAGTAGTTGTGACACACGGGCTCAGTATTTGTGGCTCACGGGCTCTAGTGTGCAGGCTAAGTAGTTGTAGCACACAGGTTTAGTTGCTCCACAGCATGTGAGATCTTCCTGCACCAGGGCTTAAACCCGTGTCCCCTGTAGTGGCAGGTGGATTCTCAACCATGGAGCCACAAGGGAAGTCCCTGGTTTCATTTCTTTATACTAACAATGAAATATCAGAAAGGAAATGTAAACAAGCAATGCTTTTTTAAGTGGCATCAAAAAAATAAGATATTTAGGAATAAAACTCATCAAGGAGGTGAAAAAATTATATGCTGAGAACTACAAAACATTAGTAAAGGAAACTGAAGATGATTCAAAGAAATGGAAAGACAACCCACACTCTTGGATGAGAAGAATTAATACTGTTAAAATGGCTATACTACCCAAAGCAATCTACAGATTTAATGTGATCCCTACCAAATTGCCCATGACATTTTCCCCAGAACTAGAACAAATAATCCTAAGATGTATCTGGAATCATAAAAAGTCAGAACTGTCAACACAATCCTGAGGAAAA
>NC_041228.1:25927576-25928085 GCF_002837175.3 Physeter macrocephalus | reverse complement strand
AAATTACCCATGACATTTTCCCCAGAACTAGAACAAATAATCCTAAAATGTATCTGGAACCATAAAAAGTCAGAACTGTCGACACAATCCTGAGGAAAAAGAACAAAGCAGGAGGCATAACCCTCCTAAACTTCAGACAATACTACAAAGTTAAAGTAATCAAAACCGCATGGTATTGGCACAGAAAGAGATACATGGATCAATGGAATGGAATAGAGAGCCCAGAAATAAACCCACACACCTATGGTCAATTAACTTTCAACAAAGGAGGCAAGAATATACAATGGGGAAAAGATACTCTCTTCAGTAAGTGGTGTTTTGAAAGTTGGACAGCCGTATGCAAATCAGTGAAGTCAGAACATACCCTCAGACCATACACAAAAATAAACTCAAAACGGCTTATATGCTTAAATATAAGATAGGACACCTTAAAACTCCTAGAAGAGAACATAAGCAAAACATTCTCTGACATAAATCATACCACAGTTTTCCTAGTCAGTTCTCCCTAG
>NC_041228.1:25910494-25927397 GCF_002837175.3 Physeter macrocephalus | reverse complement strand
GCATGTCCAATCATGTAAGTTAGTTCACGTGTCTGGCATACATTGTCACGTGCGTGCACCCTCTATAAGTGGTTGTGCTTTTGTGTACTTTACAGTACTGTATAGAGTACAGTAGTAAAGTACCTTTATTTCAAGACCAAGATGTCTGGAGGCAAGCGTAAAAGCAGCGGTGATGTAGCTGGTACTGTTAAGAAGCGCCAAGCGATAATGATGGAAACAAAAGTGAAAGTAATTGAGAGAGTGGAGCAAGGCAAAAAGATGTTAGACATCGCTCATTCTTATAACATGAATCATTCAATCATTGGCATGAATCTAAATAACAAGGACAAGATCATGGAACGTGTGAAGTCTGCTGTGCCGACGATGTTGACAAAATATCGAAGAAACATGGAAAAGTGATGGAGGAGATGGAGAAACTTTTCAGTGTGCAGATGCAGGATCAACATCAGCGCTGAGTCCTGCTCAGCTTAATGCTGATTCAAGTGAAAGCTAAAGGCCTTTATGAAGACTTGAAGAAGAAACACGGCAAAGAATCAGAGGGCACATCTTTTAATGCCAACCTTGGCTGGTTTCATCGGTTCAAGGCTAGAGCCAAACTTCACAATGTAAAAGTAAGTGGAGAGGCAGCAAGTGTAGATAGGGTAGCTGTCCAGGAACTTCCAGAAACACTTTAAGAAATTATTGATGATGGTGTGTATTTACCCAACCAGGTTTTTAATGTGGATGAGACACAACTGTACTGGAAGAAGATGCCAGACTGAAGTTACATCAATAAGGAGGAAAAGTTGATGCCGGGCTGTAAAACAGCAAAGGATAGGCTAACTGTTGTTTGTGGCAATGCTTCCAGTGAATTGAAGCTGAAGCTTCTCTTAGTTTATCATTCAGAGAACTCAAGAACCCTTAAAAACATAGCCAAGGGCTCTCTTTCTGTTGTGTGGAAGCGTAACCCCAAATCCTGGATTACACAGGCCACGTTCCAGGACTGGTTTTACCACCATCTTATCCCAGATGTAGAGAAATATTGCTTGGAGAAGGACGTTCCAGCAAAACATTCTTTTGCTGCTCGACAATGCTATGGGCCATCCCCCATCCATGGATGACTTTCATCCGAACATCAAAGTAGTGCATCTGTCACCGAATACTACGTTGCTCATCCAACCTATGGACCAGGGAGTTACAGCGACTTTCAAGAAATATTATTTGTCACACTTTTTGTCAGGCAGTAAAGGTAAGTGACAAATCAGGAACAACCTAGGGACAACTTTGGAAAGCCTATAACATCTACAAGACCATAAAAAACATTGACTTTTCATGGTATGAGGGTAGGGTGGTCACCATGGATGGAGTTTGGAAGAAACTTTGCCCACAGTTTGTTCATGATTTTTGTGGATTTGAGAAAGTCGATCAGAAGTCCGAAGAGGTCTTCAGCAACGTAGTGACCCACAGCGAGAAGCTGCAGCTAGATCTGCAAGAGGACGATTTCATTGAACTCCTTGCTGTACAACATGAGGAGCTTACTGATGGAATTGGAGGCCCAGAGAAAGGATGAAGAGGGACAGGAGGAAGAAGAGGTAACTGAAGAACTGAACAGATTCACGACACAGAAAATGGCAACGGAATCTTCTTTATTTGAGGAAGCACTGTCAGTTTTTGAGGCACAGGACCCGAACCTAGAATGGTACCCAAAGGTGGCAGCCATTCAGAATGCAATCCAGTGCTACCTTGTCACCTATGATGAGAAAAAAGGAACTACTACCCAGACATCAATGGATCATTTTTTCAAGAGGGTAGATAGAATTAAATCCAGCAAGGAACCAGAACCTGTGCCATCAACGTCAGGCATGAGTGAAACGGCAGCTTGCCCTCTTTCTCCTACCGCTGATAATCCTTCACCTCTACCTTCTCCCACCTCCTCTGCCTCCTCCAGTCAGTAACTCTTCTCACCTCTTCCCTCCATGCCAGCCCGAGTATCCCAGCTGTCGTACTGTATTACTGTACTTTTCAAGTTACTGTACTATAAGATTGAAAATGTTTTCTTTGTTTTTGTGTTTGTTTTTTATGTATTGTTTGCGTGGAAAGTATTATAAACCTATTACGGTACAATATCATATAGCCAACTGTGTAAGTTGGGTACCTAGGCTAACTTTGTTGGACTTACAAACGCACTCTTGGAACAGAACTTGTTCATATGTAGGGGACTTACTGTAAAAGCAAAAAAGAAGCAAGAACTAATCAAACTTATAAGCTGTTGCACAGCAAAGGAAACCATAATCAAAATGAAAACACAACCTATGGACTGGGAGAAAATATAAGCAAATGATGAGACTGACAAGGGCTTAATTTCCAAACTATACAAACAGCTCATACAACTCAATAACAAATAACTCAATGGAAAAATGGGTAGAAGACCTAAATAAACATTTCTCCAAAGAAGACATACAGATAGACAATAGGCACATGAAAAGATGCTCATCATCACTAATTATTGGAGAAAAGCAAATCCAAATTACAATGAGGTATCACTTCACACTGATCAGAATGGCCATCATTAAAAAAATCTACAATTAACAAATGCTGGAGGGGGTATGGAGAAAAAGGAACCCTCTACACTGTTGGTGGCCATGTAAGTAGGTGCAGCCACTGTGGAAAACAGTATGGAGGTTCCTCAAAAATACTATAAAAAGAGTTGCCATATGATCTAGCAATCCCACTGTGGATATATATCCAGACAAAGCTATAATTCAAAAAGATACATGAAACACTATGTTCATAGCAGCACTATTTATAATAGCCAAGACATGGAAACAACCTAAATGTTCACTGAAAAATGAATGTATAAAGAAGGTGTGGTATACGTATACAATAGATATTACTCAGACATAAAAAAGAATGAAATAATGGCATTTGCAGCAACATGGATGGACCCATAATGGAAAAGTATATATACATATATATATATATATATATATATATATAACTGAATCACTTTGCTGCACAGCAGAAATTAATACAACAATGTATAAAGGCGGCAGAGGGTGTGGAGGAAAGGGAACCCTCCTGCACTGTTGGTGGGAATGTAAACTGATACAGCCACTATGGAGAACAGTATGGAGGTTCCTTAAAAGCTAAAAATAGAACTACCATATGACCCAGCAATCCCACTACTGGGCATATACCCGGAGAAAACCATAATTCAAAAAGATACATGTACCACAATGTTTACTGTAGCACTATTTACAATAGCCAGGACATAGAAGCAACCTAAATGTCCATTGACAGATAAATGGATAAAGAAGATGTGGCCCATATATATAATGGAGTATTACTCAGCCATGAAAAGGAACAAAATTGAGTTATTTGTAGTGAGGTGGTTGGATCTAGAGTCTGTCATACAGAGTGAAGTAAGTCAGAAAGAGAAAAACAAATACCATACGTGAACACATATATATGGAATCTAGAAAAATGGTACTGACGAACCTAGTGACAGGACAGGACTAAAGACACAGATGTAGAAAACGGACTTAAGGACACAGGGCGGAAGGGGAGACAGGGACGTAGTGAGAGAATAGCACTGACATATATACACTACCAAATTTAAAAGAGCTAGTGGTAAGCTGCTGCATAGCACAGAGAGATCAGCTTGGTGCTTTATGACCCCCAGAGGGGTGGGATAGGGAGGATGGAAGGAGGCTCAAGAGGGGGGGATATGGGGAATATATGTATACCTATAGGTGATTCACTTTGTTGTAAAGCAGAAACTAATACAGTGTTAGCAATTATACTCCAATAAACATGTATTTAAAAAACCCACAACATTGTAAATCGACTACACTAGAAAATATTTAAGTGCAAAAAATTTTTTGAATGTAAGTTTTATTGTGTGTGTGTACCACAGGTTCAATATATATGAATTATGTCAAATTTATTACACTGTTTTTTAAAATAAAGAATTTTTTATATTCCACATCAGCTTCTTAATATAAATGCAGAAAAACTATATTATTTTTTCTAAAGTTCAGAAATAGCCATTTTCCTCATTCTGTATACTATAAACCACTAACTATTAAAAAGGGATTCGTGACATCTTCCTTGCAAAGAAATATTTCTCCACTCACACAAGTTTAATAGAATGTTCCGCCGTGAACTGACTTCCCACCTTAGAGACACAAGATTGGCATCCTGAAATCCCTTTCTTGCAAAAATGTCCAATTAGCATCCTAGCATTGTAGAAAATAAATGCTTTTTTCCAGATTTCAAATTCCATACAACTTTATCAAGACATCATGTACGTTTTTTTCACACACACAGACTGTATTTTATTTTTACAACAGATAAATCAACTGACACCAAGCACTGTAAATGGATGACCACAACAAAAGCAACAATGATTGCAATTACCAAACACGAAACTCACTCATACTATGTCATAATATTGACATTCAGTCCAGTAATCCTCCACTGTAACAGCTTCTTTACTTTGCGGTGAAAGACCTCATGTATTTTTAAATTATCAGCACTCACCTGAGGTCTTTAAAAATCAACAAAAACATAATTTTATGATCTCTTCATTTATTCTGGTTCTAAGTGGTCGTTTCTAAACGAAAGTATTTAAGTATGTTAACGTCATCTTATAACATCATATTTCAAATGACTGACTACTGTCTCTCCAAAGATGAAATATGAGGAACTCATAATTAGGCTCTCCAAAGATTTACTCTCTGAATCTGTATTACCCTTCTGCTGAACTCCACACTGTTCATTATTCACTGAGAATATGCTTTTTCTTGTATGGCCATCACATGCTCTTTCATTTCATGAAGTTTTTGCCTACAATTTTATGCCTAGTTTATTTCTGAGAATATGCATTATTTCCGATTGATATTTATAGACACAAAGACTTCTCTATAATTCCCTGAGAGTTTCAAGAACTCCTTCTTTTTTTTTAATACCTAGATTCTGAAGCTCTCCACAAAGCATTACTAAAATTGCATTTACATAAATATCTACATATTAATCACACATTAATGCATTTACAATTGTATTATGCTTTATTGCCAATTTTGGAGCATAAACGTAGCTGTCTTATTTACCACCCTCTTGGAAATCATTTTAATATTTGCACTTAGGACTTGAAAGAGAATGGATAAATAAAAACATGAAGAATATGCAAATACAATTTATATATTTCTCATAAAATTATCCAGAAAAAAGAAGAGCCCAGATACTCTGCAGGCATGATACTCAAGAATGTATGGTCTTCCAGCAGGAAAACATGCAGTATTCCATGTGGCAGAGTTTACCTGTGACCAGCTGGGGTTAGTGACCTATGCATTCCTTACATGCAACATATCAGGAGTGGAAAAAGGGGATTTGTCAGTTGTGGCAATAAGTATAATGAAGATTTACAGCAGGTCATGCTCATATATTCAGCACAGGTACAATCAAAATTTTGCTCAATTCTAGTAGATCTAAGTCTGTATCTGTTACCTTGTCTTTAACGAGGAAATGTCAGAACTGACTTACAAAGAAAAAAGTGTTTTGTTTGTTTGTTTGTTTGAATTACAGTCACGGTGAGTAAGACATAGCTCAGATCAGCTAATGTGACTTACTGATTCTCTCATCAGGAAATACAGTTTCTACTTCCCTGTTTATTGTCCACATCCTGTAGTAAGTTAAGTTTCAATGAAAGATAAATCTACAGGGCAAAAAGAAAAGAAAACTTACATGTGTTGAAAAGATCATTGTGACAGGTTTTACCACGTATGTCAGTGTTTCTGGCGATGGACACAAGCCAGAGCTCCCTACTCGGACATTTTCACTGATGTCATTCCCCTTGATCCTCAATTTGAAAGTGGATAAAAATGTTTTCTATGTTTTCTTCTTTAAGAAATTAAATAAAGAATGCTTTCTAGACATGATCCTCTAATGATTTTCAGTCAGTGGTTATCAAGAGAAGAAAAACACAGAATCTCATCCCCACAGAAGGGTGACATTCAGTCAGGTAAGAAAATTCTCCCCAAAATCAGAGCTTCATCTTTAACATGCAATCAAAGGCTTTCACAGGTTCTTCATCACTCTGCACTCAGCCCTACCATATGGGATTGGCTCTGAGAATCTCACATCAGATGACTGACAAACATGTCATAGTACCCTGACCTGGTAGCAGATCCTGCCTCTCTTAATGATCTACCACAGGGACTTTGGAATATTCTAGGATAGTTCCTGGAGCCCCGTACTCTATACAGGTACACTTCCAAGTAGTAACAGAAGCTTTGATTCTCACTGGGACTGCTGCTCTGTCCAACCAACCTCTCTAGAAATATGATGTCCTAATCTCTCCTGATAAGAACATTTCAAGGTCTCTCCCTGTGCTAATTTAGTAAAGGTAAAGGAGAAACAAGAAAGAGCAAACTATGTAGGGAGCAATATATAAGATTCCTTTACTTAATGTATTTATATGACCTACCCAAATATTGAGAAATATAGCTTCATTTCATAATGGTCAAGAAAAGAGGAGGAGGAACCTCTATGCCAACAGTATATATAAAATGGAATCAATATTGCATAAGCTCCAGCTTAAGCTTAGCTATGAGGTACTAACTCTTCTCATAAAGAAGAAATAGTTCTCCATCATTTGAAGCACACTGAAGACTCAGACAGCTGGACACTGGGGGTGTAGTCTCCTCACTCAAATTCTGTACCTGCATCACAGAGCAATGAAATATTCCCAAAGAATTATTAAGGATGAGGTGGGGAACCAAAAGAAGAAAGATGAATCCATACTCTCCCCTACCATCTGTTCTACTGGATATTACCACCACCTTAGGAAACTACTCTAGTTTTTCCACTGATCTTTATCAACAAGTAATCCAAATAGCAACTGTGTATATAACAATTAGAAACCTCAGGCCTGACTCAGTAATACATGACCTTCGAAGTCCAAAGTTTTCCTAATTCCCTTTATTATTTTTTTTTCTAATTTCCATGTACTTACACTCTCAGGACCTCCACTGTTCTCAGGTTCCTCTTCCCTGCAAAATCTGTCAACCTAGACATAGACTTAAGTACCACCCTGTAATTATCTCCTAGGTTATCCAGTTTTAAAAAAAGCCTCAGCAAGCTTTATGGACTTTATTAAAGACTCTTTAAGATAACCCATGGGAGATAGCAGTACACCCACAGCTATCTATTTACTACACCCTCAGAGTAATTTTTTTTCTTTTTTATAAAGTCTCTTCTGGCCAATGAAGACTGTCAGCTCTTCTTCTTCAACATATGCAGTGTCTCACCCTTCCGATTACTCTCTGCTCTAACCCAGGTCCATTCCCTTTCCTCATATTACATTCTTTCCTAATTTTGTATGTTGGTAAAATCAAATAATATAAAATATAACATGTTAATTATTATAAAGTGCACCGTTCAGTAATATTAAATACATTCATATTATTGGACGATCAACATCGCCATTTATCTTTCTAATTCTTTTCTACGTTTTAAAACTGTAACTCTATATCCTTTAAACATAACTTTCCTTTTTGTTCCATAACCACCTGAAAAGCATCATTACCCTCCCAATTTCTATGGTTTTGACTACACTAAGTACCCCATATAATTGAAATAAGTAGTTGTATTGTTATGGCTCACTAAAAGTCACAAAAATAGTATTTTTGGAAGCTAAAGTTCCTCAAGATTCATCCATGTTGTAGCATACTCCTAGATCTTTTCCTTCTTAACACTGAATAATATTGTATTATATGGGTATACCACACTTTGCTTATCCAGGAACTAGTGGATGAACACTTAGGTTGCTTTCATATTTTAGCTACTCTGATTATTACTGCTCTAAACACTGGAGTACAAATATTTAAGACCCTGATTTCAATTCCTTTGGGTATACCTCAGAGTAAGATTCCTGGATCATGTAGTAATTCTATTTTTCAATATCTGAAAAACGGCCATACTCTTTTGCAAAGCAGCTGTATCATTCTACATTCCCACTGACATAGCACAATGCTTCCTAATCCCTCACTTCCTCACCAATACTTGTTTTCTGCTTATGTATGTGTGTGTGTGCTTGTGTGCATATGCATGCACACAAATATAGAAACATGCATTTAGTGATATGGAGCATCTGTTCAAGTGCTTAGTCATTTGTACATCTTTTTGAAGAACCATCTATTCAAGGCTTTTATCCATTTTTGAATCAGGGTGTTTGCTTTTTCTTGAGTTCTAGAAGTTCTTGGTATATTCTGAAGAGAAATATCTTGTCAGATAGATGGCTTTCAAATATTTTCTCCCATCTGTGGGTTGCCATTTTATTCTGTTTACATTTCTTCCATACACATTATTTTTTAATTATGTACTGCAAATTGTTTATTTTTTTGTTAGCTGTACCTTTGTTGTTCCTTCATTTCATACTGAGGAAAACACGGCCAAATCCAATGTCATGAAGCTCTTGTCTCGTGTCTTCTTCTAAGACTTTTTATTTTATTACGTCTTATATTTAGTTTCTTGATACGTTTTCATTAATTTTTGCATATGATGTTAGGTAAGGGTCCATCTTCCTTCTTTTGCACGTTGACAACAAGACTTCTCAGCACCATTGGTTGAAAATACTATCCTTTCTACTTTGAAAAGTCTTGGCAACTTGTCCAAAATCATTTGGACATATATCAGGGTTTATTTCTACGTGTTCTATTCTATTCTATTTGTCTTGAATAAGGGAGAAAATAGTATAACCTATCCAGGTTGATGAAGAACATAATGAAAGACCAGGACTGAGAATTAGGAGGGCAATATAAAACAGCAGGGAGTAAAAGACAGTGTGAGAGAAGATCTTGTATTTGCGAGTTCATGGAAATATGATCATGCTAAAACTACTAAATGCCTGACTTTGAGCAATACGGTAAATGTGTTGGCAAGAAACATAACACTTACCCATCTCTGGGAAATATAGTATGGGCATAAAGATAAACTACACACAAATATATTAAAAAGGGAAGGGTTTTCATGGTGGGAGAATATTGTGGGATTTGAAATACAATTTACTTCTCTTCTAACATTGTCTCTAAAATTTATCAAACTGTATATGCAAGCAATTCCAATTCTGGTAATGTGTTTGACAGGTGTATATATGAACTTCAGCAGACCAGTAAATGTACATTCATAGTAGGACTGTTCCCTAAACTAAAAAACAAAACACAAAAACTGGAAAGACTAGAGTTCACTTTGTCAACACACATACAGATGCAGTGATGGTTTACGGTCCAAAAACAGAAGGTAAGCATGGGTACAAGAGGTTAATCCCCAGGCTGGGCTGGGGTGCAGAGTTTGAGGGTAACACAGGCTGAAAAGCCTTTTGTCCTATCCTTGATTTTTGAGGTATGGAAATTCACAGGTCACTACCTTCATTTCAAAATGAATGAATGCACTATTCAATTTTTTAAAGCAGGCGAAGTAAACATGAGTGATAATAAATTTCAAACTGTCGCTAATCAAACAAGATACTAAGAAAAATTAAATAATATGATTTAAGAATGAAGTGGAGAGATTGTCCAAGATGGTAGCATTCAGAGACCCAGAGCTGGATGCCTCTCATGCACACAGCAAAGTCACAACCTTTTACAGAACAGCAACTGATGAAAAAGGCCGGGACCCACCATGAAAGCTGTTTTACAGCTAAAGACATAAGAAGGCCCTTCGGCAAGGCAGGAAGGAAGGGCAACATCTCAATAGCGTCAAGACCCATACCACCAGGGGGGTGGCCCACACATGGGAGAATAACAATTTCTGGGGTGCTCCCAGGTAGCAAGGGGTTTGAACCCAACATCAGGCTCCCAAGCCCAGGGATCCTGTGCTGGAAAGAAGAGTTCCTAGAAAGTTGGGCATTGAACACCAGTAGTGCCTATTTTCCAGAGAGCCAGAGGGTTGTGGGAAATAGAGATTGCACTCTTAAAAGATGCTCACAAAATCCCGCAGGATCCGAGAATCAGAACAGAAGCAGTCACTTGAAAGGATCCTGGGTCACACCTACCTCCTGATCTTGGAGAGTCTCCCAGAGACGCAAGAGGCAACTACAGCACAGCCTCAGGGACATGGACACTGGCAGCAGCCATTTGGGGGAGCTCCTTCTACCTCGTGGCCACTGGTACCAGCAAGCAAAATTTCAGAATCCTCCCTCTATCTTTTTAGCCTCAGGACTTAGCCCTACCCATTTCCACCACACTATAGACACAAGTACTAGGGGGCTGCAGGCCAAGCAACTAACTGAGCAGGGGCATAGCCACATCCACCAGCGAAAAGGATGCCTTCAGACCCTCTCAATGCACAGCTGCCCCGGACATGGGCCCAGCCACCAAAAGCCCCAGGACCAGCCTCCACACCTCAGTGGACAGGCACCAGCCCCAGAGTCCCTGGCCCCTCTGACAAGTGAGCCTGCTCTGGCCTTGGAGTCAGCCTCACCGTCGGCAGGTGATTACTGCACAGGGACTGGATGGAGCTTGGACCTACCCAACAGCAAACCTGCTCTAGCCTTGGGTTCAGCCTCATACACCAACAGGCACACACCAGCTGCAGGAATACCACAGCCCAGAAGCCTGTGTGACCAGAACACTCACTTGCAGGCCAGAAGCAGCCATGGGCTCAGCTGGGTCCTGACCCTGCCTGTCAGAATGCCAACACAAGATTAGGGATGCCCCAGACCCTGCAGATAGCTGTGTCAGGGACAGTGATCCAACACCAACTCTGTGACTCCTGGGGCCTGCAGCCAGAACTCAGGACCTGTGTCTTCCTCCCAGTAGCCAGCATAGCCCCAGGACCAGTGACTGGGCACTAGCCCCGGTATCACCTGCACTGCAATTCTACCCATAAGTAAACCAGCACTAGATTTGGTGTCTCCCAGAGCTTTTCAGCGAGCTGCCTTATGATTTAGCCTCGCCAAGCAGCACAGACAGCCTCCATACAAGGCAGAGGCTGGCAAACAAGCACTCTGGGGGCAGCCAAGCCTACCAGACCACCCGCAGTAGGCAGCCCACCACAAAAGAAGAGCCCAACCAGCAAGCCTACCAGACCACCCACAGTAGTCAGCCCACCACAACAGAAGAGCCCAAGCAGCCCCTATAGGGGGTACACCTAGTGCATATAGTTCTAGTGACCAGGGCACAGTGGGCTGCTGGGACACAGAGGACCTCTCCTACGAAAGGCCACTTCTCCAAGGTCAGGAAATGTAACAAACCTACTACGTACAGAGCAATAAAAACAGCAAGTTAAGAAAAATGAGGTGATACAGAAACACGATCCAAATGAAGGAACAAGATAAGAACTCAGAAGAAGATCTAAGTGAAGTGGAGATAGCCAATCTCCTCAACAAAGAGTTCAAGGTAATGACTGCAAAGATGATCAAAGAACTCAGGAGAAGAATGGACAACCAGAGTAAGAAGTTAGAATTTTTTTAAAAAGAGTTAGACCATTAAAGAACAACAAAACAGAGATGAGGAATACAATAACTGAAATGAAAAATACACTAAAAAGAAACTACTGTAGACTAAATGATACAGAGGAATGAATCAGAAAACTGAAGGACAGAGTACTCGCAATCACTTAAGATGAACGGTAAAGCAATAGATTAAAATGAAATGAGGAAAGTTGAACAGACCTGTGAAACACATCAAGTGTACTAATATTTGCATTATACTGGTCCCAGAAGCAAAAAGGTAAGAGAAAGCAATGTAGAACATACCTGAAGACATAAGAGCTGAAAACTTCCATAACCTGGGAAAGAAAACAGACATCCAAGTCCAGTAAACACAGTAAGGCCAAAGCAGGATCAACCCAAAGAGGACCACACCAAGACTCATTGTAATTAAAATGGAAAAAAAAATAAAGATAAAAAGACACTATTAAAAGGAGCAAAGGAAAAGCAACAAGTTACAAACATGGGAACTTGCATAAAGTTATCAGCTGACTTTTCAGAATAACCTCTGCATGCCAGAAGGGAGTGGCATGGTATATTTAAAATCATGAAAGGGAAAAGCCTATAACCGAAAATACTCTACCCAGCAAGCCTCTCCTTCAGATTTGATGGTGAGATCTAAAGTTTTACAGAGAAGCAAAACTAAAAGAGCTCAGCATCGTCAAACCAGCTGGATGAGAAATCTTAAAGGGGCTTTTCTAAGTGAAAAAGAAAAGGCCACGACTGAAACATCAAAACTAGGAAAGGAACTTACTAAAGGAAAAACCTCATTGGATAAGGCAAATATTCAACAATGGTAGTAAATCAACCATGTACACAGCTAATAGGAAGGATGAAAGAAAATACTAATAAAATCATCTATATTCACAATAAGAAGTTAAGGGACACACAAAACAAGTAGATGTAAAATATAAGGTCCAATTCAGTAACTGTGGGGGAGCAGAGTAACAATGCAGGGTTGTTAGTGTCCATGTGAAATTAAGAGCTCAGCAACTTAAATAATCACACACACACACACACACACACACACACACACACAACTGAAAGAAATTCAAACATAATATTAAAGATAGTCCTCACATCACAGAAGAAGGGAATAAAAGCGGAAGAAAGGAACACCGAAGAAATTAAAGAGGGATTCTAAAAATACCCAAGACAAATGAAAATGAACGCAAAATGATCCAAAATCTATGGGACACAGCCAACGCAGTTCACAGGGGGAAGTTATAGTGATACAAGCTTATTGTTAGGAAACAAGAAAAATTTCAAATAAACAACCTAACATTACACCTGAAGGAATTAGCAAAAGAAGAAAAAAACAAAACTCAAAGCTGTCAGAAAGAAAAAAATTAAGAAAACAATACCATATGCAATCACACCAAAAAGAATAAGATACCTAGGAACAAACACACCTAAGCAGTAAAAGACATGTACTCAGAAATCTATCAGCCATTGGTGAAAGAGGTTGAAGGCAACAGAAACAGATGGGAAGATATAGCATGTGCTTGGACTGGAAGAATTAATACAGTTAAAATAACCATACTACAAAAGACAATCTACAGATTTAATGCAATCCCTATCAGAATACCAAAGCATTTTCACAGAACTTGAAAAAGTAATTTTAAAATTTGTATAGAAACACAAAGACCCAAAATAGCCGAACAATCTTGAGAAAGAACAGAGCTGGAGGCATCACACACCTTGACTTCAGATTAGACTGCAAAGCGACAGTAATCAAAGAGAATCGTACCGGAGCAAAAACAGACACAAAGATCACTGGAATAGAATAGATATCCCAGAAATAAGCCCACACACTTATATTTAATTGATTTATGACAAAGCAGGCAATATGGAGAAAAAACTGTCTCTTCAATAAGTGGTACTGGGAAAACTGGTCAGCTACATGGAAAAGAATAAAATTAGATTATTTTAGCACACCATATATAAAATAAATGCAAAACTGAATAAAGACCTAAAGGTAGTACCAGAAACCATAAAACCCCTAGAGGAAAGTATAGAACATTCTTGAACATAAATGATAGCAACAGTTTTTGGTTCAGTCTACTAAGGAAAATGAAACAGAAGCAAAAATAAACAAATGGGACTTCACTAAACTTAAAAGATTTTTCACAGCAAAGGAAACCAAAGACAAAATGAAAAGACAACCTGCTGAAGTAGTGACAATATTTGCACATGATAAGACATTAACATCAAAAAGATGACCAAGCAAGGGTTCATATCTAAACTACAGAAACAGCACATACAACGCAACATCAAAAAACACCCCAAATCTTTTTTTTTAAATGAGAAGACCTAAATAGACATTTTTCCAGGGAAAAACTACAGATAGACAGCCAGAACTCACAAAGATGCTAAACATAGCTAATCGGCAGTAAAATGCAAATCAAAACTATGAGATATATCACCTCAGTCTTGTCAGAATGTCTGTCATCAAAAAGATCACAAATAACAAAGGTTAGTGAGGATGTGGAGAAAGGGAAACACTTGTACACTCTTGATGTGAAGGTGAAGTAGTGCAGCTACTGCGGAAAGCAGAATGGAGGTTCCACAAAAAACTAAAAATAGAACTACCATAATATCCAGCAATTTCACTCTTGCATATATCAGAAGAAAAAAAATACTATTTCAAAAAAATAACTGCACACCAATATTCATAACAGTGTTATTTGCCATAGCCAAGCTATAGAGTCAAACTAAGTGTTCATCAATAGGTTAGGGGATAAAAAAGATTTTTTATGATGACTTCAGCAAAAAATGAAATTTTGTCATTTGCAAGAACATGGATGGACTTGGAGGGTATTATGCTTAGTAAAATAAGCCACAGAGAAAACAAGTATGGTATGTTATCACTTACACGTGGCATCTAAAAAATTGAATACAACAACAACAACAACAAAAAACAGACTTACAGATTAAAGAACAGACTAGTGGTTACCAGCAGGGAGAGATAGGGTGGAGGAGCAAAATAGTGGTAGGAGATTTTGAGGTATAATCACTATGTACAGTGATGTACTGCATAGCATGGGGAATATAGCCACTCTTTTATAATAAGTATAAATGGAGAAGAACCGAAACATTTATGAATCACTCTGTTGTACCTCTGAAACTAATATAATAATGTATATTAACTATAGATCAATAAAATATAAAGTAAGAAACAATAAAGGGGAGACAGATTATTAGATAGAAATCAATTAAATAAACACAAGTTTTGAAAATCAAGGAATTAAAAACAACATGTAAGACACAACATTGGCATTTGAAGTGTACAATCTATTTATTTAAAAGAAATCATTTAAGTGGAGAAAAATGGTACCCATTCTCACAATTTTGTATATCTAGGGTAAATTATTATCTACAAAAATATGTTACAAATATTCACTCAAAAAGAAAGAGAAAATTTGGATTAATCCATTTTAGTATACAAATTTAATATCAAAGTCTCCATGTAAAATTGATTTGAGTAAGTTCTGTTAGTCACTTCTAGTTTCTTTGTGATGTAAAATCTTTTAAAGCACAAAAATCAGCCTTTCTACATTATTCTATTAGACATACATAGAAGTTAAAAGAAAGGAGAAGACAGAACAATCAACCAGGAAGGTGAAATTACTGAGAAACAGTCATTCGTTCTCCCTCCTCCTTTTCTTTTCCTCCTTTTCCAGATCTCTTTTCGGTTCCAATCAAGAGAAGTCTTGAGAGTTCTGAGAATATTTCTTTGAGGGCTTCAAATCACCATACCTACATCCGCTGCCGCAACTACACACACGGGAACAAAAATAAACCTCTGCTATCTACTCATGTAGGAGGGATTCATGCAAAATAAACTCCTACATGGAGACCAACAGGTGAGTTTTCTACCTGTTCTTTATAATCTCCTTCCATTCTAGTAAATCCCACACATGATGAGGCAGAAGCAGTTATGTGAGCTTTTCCTTGAAGTCAAAAAACTTGCATTCATTTCAAGTACCTGGTGATCATAGGGTACAGCCAGGGAAGGTGCCATCCCCCTTGCGAGGGGTGGTGGTGGTGGCGGTGAATGGGCTCCCGCAACCATGCACCTCCTGATGTACACATTCTGGAGAAACAAAGGGCGGTCCCACCGCAGACAGTCTGTCAGGCTGTCGGGCCACTGGGCAACCCGACCAGCCTGGAAGTGCCCCATCAGTTGCTGAAAGCAAAACTCTGTTCCCCCTGTGAAGCCAGGCAATTTTGGCCAGAGAGTCAGAGGAGACCGGTAATCAACTCCTCCTCTCTGCTCACCTCCTTGGGGTTACAGCAACCCCATCTCCAAACCCAAATCTGCCCCTGGAGTGCCAAACTGGAAGTGGCAGGTGGGCTCTGCCGGTGCTTCAGCGCCCTCTGAAGGTTGTCTGCTCTAATGGCAACTCTCAGCCCTTCCTCCTCCTCCTTCCCTAGTCCTGGGGGCTGCCTTGGCCTCCTGCAGCTGCTGGCCTGATTTCATTCTTCTTTTTTCTCCAATTACAATGAAGTGTCTTACAGAGGTTTGGAATCTCTTGAAGAAGGAAGATCTTTTAGTTAATACACCTTAACAGTGAGAAGTTGGTTTCAAGAATGAACCTGAAATACTGTATTTTTCTTCTGATGGTTCCAAGGAGAGACAGCTCAAGTTTTCTACATCATAAGAAAAACCAAGGTAAATATGATATTCTGAGCCAGAGGTGAAAAAGCAGTTTTTAGCACCCTCTCCTCATGTCATATGACTGGGATTTAAATCAATCAACTGCCACTGGTTTTTAAATCACATGACCCAACTTTAACTCAATCAGCTGCTTCCCTGTAACTCAGGTGACTTGGCTTTGAATAGTAAGAAATGCAGAGGTATAAAAATGATGTTCTGAATAATAAATGGAAAAACAACATTTAGAAAGTTTTTTTCCTTTTCGAATGGGCGATTCATTGAATACAGAATAAAAGATTCTCTTGTGGATTTCTTGAACTGTAAACACATACAATGTCTCCGTTGGCTTTATGTCCATGCCACTCTCTCACTTCATTGCAGCTTACCCTTCCCCCTCCCTGTGTTCTCAAGTCCATTCTCTACATCTGCGTCTTTATTCCTCTGCAGCGACTCCTGCTAGGGATGGATACTTCCTTTTATGATCAGGGAAATCCCCTAGTTTGATTATGATTTGAGTTTGATCCTGTGAAACCATCAGAAATTCCCACCAGAGATAAATGAGGAGATTCTGGCCTTTATTAGTATGCACGATGAACACGGGTGTCCTGGCTGTACTTGCCAACCCTCCTATTTTACCCGCCTATTTTTTTTTTTTTTTTTTGTGGTATGCAGGCCTCTCACTGTTGTGATCTCCCCCGTTGCAGAGCACAGGCTCCGGACGCACAGGCTCAGCGGCCATGGCTCACGGGCCCAGCCGCTCCGCGGCGTGTGGG
>NC_041228.1:25908521-25910115 GCF_002837175.3 Physeter macrocephalus | reverse complement strand
GAGAAGTCTTGAGAGTTCTGAGAATATTTCTTTGAGGGCTTCAAATCACCATACCTACATCCTCTGCCACAACTACACACACGGGAACAAAAATAAACCTCTGCTATCTACTCATGTAGGAGGGATTCATGCAAAATAAACTCCTACATGGAGACCAACAGGTGAGTTTTCTACCTGTTCTTTATAATCTCCTTCCATTCTAGTAAATCCCACACATGATGAGGCAGAAGCAGTTATGTGAGCTTTTCCTTGAAGTCAAAAAACTTGCATTCATTTCAAGTACCTGGTGATCATAGGGTACAGCCAGGGAAGGTGCCATCCCCCTTGCGAGGGGTGGTGGTGGTGGCGGTGAATGGGCTCCCGCAACCATGCACCTCCTGATGTACACATTCTGGAGAAACAAAGGGCGGTCCCACCGCAGACAGTCTGTCAGGCTGTCGGGCCACTGGGCAACCCGACCAGCCTGGAAGTGCCCCATCAGTTGCTGAAAGCAAAACTCTGTTCCCCCTGTGAAGCCAGGCAATTTTGGCCAGAGAGTCAGAGGAGACCGGTAATCAACTCCTCCTCTCTGCTCACCTCCTTGGGGTTACAGCAACCCCATCTCCAAACCCAAATCTGCCCCTGGAGTGCCAAACTGGAAGTGGCAGGTGGGCTCTGCCGGTGCTTCAGCGCCCTCTGAGGGTTGTCTGCTCTAATGGCAACTCTCAGCCCTTCCTCCTCCTCCTTCCCTAGTCCTGGGGGCTGCCTTGGCCTCCTGCAGCTGCTGGGCTGATTTCATTCTTCTTTTTTCTCCAATTACAATGAAGTGTCTTACAGAGGTTTGGAATCTCTTGAAGAAGGAAGATCTTTTAGTTAATACACCTTAACAGTGAGAAGTTGGTTTCAAGAATGAACCTGAAATACTGTATTTTTCTTCTGATGGTTCCAAGGAGAGACAGCTCAAGTTTTCTACATCATAAGAAAAACCAAGGTAAATATGATATTCTGAGCCAGAGGTGAAAAAGCAGTTTTTAGCACCCTCTCCTCATGTCATATGACTGGGATTTAAATCAATCAACTGCCACTGGTTTTTAAATAACATGACACAACTTTAAATCAATCAGCTGCTTCCCTGTAACTCAGGTGACTTGGCTTTGAATAGTAAGAAATGCAGAGGTATAAAAATGATGTTCTGAATAATAAATGGAAAAACAACATTTAGAAAGTTTTTTTCCTTTTCGAATGGGCGATTCATTGAATACAGAATAAAAGATTCTCTTGTGGATTTCTTGAACTGTAAACACATACAATGTCTCCGTTGGCTTGATTGACTTAGTTTTTTGGTTTTTGTTGTTGTTGTTGTTAACATCTTTATTGGAGTATAATTGCTTTACCATGTTATGTTAGCTTCTGCTGTATAACAAGGTGAATCAGCTATTCATATACATATATCCCCATATCCCCTCCCTCTTGCGTCTCCCTCCCACCCTCCCTATCCCACCCCTCTAGATGGTCACAAAGCACCGAGCTGATCTCCCTGTGCTATATGCAGCTGCTTCCCACTAGCTATCTATTTCACCTTTGGTAGTGTATATATGTCCATGCCACTCTCTCA
>NC_041228.1:25905883-25907919 GCF_002837175.3 Physeter macrocephalus | reverse complement strand
TCAGTCTTTCTTTAAAAATGGACAGGTAATAAAATGAATTTAACCTAGAAGCAGCAGCTCAGTGAGGGAAATAAAATCACCAGAAGTTATCTAATCACAGCCACAGCCATCCAGGGCTCTGTCTTATCTGCTGGGTCATAAGAATGGGAACTTCCTAAACTTGAAGGGCATCCAATCAAATAAGTAAAGGTGTTGCTCACCTCTGCCTCTTGGAGGGATTGCTAGGCAGTCTACCCAGTGTATACTAACTGCAAAACACTGTCATGGTCTTGAAACACCTATGTTCCAGGAAAGCTTTTTGGGGTGCATGGGGAAGGTTTCTTTTTGACATCAAGCAAAAAATAAATCACCAAGCTCTTTAAACACAGGGGTTTTTAAGAGGGCAGTAGAAGGAAGGAATGGGCAGAAAAGACGATCTCCTCTGAAGTGAAGGTCATTTTTCCAAAAGAGTAGGATTTAGTCTCAAGTTTAAGGAGAACACTTTTAAATAGCTGGGACAGCTCCAAACTGCAGTTTAGGGAACGAGTGCTTCAAAAGAACAGTGCTTTAAAAGTCCTGGCAAGGCAGCAAGAGGATGAAGAGTTGGTTTTGTGTAGTTTTGAACACAGGAGTAAAGAAGCAGAGGCATCTCTGACTAAAAGGCCCTGAGATCCTATGGCATCAGTGGGTCAGTTGCAGGGGGTAGGGGGTGTGGGGGGCGATATTTCTCTCTCAATGTCTCCCAGGGTAGCCACCCCTCCCTACCCCACCCCCCTACTCCCTTCACCCTTCCTGCCTCCACTGCTGGGTCCCCAGGGACAGCACTTCTTAAGCTGGAGCACTCACGCACCATCTATGCAGTGTGGATTCTTCCTGGAGCCTGGCACGTTCTGGGACAGGAAGGCAGGTCTGAAAGGCCGCTGGGGTGCAGTCGGACCTGGAGGCCTGGAGGGGAAATGGAGCCCTGAAGCCCACCCACGTCCTTGAAGTCGAGGGAGGAACACATCCTCCTAACAGTACTTCTCAAGGCTCAGTGGGCTCCGCACCCGAAGGTGATCCATACTCACATGAGGCAGCAAGGACTGCCTCTAACTGGCCCCCTCGATTCCACCTTAAGGGTCCTTGCACATGTGTGACAGCACAGGCCCCGGATCTATGCAGTCAGCTGAGGCCAGTGCTGCCGGGGTCCCTCCAGTCCCATTCCCCAGCCCCTCCCTCTGGGTCTGTATCTAATAGAAGAGAGAGCACAGAGGAATTGGCTGAATCAAGGGACCTGGGAGCCTGGGTGTGAGTTTGAAGACCGAGAACCTAAGGCGCAATTACATATTATTGGAAACTCTTGTGGGGTGTGTGGGAGGAGGTTAGGAGGCTGTGAGGCTGAGTCGACCGGGTGAGTCCAGCCCCAGGACACCACACAGCCCCGCCCCCCTTTCCCTGCCATCAGACAGGGGGTGCCACAACTCCAGCCGGGACTCTGCACTTCTCCCTCCCAGATTCTCCTCCAGAAGAGCAGGTGGCCCCCCTCTGGGGGCAGGGGCAAGACAACAGACCAAGTCCCCCTGCACTAAGGCGCTACTGGAAGATCTTTCTGAACAGCAGTGCTGGCTTGGAGCTAACCCGTGCACCGCCAAAGATGGTCTCGTCCTGCAGCTGAGGGACGCAGGCAGGCTTTAAGTCAGCTGCCCTGGCTTTAAATCAAACAGCCCCCCCTTTAAGTCAGGTGACCCGACTTTAAATCACTATGTGCCCCTCAAGCCTTCAACTTCAAAAGTTGGGAACTTCACTTTGATCCCAGCACCTAACATAGCTGAATGCACACTGTAGTCACCCCCAAGCCTGGCTTAGAGGCAGCATATAAGGAAAGGGGATGGGTGTGCACACATGGTGATGAGGGTGTACTTCATGCACCAGAAGGGTCTAGGCATTCTGGGGTACAGCAAGCAGTGCACGACGCAGCAGCTCCCAGGCAAAGCTGGTGATGCACAGGAAGAGTGGGCGCACCCAGGCATGCAGAGGTTCCAGGACGGGAGCTGGGTCACAGCCAGCCGGGAGGCTGT
>NC_041228.1:25898800-25901286 GCF_002837175.3 Physeter macrocephalus | reverse complement strand
AAGGCCGCTGGGGTGCAGTCGGACCTGGAGGCCTGGAGGGGAAATGGAGCCCTGAAGCCCACCCACGTCCTTGAAGTCGAGGGAGGAACACATCCTCCTAACAGTACTTCTCAAGGCTCAGTGGGCTCCGCACCCGAAGGTGATCCATACTCACATGAGGCAGCAAGGACTGCCTCTAACTGGCCCCCTCGATTCCACCTTAAGGGTCCTTGCACATGTGTGACAGCACAGGCCCCGGATCTATGCAGTCAGCTGAGGCCAGTGCTGCCGGGGTCCCTCCAGTCCCATTCCCCAGCCCCTCCCTCTGGGTCTGTATCTAATAGAAGAGAGAGCACAGAGGAATTGGCTGAATCAAGGGACCTGGGAGCCTGGGTGTGAGTTTGAAGACCGAGAACCTAAGGCGCAATTACATATTATTGGAAACTCTTGTGGGGTGTGTGGGAGGAGGTTAGGAGGCTGTGAGGCTGAGTCGACCGGGTGAGTCCAGCCCCAGGACACCACACAGCCCCGCCCCCCTTTCCCTGCCATCAGACAGGGGGTGCCACAACTCCAGCCGGGACTCTGCACTTCTCCCTCCCAGATTCTCCTACAGAAGAGCAGGTGGCCCCCCTCTGGGGGCAGGGGCAAGACAACAGACCAAGTCCCCCTGCACTAAGGCGCTACTGGAAGATCTTTCTGAACAGCAGTGCTGGCTTGGAGCTAACCCGTGCACCGCCAAAGATGGTCTCGTCCTGCAGCTGAGGGACGCAGGCAGGCTTTAAGTCAGCTGCCCTGGCTTTAAATCAAACAGCCCCCCCTTTAAGTCAGGTGACCCGACTTTAAATCACTATGTGCCCCTCAAGCCTTCAACTTCAAAAGTTGGGAACTTCACTTTGATCCCAGCACCTAACATAGCTGAATGCACACTGTAGTCACCCCCAAGCCTGGCTTAGAGGCAGCATATAAGGAAAGGGGATGGGTGTGCACACATGGTGATGAGGGTGTACTTCATGCACCAGAAGGGTCTAGGCATTCTGGGGTACAGCAAGCAGTGCACGACGCAGCAGCTCCCAGGCAAAGCTGGTGATGCACAGGGAGAGCAGGCACACCCAGGCATGCAGAGGTTCCAGGGCGGGAGCTGGGGCACAGCCAGCCGGGAGGCTATGAAAGCAGAGGATCTGAGCCTTCTTGGGAAAGGCAGACACAGAGGATGGATGAGAAACAAAGACCAGATGAAACATGGATTTGAAAAACACGCTGTTCTTGAAATTGGGGTGGGGGCACCCCAGATTTCAATCCTCTTACTCAACAGTTGCTAGTGCTTTGGCATTTAGCCAATTCCTTATAAAATTTACTGATAATATCTAACCCATAGAATACTGCATTTGTAGTGGTATTGCGTGTTGATGTTTCTATAGTGGAATAATCTTTTCTACAACAAAAATGTACACTATCTGAATTAAATTAAAACCCCCCTTTAAAAGTACTGTATCGGAATTCCCTGGTGGCGCAGTGGTTAAGAATCCGCCTGCCAAGGCAGGGGACATGGGTTCGAGCCCTGGTCAGGGAAGATCCCACATGCCGCAGAGCAGCTAAGCCCATGCACCACAACTACTAAGCCTGTACGCCACAACTACTGAAGCCCACACGCCTAGAGCCGGTGCTCCACAACAAGCGCAGCAAGAGAAGCTACTGCAATGAGAAGCCCGTGCACTACAACAAAGAGTAGCTCCCGCTAGCTGCAACTAGAGAAAGCCCACGCATAGCAACGAAGACCCAACGCATTCAAAAATAAATAAATAAATAAATAATTATTATTTTTTAAAGTACTATATCCTTCTGTACAACTTCTCTGGGAAGAACAGAGAGATGGCGTGGGAGAGTGAGAAAGACCAATATTTAGTGCACATGTCTCATGCAGGCGCTCTGCTGGCTCAGATAGTTTTATCCCCACTTTTACAAAGGAGGAAATACGCTCAGAGAGGTTTAGTAATTTTCCCAAAGCCAAACAGCTATGGAGTGGCAGAACCAGGATCTGAACCAAGTCTGTTACCTTCAAAGCCTAAGTCCTCATCACCACAAAACTCATTAATATTTACATTTATCGAATTAAATTGCAAGCCTGGGGAGTTCTTGGCACAATCCTGAATAAGAGTGAGAAGGAAAGAAATAGCATTGTTCATACAGTCAACCAAAATTTTTGGAGCAGCTACTAGATGACTGGCCCTTTTTGGGGTTCAACAGTGATAAAGACAGGAAGAGTCCTGCTTTCATGAACCATGTAGTGGGGAGGACTGCGGCCTACCTGCCAGGTAAACTTAACTCACCTGGCACAAGTTGGCCAACCCTGGTTTCACATCAACATAATCTCAGGCACAAATCTCCTTGTTTTTCCATTTTGTCTTTAAGTTACTTGTTGAAACAACTGCACAAATATGACAAAGATATAAAATCAGGCATCTTCTGCCCCCAGTGCCTACTAATACATGATTTTCTGCCACTTTAAT
>NC_041228.1:25896287-25898789 GCF_002837175.3 Physeter macrocephalus | reverse complement strand
TATTGAATACTCTTTCAATATTTTAACAATGGAACATTTATTTAGGTTGTTCCAGACCCAGCCTTTAGTGGTAAAAGTTTTGTTGTTATATTTCTATTATGTTTCCTTTAAAAATCATTATCTTATTTAACTGGATTAAGTCGATTCTATAGGCATTTATCTTATGATATTGATGAAGTTAATACATAGAGGGCAGTAGTACAAGTTGATTGGACTTGAGAGCCTCTATTAGCACGGTTAAGTATAAATATTATCTATATTAAACCAAAGTACATGCCGAGTGAGATTCTCCGACTCTTTTTCACTGTCTGCCCCTCAAGCCCCTGAGAAATGGAATAATTCTTGCCATCTCAGTAAATAAAGGATGTCACAGTCATCAGCACTTGCAGCCCTCCAATGTGAGTCGGCGGGCCCTGAGGAACTCAGGATATGCAAATACAGAATGCAGGCCCCAGAGACCTGAGGTGCATATCAAAGGAAGGAATTCGGTGAGCCCACACTCTGGCATCTTCCTATACAAAGGAAAGCACTGCATTCCTCACCTTGGAGAGCTGGTTTTCCTTAGCTGACAATCACCTTTTGATGTTCCCCATTACCTGCGCCAGGCCCCAGCCCTGTCCCCTCCCCCCGGTACTTTAGCTCAGGAAGGAAGGGGCGCAGAGGGGCTCTGCTGAATAAGGGGCCTGCGAGCCTCGGGAGGAGCCTTCGGCCGCTTTCCCCGCCGTCGGAAGGAGGGGCGCAGACGCTGCAGCCGAACCCTGTGCCTCCCTTGCCCCGTGTCCCCTCAGGACGCTCAGGCCGCCCCCTCCCCACGCCCCCCAGGCCCCGCGAGCCAGGCCGAGGGCAGGGGCGAGAGGAGGGGCCGAAGTTCCCCGGGACCAGACGCCGGGGTCGCTAGTTCTGCACAGCAGCGGCGGGTGGCAGCCAGCCCTGCCCCTCAGAAGCTGCTCTTGCGCTGCCGCCCGGGCACCGGACCAGGCGGAGGGTCGGCGCCCACTTACCCGGCCCGCCGTCCCCACGACTGTCGCGGCTTCGGCTGCCGGGGCCCCTCCAGAGCCGGCAGCCTCAGTGAGGCCGCCCTCCCCTCGGGCCCCGGGGCAGTTCCATGACGGCGGAGGGAAGAGACCCTGAGCCAGGAGTTCCAGCTCCGCAGAAACGTGGGCTCCGTTCTGGGCGCCTGGCTCCGTGACGGCGGAGGGAAGAGACCCCGAGCCGGGAGTTCCAGCTCTGCGGAAACGCGGGCTCGGTTCTGGGCGCAGCGGGTGGGGCTGCTCTGCCCCGAGGCCTTCTGGGAGGGAGGGGGGCGCCGGGGGAGGGAGCCGCCAGGAGCGCAGGGCCCTGTCGGGGGTCCTGGAGGGGCGGCCCGGCCTGGGGGCCCCGCCCACTGTGGCCGCAGCCCAGGCCTTTTTCTTGGAATCTTACACAAAAAGTCAGAAAGATACACGGTCTATAGTAAATATTCACAAATGATTGTTGCTGCTGTGCTTACTATGCTATTAAAGTGTGAAATCTATAAAACACTTTAAGTTCAAAATACGAATATTTTTCTCCCGCTGCGGAGCACAGGCTCCGGACGCGCAGGCTCAGCGGCCATGGCTCACGGGCCCACCCGCTTCGCGGCACGTGGGATCTTCCCGGACCGGGACACGAACCCGCGTCCCCTGCATCGGCAGGCGGACTCCCAACCACTGCACCGCCAGGGAAGCCCCTAATACGAATTTTTACCTTTCTAATTATGTCTCTGCTGTTCACAGTTGTCGTTAATGAATCAGAGACTGTGACATCACTAGTTAAAAATGAGCTTGTTAAAAAAATAGAACTCAGGCCCACCGCACCTACTGAATCACAATCTGCAATTTTACAATCTTGCCAGTGTACTTGTGGACCCATGAATAGCTGAACGGTACATTTCTACCTCGACATGTCTTTTCTGTCTGAGAAATACTCACATTTTATCCAGTTTGATATAAATAAAACACTCAAAAATGCGTATGCCAGAGTTGAAACCATCATTTTATCATTTCGTTTCCACATAAGTATAATCTCTATACTGGTTTTGTGGATCACATGCCATACTCTTTTTTTGTAGTTAGAAATAGAGAAAGTTACTGTGTAAAAAAAAATATATATATATATATATAATTAGTGGATAATTGAAGACACTCTTCTAAATTAAAACCAGTTCTCTTAATTTGCTGTTTTCTTCTTGGGTCACATTATGAACTCTTCCCATGGCCACATGCCATGTGTACTTTGAATTTCAGGGACTGCTGACATTCCAGGATGTGCCCATAGATTTCTCTCAAGAGGACTGGGAATGCCTGGACCAAGATCAATGGGAACTGTACAGGGATGTGATGTGAGAAAAGTATAGGAACCTGCTCCCTTGGGTGAGGATACCTTCCTCCCAGAATTCCTTATCCACCCACAGGGTTTAGAGGCCTTCATTGGTAGAATGTCTCCTGGAATGTTCTGCTTCCTACAATAGGGTTTCAGATTGCA
>NC_041228.1:25890117-25895327 GCF_002837175.3 Physeter macrocephalus | reverse complement strand
GAATATGTTTATAATCAACATTCTTTCACAAATTACACAAATTAATTCACCATAACATTCCTCTTATTAACTAAATGGAAAATCCTAGGCTATATACAAATTCAGAAAGGGTCAAAAATCATCAGCCCCCATGGATTATTACAACCCATTGCTGAGGCATTCAAATTACTTATTAAAGAACCACTATGTCCATCAACATCATCAATTTATATATTATTGCCCCAATGCTAGCCTTAACCCTGGCTCTCTCAACATGAATTCCTCTTCCCATATCTTATCCACTAATTAATGTAAATGTAGGCATATTATTTATATTAGCCATATCACACCTAGCCATTTATTCCATCCTCAGTTCTGGATGAGCTTCACATTCAATATACTCACACACTGGAGCTCTAGGGACAGTAGCATAGACAATCTCATATGAAGTAATGTAGCAGTTATTCTATTCTCAGTCTTACTGATAAATGGATCATTTACACGATCAACAGTAATTATTACACAAGAACACCTATGACTAATTTTGTCCTGACCCCTACTCAGAATTTGATTATCTCCGCAGTAGCAGAAATCCAATGAAGCCCCACTTGATTTAACAGAAGTAGAATCAAAACCTGTATATGTCTTCAATGTAGAAAATGTAGCATTCACCCCGTCCTTCCTAGAGAATATGTCAATTTCCTAATAATAAACATTTCCACAACAATCCATTTTTAGGAGCATTCGACAATCGCTAGGTGCCAGAATTATATACAGCCCAAGTCATCATTAAAACACATCTAACAATCTCCTTTCTATGAATTTGAGCATCCTACACACAATTTTGATATGATCAACGTCTACATTTCTTATAAAAATTTTTTTACTGCTAACATTAGCCCGATGTATATGAGAGTTTTCTCTACCTGTCTCATACCAGGCAACCCACCACAAACTTAAGAAATATGTCTGACAAAAGAGTTACTTTGATAGAGTAAATCATAGAGGTTTCAATGCTCTTATTCCTGGAATTGAATTCTTCCTAAGAATTTTACATTCTCCATGCTACCACATTACACCACATGCTATATAGTAAGGTTCTCTAAGTAAGCTTCAGGCCCATATCCCCAAAATGTTGTCGTATATCCTTCCTGTACTAATAAACTCTCATTGTTTTCACTATCATTCTACTGACCATTATCTCAGGAAATATAATTTTATAACAAGCTCACACTGGTTAATGGTATCCCCATTCTAATAAAAAACACGAACCCATAAGCGACAGAAGCATCCAACAAATATTTCCTAAAACAATCCACCACATCAATACTACTTATAATGGCTATTATCATTAATCTTACATACTCTGGTCAAAGAACACAATGAATAACAAAAATCTTCAATCCAGCAGCATCCACCCTCATGACAATCGCCCTTGTCACAAAAGTAGGACTTTCCCCATTTCACTTCTGAGTGCCTCAAGTCACACAAGGCGTCCCATGAACAGCAGGCCTGATGCTATTAACATGACAAAATTGCACCCTTATCTGTTTTATATCACATGTCACCATCCATCAACCTAAATATACTATTAATCATAGTGATATTATAAATCATAGCTGGAGGCTGAGGGAGATTTAGCCACACTCATCTGGAAAAAATTACACCTTCCTCATCAATTGCCCATATAGGATGAATAACAGCTATTATAAAGTATATTCCAATTATAACAATCCTAAATCACCTGGAAAAAAATCACACTCTCCTCATCAATTGCCCATATAGGATGAATAACAGCTATTATAATGTATATTCAGATTATAACAATCCCAAACATACTAATTTATATCATAACAACACTTTCTTCTTATTATCTATGCCCAGATCATGTACTACAAGAGTATCATTATCACACACATGAGATAAAACAACTCCCATCACAATCCTTTTCCTCACCATTACAGTATCATTAGGACATCGCCCATCACTATCAGGGTTTTTACCCAAATGAATAATTATCCAAGAGATAACAAAAATGATAACATCATATTACCAACACAAATAGCCATCATAGCAGTCTTCAGCGTATATTTCTACTTGCAGCTAACATACTCCACATCACTAACTCTATTCCCTTCATTAAACAACACAAAAACAAAACAATTTGAACATGCAAAGAAATAACCTTCCTATCATTACCAATCATAATACCCAGACGATTACTACACGTAACACCCATTCTATTGGTGCTGGACTAGGAATTTAGGTTAGTTCACACCAAGAGCTTTCAAAACCCTAAACAAGTAAAATTTACTTAATTCCTAAAAATAAGGATTGCAAGGCTTTATCCTACATCAATTGAATGTAAAGCAAGCATTGCAATTAAGCCAAATGTTTACGAGACTGATGAGTTTTAACCCCAGGAAACTTTAGTTAACAGGCAAATCCTCTAGTCAACTAGCTTCAGTCTACTTCTCCTTCATTTGAGAAAGAAAAAAAAGGCAGGAAAATCACCGGCAGAATTGAAGCTGCTTCTGTGAAGCCAGGCTGAGCTATGCTAACCTGGAGCGCTACTTGGAATTGCCCGAATCTGTAACGTTGTCATAACAGTCCCTGCACTTGTAATAATTTTCTTTACAATTGTACCCATTATATTGCAGGGTTTGACAACTCACTTGGGCCGCTAATAACTCGGACACATGAGGTAGCATTTCCCCGAATAAATCATGTAAACTTTTGACTACTTCCCCCATCATTCTTACTCCTACTCATATCACCAATAGTAGAAGCTGGTTCTGGTACCAGTGGACCATGTATTCAGATCTAGCCTGCAATCTGACCCACGCAGGAGCCTCTGTCGACCTAACCATTTCCTCCTTACATTTAGCAGGTGTCTCTTCATTTCTTGTTGCTATTACTTTTATTACTATAGTCTTTCATACAAAACCAGCAGTCATACCCCAATACCAAACACAATTATTTGTTTAATCTTCCCCAAATATAGCCATATTACTATAATTACCAATCTCAGTCCGAGCAGCCAGAATTGCCATACTGTTAAGAGATAGAAATCTCAACACTACTTTCTTTGACCCTGCAGGAGAAGACCGAATCCTATACCAACACCTATTGTGATTCTTTGGTCACCCTGAAGTCTGTATTCATGGCCTACCAGGGATTGTTATAAACCCACAGATCATTACATACCATTTAGGACAAAAAATGCCTTTCAGCTCTTTGGGGACCCATCATATATTTACCATAGCGATAGCTGTCCACTCAGGAGCATACTTTGCAAAAGCTACCATAATTACTTCTATCCCTACAGGAGTGGGCTTTCTCTGGTTGCAGTGAGTGGCAGCTACTCTTCGTTGAGGTGCACGGCCTTTTCACTGCAAAGGCTTCCTTTGTTGCAGAGCACGGCCTCTAGGCGCGTGGGCTTCAGTAGTTGTGGCTTGCAGGCTCTAGAGGGCAGGCTCAGTAGTTGTGGCGCATGGGCTTTTTGCTCCGCGACGTGAGGAATCTTCCCAGACGAGGGCTCGAACCCATGTCCCCTGCATTGGCAGGCGAATTCTTAACCACTGCGCCACCAGGGAATTCCCTGGTTAGCAACTGTTCACGGAGGTAATATTATATGACCTCCCACTATATTATGAGATTTAGGCTTTAGTTTTTCTTTTTACAGTAGGAGGTTTGACAGGAATCATCTTAGCCAACTCAACCCCGGACATTGTCCTCCAGGATACATACTATGTAGTAGCACACTTCCATGACCTAATGTCCATGGGCACAGTCTTCACTATTATAGGAGGCTTCACACTAATTCCCACTATTCTCAGGTTATACAGTTAACTCAGCATGAGCAAAAATTCACTTCACAAGTATATTTGTAGTAGTAAATATGACTTCCCGCAGCACTTTCTTGGCATCTCAGGGATGTCACTACATTAGTCTGAGTACTCTGAGGCACACACAACATGAAATATTTTGTCTTTAGGCTCATTCATCTCAGTAGCAGCAGTAATGCTAATAATAATCTTCATACTTTGAAAAGCATTTGTGTCTAAACAAGAAGTCTTAGCACTGGAAACTGCTACTCCTAACCTAGAATGGTTATACGAATGCCCTCCACCATATCCTATGTTTCAAGATACTACCTATGTAAATGTAAAATAAGGAAGGTCTCAAGTCCTTTTCAACCACTTTCAAGCCAACACCATAACAATTAGGTCTTTCTCAATAAATGAGATAAAAGTAAAAAGTGATATAGTTTTGTCAAAGTTAAATCATAGTCTAAAATCCTGTATATCACTAAGGCATATCAATTTCATCTAGGCTCTCAAGATACAACATCACCGATTATGGAAGAACATTTACATTTTCATCGTCACACACTAATAGTGATTTTTAAAATAAGTTTTCTAGTCCTCTATATTATTTCACTAATATTGACAACTAAACTAAGTCATATACATACAGTAGATGCACAGGTAGAGAAAATTTGAACAATTTACTAGCCATTATTGTAATCTTAGTTGCTCTATCATCATTGTGAATCCTTTACATGATACATGAAATCAATAACTCTTCCCAAACCATAAAAAATGATGGGTCAGTAATGATACTGAAGCTACGACTACACAGATTATGAAGATTTAAATGTTGACTCCTCTGTAATCCCCACATCAGAGCTAAAACCAGGAGAATAATGACTAATAGAAGTCAACAACTGCGGAGTTAGAGATAGTCATTGAATATTAGTTTCATCTGAAATTGTTGTACACTCCTGAGCTGTTCCTTCTCAGGCTTGAAAAGAGCTGCTATTCCAGGATGCCTAAATTAAAGAATCCTAATACCAACAGGACCAGGCCTATGTTGTGGACAAGAAAGCTCATTTTTCTGAGTTCAAGACTGGACAGAGTGATATGGCTGAGATATGAGGTGAATCTGGAGCCCATGGGGATGCACTCTCCAAGCTCCAGGTTAGGAATGGGGCCTCTAGGGTCCCAGGCCACCCACCACGCCCTCCTGAGCAGGATCTGGGCAACATTCCCTGTCAGTGATGAGGCAGCCCTAACACTTGTCACGCCCCGATGTTGTATCCTATGTGGGCCCCGTGCTCTTGGGACCACACCCACACTCTGCAGGTCCATGCTACAGGGTCCTTCGTGCCTCAGGAGTAGAGACCACACAGCAAGCAGTTCCCTCCCCAACCAGCAGGAGGAGGGGAG
>NC_041228.1:25877330-25889863 GCF_002837175.3 Physeter macrocephalus | reverse complement strand
AGAGCTTCAGACTGAAAGTCAGCCCTTCCAAAATGACCCGTCAGCAAACACTGCAGGATTCTGCTCCAGTGGGTGCCCTGGAGTCGACAACTCAGGGACTGAAGCGGATATCGGAGCCAGAGCCAGTGGGAGGGGATGCGGAGTGAGACTTCCATGGTTGTGGAAGTTTGGTTTTGCAAGATGAAAAGTTCTAGAGATGGTGGTGATGGCTCCACGAGAAAGTGAAGAGATCTGATGCCTCAGAAACGTGCACTTAAAATGGTGACGATGGTAAAGGGTATGTGACGTGTGTTTTATTTCACTTAAAATAAATTCTTAAAATAATGTCTTGTTAATTGTGATTCCATTTCGACTCCCCTTCATCACAAATGTCGGAGGCCCAGAAACAGTCCCCTACCTTAGGGGCCATCACGGTACCCTCACAGAGCACGTGGGAGACCATTCTTAGGGGGGGCTAGTCTGTCCTCACCTGACCTCTGTCCAGGGGGATCCAGGCAGTGGTGACCCCCATAGATTAGACATATGTGATGCTATGATATTAATATGATACCGCCACACATCGTCACTCACCAGAACACAGAGCAGCAACCCACTTAAACATGCCTGACTTCATATGAATGTGACAAGATTAAGAGAAGAAAAGGAACCACAGGTTAATCAGGGCAACACCCTTAATGCAGAGGTTGGAAATCTCAAAGGGGAAAAGACACACTGCAGGCAAAGAGCACATATGCGGTCTCCCCATGCATGTGACCCTGACCCATGCAGATGTGGTGAGACCAACACAGTCCCCGCACCCTCTACCTGGGGTCACACATCCACACTCACGACGGTGACCCCACCTCCCCATACCCTGCACCTAAAGTCACACGTTCTCTCTCAACAGGTGACCCCTCCTACCCAGACCCTTCCACCTGGGTCACATGTCCACAGTCCCAGGGTGACCTCACCTCCCCGGACCCTGCACCTGGGGTCACATGTTTCTGGCAGGCTCAGTCCTTTCTTGTCTCACTTACTTGTTGAGAAAACTCAAACTCACAGGATAGCAGGGCTGAAAGCCGAGGGGCAGCTCTGGACGCTGCTGAGTAGGGACGGGGGACTGGAAGGAGAGTTCAGCAGCAGCCTCAGCTGTCTGGGGTCACATGTCCCCTTGGTCAGGACACCATGGCTCTGCTGTTGGCTCCCCTAATGTGGAAACAAGCTGGGTCCCTGGGACCTCCTGGGATGGGAAAATGTGTAAGGTGGGTCTCCTAGCCCTCACTTGTCCCAGAGAAGTCCTCCTCTTCTCACTTTCATTCTGTGTGATTTTAACTGTTTTAAAAGCTTTCATGCTAGAGTTGAACACATGACTTTGGCTCTGGCAGGCTCAGTCCTTTCTTGTCTCACTTACTTGTTGAGAAAACTCAGAGGATAGCAGGGCTGAAAGCCGAGGGGCAGCTCTGGACGCTGCTGAGTAGGGACGGTAGACTGGAAGGAGAGCTCAGCAGCAGCCTCAGCTGTTGCCCATCGGCCTTGTGCCCGATCTGAGTGCCCTGCAATCAATTCACCAGCTAAACATGCCTCCCTACACAACATGCATGTGCTGGTAAATTGGAATTATTGCCAGGTAAGCCTCCTGAGGATTCTCCAGGAGCCCCAGGGAAGGTGAACCTTGCAGGGATTAAGACTAAGGCCCCGACCATAGCACTGACCCTTGGGAGGACCAGGTCACCACACTCAGAAGAGAGGCTATTACCTAGACAAGTCCACCTCAGTTCCAGACCCCAGACATCTAAGCACTGACCTTCAGATGCAGGCACGGAACTTCCCAGTACTGAGGCCAGGCTGGGTTTCTACCCAGGTTCCCATACTCCTAGCGTACACAGAACATGGTCAGGTCTAAATCTTCTTATTATAGACAACACATGGTCAGCTCTAAACATAAACAATAGACAGGACATGCAGAGGTCTAAATCTACAGCATAGACAGAACTTGATCATGTTTAAACTAGCTTAGGGCTGATCTCATAGGAGGTCCAGATCACACATATGGGTCTCTCATCTTTGGACACACACATCAGGAAACTGAACAAAATTTTTGTCATTAAACATTTCAACAGGCAAAACAAAAATGTTACCAATTTATCTGGCCACCTGATGGTCAGGATCCACAGGTGAGCCACGAACTTCTTAGAATGCAGCCCATTCTGCTGCCAGGACAGACAAGAAGTGGCCTGATTCCAGCCTCCCAGGCTTCCAGAAAGAGGCGGCCACAGTGGAAGCCCAGGCAGGACAGTCCTGCATGGTCCGGGCCGGGCGATCCGGTCTGTCCATTCCTCTGGCCGATTCTGGGCGGGGCGCTCAGGGCTGCTGAGAGCCGTGCACTCAGGTCCTGCTTCCCTGCAGCATGTGCGTGTGTGTGTGTGCGTGTGCGTGTGCGTGTGCGTGTGTGTGTGTGTGTGTGTAGAGGGGGTAGTGGCTGATGGCTCCCATGGCTCCTGTCCGGGGAACCACGCTGTCTTCGAGGGGAGGCACGGGGAGAGGTAGGGGCACAGAAGCCTTTGGAGAGGAGAACCCACCACGGAAATCCTTGCACACTGACTCGCCTCACCCGGGGACCCGAGAGCCCATCGGGGGCCGAATGTCACCCCGCAGCCCCCCACCCCAGAGGGCAGGGTGCCTGCTCTTTCAACAGCACAAGGTCTCACATGAAAGAGACCAGTGGGGACTGTCACCCCACCCCCACTCCTGATGCTGAGTTTGGGGAGAATGAACCCCCTTGACTGGACGATGGAACCCTGTGAGGAAAGAGGTGGCAGCCCCATCCAAGTTGGGGCCTGGCTGAGAGATGGGAACACAGGAGCCACGCTCAGGGCCTGGAGCCCAGGCCAACAGGAGGGGCACGCCCAGCCCTGGCCAGGCTCTCCAACTGTGACATTGTAGCTTATAGGGGACCCGGGGCAGGTGACTGAATGTAATGGGGTGTAAACTGGACCCTGAATGGGGCTTAAAGAAGGTGTGAAGGATGTTACTGAGACAGTGACAGTCATTGGAAGACAGACTCTGTGTCAGGATATCCTGCTCCATCCATTTAAATCCCTGAGATCTCTGATCTTTACGTGGTTACGCAGGATTGTTAGAGCAGGTGCGTGTGGACATATCTGGGGCACAATTCAGTCTGCAACCAACTTGCAAGTGGTTCCAGAAAACACACAGTTATGCGCACAGGCAGGCACAGCACACACACAAACATATGCACGTGCACAGTCCAAATATATTCACACACTAGCATATGAACACACATGCACGTATATGCCCATGCACACACTAACGTGTGCAAGTGCGCATTGAAGGATGTTACTGAGACAGTGACAGTCATTGGAAGACAGACTCTGTGTCAGGATATCCTGCTCCATCCATTTAAATCCCTGAGATCTCTGATCTTTACGTGGTTACGCAGGATTGTTAGAGCAGGTGCGTGTGGACATATCTGGGGCACAATTCAGTCTGCAACCAACTTGCAAGTGGTTCCAGCAAACACACAGGTGTGTGCACAGGCAGGCACAGCACACACCCAAACATATGCACGTGCACAATACAAATATATTCACACACTAGCATATGAACACACATGCACGCATATACCCATGCACACACTAACGTTGACATGTATTTTTCCTTTTTTCTTAGCTTTGATGTTTTTCACAATAAAAAGTTTAAGAAAAAAGTTAATGGCAAATGACTTTTGATTCATAGGACTTTCTGACGTTATTCCACATATATTATGACAGGAGAAATGAATGTAGATATTACATGTGCCCACTAATGGATGAATGGAGAAGAAAAACACGGTCCATCAATACAAGGGAATGTTATTCAGCCTAAAAAGGAAGGCAAATCTGATACAGGATGCAGCAGGGATGAACCTTGAGGGCATTATGCTCAGTGATGTAAGCTAGACACAAAAAAACAAACAGTGCTCGATCCACTCATACAAGGCCCCTAAAGCAGTCGGAAACAGAGACAGAAAGTAGGATGTTTAGTGCCAGGGGCTGAGGGAGGGAGAATGGGGAGTGAGTGTTTAATGGGGACTGTTTCAATTTTGCAAGATGAAAACGTTCTGGAGGACGATGGAGGTCAGGTTTGCACAACAGTGCCAATTACTTCTTGACCCTGAAATATGCACTTAAAAATGGTTAGATAGTAAATTTTATGTTATGTGTATTTGACCACAGTTTTTAAAACTTTTTAAAAACAAAAGGAAACAGTCCATGAATACCACAAGATGCACAACTTCACTAACCACCGAGGAATTAAAACCATAAGAAAAATACTGTGCATACACCTACCAGAATGGCAGACACGAAAGACATAGCACCAAATATCAGCAGGCTGTGGGGCAATGGAAAGCCTGGTACGCAGAGGGGGATGCAACCTCTTCTGAAACAATCGGGCCTCAGATAGCGAAGTCCGTGCATAGACCCGCAGTGCTCCTCCCAGCTGAACACAAATCCACCAGCCCTACACCAGGACACACGGACATGGACTCTGCAGCCACAGGAGCCAAACCTGAAAGAACCTGAAGGCCATCACAAGCGGATGCAGAAATGAACCATGCACGCTCCTATGAAGGAATATTCCACAGCAATGGAGTACATTTTGTTTAAAGGTAGTAAAACTATAAAAATTATTTTTTAAGAAAACTCTATTCACAAGATGAAAGAATCCCATGGACACAATGCTGAGCCATCAATAGCAATAAAGCAGCATGCACGGTACACGCACTTATCGACTTTGGAGCTAGGCAAAGCTGGGCTGAGTTGTGTAGGGATGCGTGCCTGGGTGTAAACTCTGAGGACAAGTCACTGACACAAAATCAGGAGAACAGCTACCTCATGGTGGGGAGGAAGCTGTGACGAGGGAAGGGCACTCCTGGGTGTCCACTCATCAAATTCTGTTTCTTGATGTTTATGATTATTCTTTACATGTATATAACCTAATCCTTAATATGTACTTACAGCTTATCATTTTTTGTTTATTAAAAAGACGCTGTGACGAGGGAATGGCACTCCTGGGTGTCCACTCATCAAATTCTGTTTCTTGATGTTTATGATTATTCTTTACATGAGAAAACTCTATTCACAAGATGAAAGAATCCCATGGACACAATGCTGAGCCATCAATAGCAATAAAGCAGCATGCACGGTACACGCACTTATCGACTTTGGAGCTAGGCAAAGCTGGGCTGAGTTGTGTAGGGATGCGTGCCTGGGTGTAAACTCTGAGGACAAGTCACTGACACAAAATCAGGAGAACAGCTACCTCATGGTGGGGAGGAAGCTGTGACGAGGGAAGGGCACTCCTGGGTGTCCACTCATCAAATTCTGTTTCTTGATGTTTATGATTATTCTTTACATGTATATAACCTAATCCTTAATATGTACTTACAGCTTATCATTTTTTGTTTATTAAAAAGGGAGTCTCCCCAACAAAGTAGAAGGAGACCTGCTTCTCCCAGGGAAGAAAAGGAATAGTTTCTACCAGTAAAATCTCGATACCATGGCTGCTTCAATGATAAAGCCTGATAGCAACTCCCGTGAGAGGGGCACCAGGGCCACGACACTCAGAAGGAGGCTCTGGGGCCTCAGTCCTGGGTCACTGCCTCTGAGGAGTCCACGGCACCTGGTCAAAGTTCTCAGTCATTCTGTGCACGACGCTTTTGCCTTGGTTGCCCTGGCACAGCTCAGCCGGCATCATCGCTGGGAGAGAAAGAAGAAACGTGCAGAAGAGGGAACCGGGCTTCAAGCTGACCCACCTCCTTCTACGGAGACAATGCCACAGTCCCTACGAGAGGAGAGCAAGGCCACGGAATCCAGCCTCTCTGCCTTAAGACTGGCCACACTAGCGCCCCATGCTTCTGATGCCACAGGGAGAATTTCGCGAGGTGCCTTCAGACCACCTGGTTGGACACATGGGGCTTTCAGACACGCAGGTCCTGTCTGACCCCGCACCTCTGCTGTCACATTCTGGAGGTGGGCCTGGAAGCCTCCAGGTTTTCACTTTTGATAACAGCTTTATTGAGATTGAATTTTTATACCACACTGTTAACCCATTTTAGTATTAAGCTCAGTGTTTTTTTTTGCATATTCACAGGGTTGTTCAGCCACCAGCACAATGCATTTGACAACATTTCCATCATCTCCCCAGAAGCCCACTCTTTAGAGGTCACCCCTCATTTCCCACAGCCCCGGAATCCCCAGTCCATTTTCTGTCTCTGTGGGCTTGCCTGTTCTGGATGTCTCATGTAAGTGGAATCCACTAATTGTCTTTTTCTGTCTGGCTTCTCTCACTGAGCATCATGTTTTCAAGGTTCACCCACATCATAGCCTGTGTCAGTGCTTCACTCCTTTTCCACGGCTGAGTCACCCTTACCCTCTCTGCTTTTAACTCTATAATTAATTGTGTCTCCCTTTCTGTACCACACAGGGCTGATGAGGATCTCACCTTCCGTCATTCTTGGGCTGTAAGGTGAACTTTGAACCAACACCAAGGGGTCCTTTGCAGAGGCTGAAAGCCCAGCCACACAGGGTGCACAGTTGCCCTGTGTGACCAGAGCCCAGGAGGAAGGGTGAGATGGGCCTGCCTGTTTACAGGACCAGCGTCCTACGGTCTCATGGGAAACCAACTTGCTCATCAGCGTCTCATGAGAGCTGCTCCGCACCGTGCCAAGCAGGCAAGACACACTGGTCAGGGACCACGGTGCTGCCTTCAGTTCAGGCGCACTCATACTAATTGTCTAGCTGGAAAGTGCTGAGGCTTCAGGGGAGGGTCCTTCCTGCTTCTTCCAGCTTCTTGGGGCTCCAGGCATCCCTGGGCTTATGGCTGGCCCCCTCCCATCTCTGTCTTCATCTTCATGTGGCTTGCCCTCTGCAGCGTCTCATGAGAGCTGCTCCGCACCGTGCCAAGCGGGCAAGACACACTGGTCAGGGACCACGGTGCTGCCTTCAGTTCAGGCGCACTCATACTAATTGTCTAGTTGGAAAGTGCTGAGGCTTCAGGGGAGGGTCCTTCCTGCTTCTTCCAGCTTCTTGGGGCTCCAGGCATCCCTGGGCTTATGGCTTCCCCCCTCCCATCTCTGTCTTCATCTTCATGTGGCTTGCCCTCTGTGTCTGTGTCTCCACTCATCATATAAGTATGCAGTTACACAGGATTAGGACCACCCTAAGGCCCCTGTCTCACCTAGTTACACGACCAGGCCCTACTTCCAAATGAGGTCATGTCCTGAGCCCCTGGGGTCAGGACATGGATGTCTCTTTCCCTGGGGGGTACACAATCCCCCTTCAGTCTGAGATAACTGTAATGTTTCCCAGGAAACAAGCAAGCCCCTTACCTCAGCCAGCGCCTCGAAGAGGTCTGAGCCTGCCTGGTCTCTTGGGAACTGACTGGGCAGGAGAGTGCGGCTCAGGACCCGAGTGTGAAGGACACCAGGAAGCGACCCTGCCTGGTGTGGAGCTTCCCTCCCCCACCACGTGCCCCAGCATCTCCCACGTCCGCACCTGCGCAGTGGCTGCACCTGCGCAGAGTACTTCCCCTGAGCAAGTACTTCTTGAAGAGGGTCACCTCCGTGGTGACGGCGACCTTCCTCTTCTGCTGCTTCAGCGGGGGCGCCCCTGCCAGTGCCTGCTTTCACCAAGGCATCCAGGCCGCAGAGGGCTGGTCCCTGCACCTGAGACCAAAGAGAAGGACTTGAGGGGCTGCGCTTTCTCCCACCCGGAGCCTCATATCCAGGGGGGCCAACAGGGGCATGTCAGACACACAGGACTGGACATTCTGGTTCACCTTCCCCCTACACGGTGGGCGAAAGGACAGCCACGTGGGACTTCAGACCACGTACGACACGGTGCGTGTCGAGGACCAGTGAGTGTCTGTTGTTGCAGCACGTCCATCCTCCATCGGGCCGGCCCCCCTCCCCAGAAGGCTGGGTCTATTAACACTGGGGACCCTGGAAGGGTGTTTTCTGTCTGGCTGGCTCACTGAAGCTGGGTGTTTGGGGGACATGGGGCAGTCTGCAGTCCCGGTGAAGACATTGTTCTCTCTAGGGAAATGAGGTGGACACTCAGTCCCCAGTCTGTGGATGGTCTAGTCCTCTGGGTGTCATGTTTTTCTTGGGGGTCACTGGGGCTTTATCCTCACTCCGTGGGGTACAGAAGGGGAGGGATGGCCACGTCCTGGGCTCACTGTGCCTGGGCTCCTGGGAAGGACCTCTCTGACCCACATGTTCACAGGCCTCAGTCACCCCTGCTCGACACCCCCCTCCAAAGACTCGGCAAGAGGACCTGCCCCATGAAACGGGGCGCCTGGGTCAGGGGGCTGGTGCGTCCCTTCTCAGATGGCCACACTCAGGTCTCGGGGTGGGTGCGGTGGACTTTGGCCACTCGCCGAGGTCACCACGGCGCTGTGGGTCCTTTCTGGGGCCTGAGATGCCCCAGGGGTGGCTGGGGGAGGGGAGAGGTCGCCGTGATGGGGACGTGTGGGACGGGGGACCTGGGCCCTGGGTCCCTCCCCGAGGAGGAGTGAGGGTCATGCTCAGAGGGGGGCGGCCGGTGACGGTCCTGGGTGTCAGCAAGCACAGCGCCGCGCCCCGCAGCCCGGGTGTGGGAGTCCTGCGGCCCCGGCACAGAACACCAGACGGGGGCGGGGTTGGGACAGGGGACGCGTCCTGGTCACTGGGGCTTTATCCTTACTCCGTGGGGTACAGGAGGGGAGGGATGGCCACGTCCTGGTCTCACTGTGCCTGGCCTCCTGGGGAGGACCTCTCTGACCCACATGTTCACAGGCCTCAGTCACCCAGTTGGGCCCAGACCACTGCCAGCCCCATCTCCGTCTCTGCCGTGACACGGCCTTCTCCCCTGTGTGTCTGGGTCCAAATGCCCCGATGGGGACGCCCGCACACAGCTCAGTGACCTCGTCTCACCCGGGCAGCGCTGCGGTGGCCCATCTGCACACGACGTCCCATTCTGAGGTCCGGGGAGTCCGTCTTCCGGGGCCTCTTGTGGCGAGAATCCTCGTGGTGGGCACAGCTCGTGGGCCCTGTGGGCCCCAGGCTGGAATCCAGGAGCCTCACGCAGGAAGCAGTGTCCTGACTCGGGGAGAGCGGACGGACAGGCAGGGTGAGAGCGAGTCCGGGGGCGCTCAGCCCTGCCCTCCGGGGAGTGGGGGGTCTCTAGAGGGCCGGGCGGAGCGGGCGGACGTGGGGGGATTGCACGCGGCGGTCAGAGGCGGGCGGCCGGGGCTGCGACGGCGGGACCACTTAGGGGCAGAGGAGAGGGGGCCTCAGGGACGCCCTCTGTCTGCTCCTACGACGGCGGCCGGCCGCGGGCTCCCGGCCAGGTGGGGCCACACGTGGAGCGGCTTGAAGACACACCCCAGGGCCGCCTTCGAGAAGGGCCTTGTGCCTGGGGACACGGAGCCTCCAGCCCGCCGGGGAGTGTGTGGGGCTGGGGGCCCGCGGGGCTGCATGCGGGGCCCGGAGGAGCTCGAGGTGCCTGCTCCAGGCCTCACCTGATCCGGGCCGGAGGGCGGCTGCCCAGGGCCTCCTGCTTCGGGCACCGCCCCTGGGCTGGGAGGGGCCAGCGGGTCCCCTGAGCCGTCACTGCAGCCAGGCTGAGGCTGCTGAGCTGCCGGGGCCGGAGCACGGCCTGCGGGTGGGAGGGGCGTGGGGAGGTCGCAGGACAGCAGTGGGGCGCCCGCATCAGCAGAGGCGGGTCATCCATTTCATATACGACAGGAGCGAGCGCGACAGCAAGGCAGCGTGAGGCCCACCTCGGGTGGGGAGGCGGCTGCATGTCCTCCACCTTCAGCACCCAGACGTGTGTGTAGATATGCTCGTCCAGATACCGAGGGGCTCTTTCCTCCGATGCCCCGTGTCTCATCATCTGGCAGGTGTGGGGGTCCTGGGGCGACCGTGACAACATGCCACAAGCCAGGGAGGTCACAACAGCAGAGATTTCTCTCTCGCAGCTCTGGAAATACACAATGAAGGTGTGGTTGGTTCCTTCTGGAAATTCAGGGAATCTGCTCTGGCCTCTATCGGCTTCTCTGGTCTCCAGAAATCCTTGGCGCCCCTGGACATGGGGCTGCATCACCCCCACCTCTGCCTCCATCATCACGTGGCTTCTCCTCTGTGTCTGTGTCCAGATTTCCCTCTTCTTATAGGGACACCAGCTGCTGGATTTAGGGCTCTCCCTAATCTAGCATGACCTCATCTTAACCACATCTGCAGAGACCCTTTTTCAGAAATAAGGCCTGATTCTGGGATCAGAACAGATATAAATTGGGAGCAGGGGGACCTTACTGAACCCACAGTAGTAGGTGAGGTGCTAGCGGATGGAGGGAACGAGAAGTGCCCACCGAACTTCCAGGGCATCGTGAGACCGAAAACCGAGGCAGGCAGCTCCAGGTAATTAATGGATCCGTTTATTATTGGGTAGTTTACTCACAGGGTGGGATTGGGATGTGGTGGACAACGATCGGAAGCATGTGCAGCCGCGCTCTGCACGGCCAAGGGGTCACCGGCACAATTTATGGTTCACTTGTGGGCGGGGGGTGCTTGGAAACAGGACGTACATTCCTAAGTCAAGGTTCATGAATGGGTAACTGGCCTCATGGGTGCCGGGAACACGTCAGCAAAGGTCGTCCTTGTTTGGGGACTAAAAAGCATAGAGGCCACGTGGTCCTGATAATTACTATACAGCCTCTATTAACTAGAAAAGCTTTGAGGACAGAGAGGTGATTGAGCACACAGTACAGTCCTGGGTCGGGTCAGTGGAAGGACGAGACCAGGATGGCATCAGTTATGCTGACAGCCTTACATGGCAGGGAGGCAGGGCTGGGGAAGGTGCGGGCTTGAGTCCCGCAGGCACCCCAGAGAAAGGGACGTGGGCCGGCAGTGGGGTGGGCCTTGCACCTCGAGTGGGACAAGGGCGTGGCCCTAAGAAGTGACCTGACACTTGTTCATAGGGACCTCTCTGTGCAAGTGGACACATCTGTGTCCAGGGTCACGTCCTGCTGCATGGGGCCCAACCTCTGCGTGACCTCTGCAGTCCGTCCTGAGTGGGAGTGTATTGTGTCAGGAGCCTCAGGCAGGACACATTCTCCGGGTTTGGGCAGGACCTCCAGGAGGCCTTGGAGGTCAATTCTGGTGGGGGAGGGTTGAGGGTTCAACTCTGCTGCCGTAAGCGCGGCGTCCACACATGGAGGGGGTGGTGTTATCAGTTTACCTGAGAAAACACACTTTCAGGTCCTCCGTGCATTATGGGAAAATCCTGTTTCTAACATGTGGGTGTTCAGGTAGCTGGAAGTGCTCCGGCCTTACTCTGCGGCTGGGCCTGTGCTCCTGCAGCTCCCAAGGACTGACTGTAGCACCGTTTGCTTCACTTGGTAGGTCCCAGCCTTGGGGCGAGGGAGTTTGGGCCATGGCCTCGGTGTCCAGGGCTGCAGTCAGGCAGTGCCTGGCCACCGGCCCCATGGGGCTGTTCACAGTGTGATGACAAATCCAAACGGATTCTGTCCTGTGCTGTTGGGGACAAGCCCTGGGTCTGCCTCTGGACCGTCCCTGTGTGGGGTTGTTCATGCCCTCATTTACACTCCACAGCCCCCATGACGTCACCCGGGGTCCCAGGAATCATCTGGGCAAGCAGACAGGGTCTCTTGGCAGAAATGGAAATTCCCTGAGGTGTCAAGTTGTTGATGTGACGAATTTTTTTAAATTGTGATGCAAATATATGTAACATAAAATTCACCATTGACCATTAACTTGAACAACACAGTGGTATTGATCACATTCACAATGTGGAGCCAGCACCACCTCCATCTGGTTGTAAAACATTCTCATCCCCCCAAAAGGAGACGCTTCCCCCTCCCTTAGCTCTTGGCACCACTAACCCCGTCCTGTCTCTGTGGCTTTGCCTCTAATGGACATCTCATATAAATGGAATCATACAGTTTGTGATTGTTCTTGGCTGAATGTTTGTGTCCCTCCAAAAATTCACATGTTGAAATCCTTACCGCCAAGGTGATGGTATTAGGAGGTCATGCCTTTGGGAAGTGATTAGGTCATGAGGGTGGAGCCCCTATTATGGGATTAGTGTCCTCATAAAAGAGACCTCAGAGAGCTCCCTCACATCTCCATGTGAGGATGGACACTAGGAAAGAGGCTGGAGGTGGGAACCTGAGCACCAGGAGATGAGGAGATGAGGTGGTTTTCTCAAACTCTTCCCGATCTGATGCTGTACCATCCTCTGGGTGTCCCATGCATGTTTTAGCTGTATGAAGGGTGGACTGCATCTGGAGATTTGGGACCCATGGAATCAGGACCAGGCAGTGTTACTCTAAAGGGGCTGCATTTGCTGCCTCATGCTCACCAAGCCTCTTAGCCCCACGAGTGTCGAGCCTTAGGTCCCATCTAGCTGTGGGTTTAGATATGCTCAATCCAGCTTGCATCCCAGCCCGTGAACAAATTCTGTAGGAATTTATCTCTTACTCAGTGTCTTTTT
>NC_041228.1:25871589-25873386 GCF_002837175.3 Physeter macrocephalus | reverse complement strand
TATTAACTAGAAAAGCCTTGAGGACAGAGAGGTGATTGACCACACAGTACAGTCCTAGGTCGGGTCAGCAGAAGGACGAGCCCAGGATGGCATCAGTTATGCTGACAGCCTTACATGGCAGGGAGGCAGGGCTGGGGAAGGTGCGGGCTTGAGTCCCGCAGGCACCCCAGAGAAAGGGACGTGGGCCGGCAGTGGGGTGGGCCTTGCACCTCGAGTGGGACAAGGGCGTGGCCCTAAGAAGTGACCTGACACTTGTTCATAGGGACCTCTCTGTGCAAGTGGACACATCTGTGTCCAGGGTCACGTCCTGCTGCATGGGGCCCAACCTCTGCGTGACCTCTGCAGTCCGTCCTGAGTGGGAGTGTATTGTGTCAGGAGCCTCAGGCAGGACACATTCTCCGGGTTTGGGCAGGACCTCCAGGAGGCCTTGGAGGTCAATTCTGGTGGGGGAGGGTTGAGGGTTCAACTCTGCTGCCGTAAGCGCGGCGTCCACACATGGAGGGGGTGGTGTTATCAGTTTACCTGAGAAAACACACTTTCAGGTCCTCCGTGCATTATGGGAAAATCCTGTTTCTAACATGTGGGTGTTCAGGTAGCTGGAAGTGCTCCGGCCTTACTCTGCGGCTGGGCCTGTGCTCCTGCAGCTCCCAAGGACTGACTGTAGCACCGTTTGCTTCACTTGGTAGGTCCCAGCCTTGGGGCGAGGGAGTTTGGGCCATGGCCTCGGTGTCCAGGGCTGCAGTCAGGCAGTGCCTGGCCACCGGCCCCATGGGGCTGTTCACAGTGTGATGACAAATCCAAACGGATTCTGTCCTGTGCTGTTGGGGACAAGCCCTGGGTCTGCCTCTGGACCGTCCCTGTGTGGGGTTGTTCATGCCCTCATTTACACTCCACAGCCCCCATGACGTCACCCGGGGTCCCAGGAATCATCTGGGCAAGCAGACAGGGTCTCTTGGCAGAAATGGAAATTCCCTGAGGTGTCAAGTTGTTGATGTGACGAATTTTTTAAAATTGTGATGCAAATATATGTAACATAAAATTCACCATTGACCATTAACTTGAACAACACAGTGGTATTGATCACATTCACAATGTGGAGCCAGCACCACCTCCATCTGGTTGTAAAACATTCTCATCCCCCCAAAAGGAGACGCTTCCCCCTCCCTTAGCTCTTGGCACCACTAACCCCGTCCTGTCTCTGTGGCTTTGCCTCTAATGGACATCTCATATAAATGGAATCATACAGTTTGTGATTGTTCTTGGCTGAATGTTTGTGTCCCTCCAAAAATTCACATGTTGAAATCCTTACCGCCAAGGTGATGGTATTAGGAGGTCATGCCTTTGGGAAGTGATTAGGTCATGAGGGTGGAGCCCCTATTATGGGATTAGTGTCCTCATAAAAGAGACCTCAGAGAGCTCCCTCACATCTCCATGTGAGGATGGACACTAGGAAAGAGGCTGGAGGTGGGAACCTGAGCACCAGGAGATGAGGAGATGAGGTGGTTTTCTCAAACTCTTCCCGATCTGATGCTGTACCATCCTCTGGGTGTCCCATGCATGTTTTAGCTGTATGAAGGGTGGACTGCATCTGGAGATTTGGGACCCATGGAATCAGGACCAGGCAGTGTTACTCTAAAGGGGCTGCATTTGCTGCCTCATGCTCACCAAGCCTCTTAGCCCCACGAGTGTCGAGCCTTAGGTCCCATCTAGCTGTGGGTTTAGATATGCTCAATCCAGCTTGCATCCCAGCCCGTGAACAAATTCTGTAGGAATTTATCTCTTACTCAGTGTCTTTTT
>NC_041228.1:25865547-25871270 GCF_002837175.3 Physeter macrocephalus | reverse complement strand
CTTGGCTGAATGTTTGTGTCCCTCCAAAAATTCACATGTTGAAATCCTTACCGCCAAGGTGATGGTATTAGGAGGTCATGCCTTTGGGAAGTGATTAGGTCATGAGGGTGGAGCCCCTATTATGGGATTAGTGTCCTCATAAAAGAGACCTCAGAGAGCTCCCTCACATCTCCATGTGAGGATGGACACTAGGAAAGAGGCTGGAGGTGGGAACCTGAGCACCAGGAGATGAGGAGATGAGGTGGTTTTCTCAAACTCTTCCCGATCTGATGCTGACGTCACCCGGGGTCCCAGGAATCATCTGGGCAAGCAGACAGGGTCTCTTGGCAGAAATGGAAATTCCCTGAGGTGTCATTTAGCTGTATGAAGGGTGGACTGCATCTGGAGATTTGGGACCCATGGAATCAGGACCAGGCAGTGTTACTCTAAAGGGGCTGCATTTGCTGCCTCATGCTCACCAAGCCTCTTAGCCCCACGAGTGTCGAGCCTTAGGTCCCATCTAGCTGTGGGTTTAGATATGCTCAATCCAGCTTGCATCCCAGCCCGTGAACAAATTCTGTAGGAATTTATCTCTTACTCAGTGTCTTTTTAAAAAAATTTATTTTTATAAGGGCATGTAGCTGATTTTCAGTGCTGTGTTTCTTGCTGCTGTACATCCACTTGATTCACTTACAGAGAGACATCGATAAATTCTTTTTCAGATTCTTACCAGTCATATATAATCTTTTCTGGTGTGTAGATTGTGCTGAGTCCAGTTCTTTGAGCTTTAGAATAAGTTTTGTTGATTCCCTATTTGGTCTATGGAACGGTATCTGCTCATTTCAAACTCCTGGTTTATGCCTCACCTCAACTGACTTTTGCACTCTAGCAGTCATAAGTGTGTTTTCTAAATGTGTGATTCTGTGTCTCTTTTGTCTTTTAGTTCATGTGTAGCAATGTTGATATTCCACCTCTAAGTGATATCTTATGATAAGTCTCTTTGTCTGTCTGACTTATGTCACTGAGAATGATCGTGCCTAAGTACACCCGAGTTGCTGCAACTTGCCTTATTTCATTGATTTCATGGCTGAGTTATATTCCATTGTACATAAGTATCACATCTTCTTTATCCATGTTTTCCTTCCGAGGATATTTCGGTTGTATCCAAGTCGAGGCTCTTGTAAACAGACCAGCAGTAAACGTTGTGGTGCCTGTGTCCTGTCGAGTGTTGCTTTTCCCAATGTATACGCCCATGAGTGGAAGTGCAGTATGCTCTGTTTCTGAGATTTTTTTGGGAAACACAATACACTTCTCCAGAGTGTCGTTGGCAATTTACCGTCCCACAATCACTGTAGGAAGGCTCCCTTCTCTCCATGCCCTATGCTGCATTTCTGGTTTTTACACTTTGTGAGGATGGCCTTCGGAGTGATGTGAAGTGATATCTCTTTGTAGTGTTGATTTGCACTGCGTGCCTCTTTGGTTGGTGAAAAGGTGCGTATGCGTTTTTCCTGAATATGTTTAGGAAAAATGCATACGCCCTTTTTGGCCAACGGCATCGTTGAAGAAGTTCTATCCCTTTCCATTTGCTTTCATGGCGAGTCCAATCTACCTCTTGAAAACCCCTTCCTGCAATTCTGCCTTGTTTTCTTGTCCTTTTTCGTGACTTACCTCAAGGCATTTTTCCAGGATTGCTTCCAGCCCTATTCTGGTTTCGGTGGGCAGGCTGAGCCTTTGGTCAATTCCTCTTCCTGATTGGAAATTAGAGTGGCATGTCCCTGTTCAGACACCTCGGGCTTGTCTCTCATGGTTCCCCCTCTTCCCCTTCATCCTCCAGACAAATTCCACACTGTGCGACACAGGATGTTGAAGGTGCTGACTTCCCCTGCTGAGGAGATTGTTAGAAAACAGGCTGCAGTTGGGACCCGAGCACCAGGAGATGAGGAGATGAGGCGCCTTCTCCAAACTCTTTCCGATCAGATGGTGTACCATCCTGTGTGTGTCCCATGCATATTTTAGCTCTAGGAAGGTTCCCTTGCACCTGGAGATTTGGGACCCTTGGAATGGGGCCCAGCAGTATTACTGTAAAGGTGCTGCATTTGCTGGCCCATCCTCACCAATTTTCTCACTCCACGAGTGTCCATCCTTAAGTCCCATCTATCTGTGGGTCTAGATGTGGTCATTCCAGGTTGCATCAGAGACCCTGAAGGAATTCCGTAGGAATTTCTCTCTCTCTCACTGTCTTTTTAAATTTTTTTTGTAATTTATTTTTATAATGGGGTATAGCTGGTTTTCAATGTTGTGTTTCTTGCTGCTGTACATCTTCTTGATTCACTTACAGAGAGACCTCAATAAATTCTTTTTTAGATCCTTACCAGTCGTATATATTCTTTTCTGGTGACTAGAGTACATCACTTAGAATGATCGTACCTAAGTCCACACGAGTTGCTCCAACTGGCCTTATTTCATTGATTTCCTGGCTGAGGTATATTCCATTGTCTGTAAGTACCACATCTTCTTTATCCATTTTTTTTCCCCAAGGACATTATGTTGTATCCAATTCGAGGCTCTTGTAAACAAAGCAGCACTAAACTTTGGGGTGCTTGTGTCCTGTAGATTTTTGGTTTTCATAGGATATACACCCATGATTGCAGGTGTCGTATGCTCTGTATCTCTGTTTTTTAATTTTTTTAGGAAACACAATACACTTCTGCAGCCTGGCCGTTGGCAATTTACATTCCCACCATCAGCATAACAGGGTTCCATTTTCTCCAACTCCTGTCCTGCATTTCTGGTTTTTACATTTTGTGAGGATAGCCCTTCTGACTGATTCAAATTGATACGTCTTTGTAGTGTTGATTTGCATTGCCAGCCTGTTTTGTTGGCCAAAAAGGGCGTATGCGTTTTTCCTGAATATATTCAGGAAAAACGCATACGCCCTTTTTGGCCAACTGCGTTATTGGTGAAGTTCAGCCGCTTTTTCATGTGCTTTAATGGCTAGTTCAATCTGCCTCTTGAAATTCCTTCTCTGCAATTCTGCCTTTCGTTAAAATCCTTTTCGATGACTTGCCACAAGACATTTTTCGACGATAGGTATCATTTTAAACCCTGCAGGTTTTGAATTGCAGTGCTCCTGACCTCCATTTTTCAACTTGTTTCTTTGAGATCTAGCAAGAAAACAGTAGGATTGCTTCAAGCCCTCTTCTGGTTCCGGGGGCAAGATGAACCTTTGGTTAATTCCTCTTACTAAATGGAAATTAAAGTGGCATTTTCCTGTCCACACACCTAGGGCTTGTCTCTCATGGTTGTTCCCATTCCCCTTCATCCTCTGGACAAATTCCAAACTGTGAGAAAATGGATGCTGAAGCTGCTGACTTCGTTAAGTGGGGAGATTGTTCGGAAAGAGGCTGGTGGGGGGAACCCGAGCACCTGGAGATGAGGATATGAGGTGCCTTTTCCAAACTCTTCCCTATCAGACGGTGTACCATCCTCTGGGTGTGACAGGCATGTTTCAGCAGTAGGAAGGGTCCCCTGCAAGTAAGGGAAACACCAGGTATCTTTCCAAATCAGTGTCTCCCGGAACCCCAAAACTGGGGAAGTTTTAAGCTACGGGTACATGCATGTATGTTCATGAAGGGCCTTGGGCCGTAGGCAGAGTCCAAGCTTTAGATGATTGAGGGTCAGAAGCGGTCGCCATCGGCCTCCCTTAAGTTACATTTTATCTGGCCTTGGAAGATGATGTAGATATAGATACCTATTTTTTCAGATTTTTTTCCTTATAGGTTATTACAAAATATTGAGTGTAGTTCCCTGTGCTGTACAGTAGGCCCTTGTTGATTATCCATTTTATACATAGCATTGTGTATGTGTTAATCCCAAAATCTTAACTTATCCCTCCCCTATGGTAACAATAAGTTAAAAGATTTTATATTCCTCAGAAATGGGGGAGCTGAAAGAATGGTATCATTTTCAATGGAAAAACTTTCAAAAGAAGATTGAAGATTCAGCCAAGATCATTAGATGTACATCCTTGGAAAACAATCACTTAATTTCTCTAAACTTGACCTGACAAATAAGACAATAACCCTCCACTGACCTTGCTTATAATAAAGTGATGGAAATATCAAATGGAAGTGTTGGAAACATCTTATTTTACACGAGCCTTATACACTGCTCTAGGTTAATTACAGTTTGGCTCACACATCTGTTCATTGAAGTTACAATGTTCTCAATTTCTGTTACTAATCCTACAGAGTGGGCCCCAACAAGGGTCCCCCTGTCCCGTGTCATTGGAGCAAAGAGAACGAGACTGAGTTTGGTTCAGAAGCAAAGGAAACTTTATATTCCGATCAGAGAACGGAGAGGTGAGAGCGTGCGCTCCCCCGAGGGCTGTGGGCCGGGCTGCTGTGTAGGGATCCCGGCAGCGTCAGCGGGACGGAAGGGGCGGAGCTCTCGAGGGCCGGGTTGGCTGGAGCTCAGGCTCCATGTCGCGGAGTCTGCACGGGGCCCCGCGAGCTGAGGTGTCGGCCCAGTCTTTTTTCACTAGGAAATCGGGTCTGAAGTGCCGGGTGTGGAACCTCTGCATGTGGAAACCTAGAAGCAAGTGAAATTAGACAAAGCACAAAGGAAAAAAAGGTTAGACTTTATTTTATTGCCCAGATTCTATTTTTATCTCCCAGGAATTTTTAATGGGCTTTGCCGGTGACAAAGCCCTCCTCTGCCTTTTGTCCCATTCCTCATTGTTGGGGCGCTGAGGGTGCAGACCCCGCTTCTGTAACTGCTTCGTGCTGAGGTGGGAGTCCTCATACCTGGGGGGAGGGGCAGAACTTCTCCCCAGCAGCCTCCAGGTGAGGTTGATTGTCCCCAGGGCTCCTGCCTCACTGCTCGTCCGTCTGAGCCCCAGCGTTTGAAGTGTTTACAGATTCTAATGACCTTTTAGGGTCCAGGAAAGAGATGCGCAGAGACGCTGGGGGGGCCGGTTTTACCCCGCCCACATTTGTTCGGCCACCTTAGGCAGACAGTTTCTGCCAGCTTAGATGCTCTGACCAGTAGTCTGCCCTTTCTTCAATTAGGCCCATGAATCAACGTACAAACAGCACCAGGTGTCAGAGCCCTGCATGCTGTACTCCCAGACAGTCCAGGGCCGGTGGTGATCCAGGCCCATGACGGCCACCGAGTCAACGGCCTTTTCAAGTAGCCAGGAGTCCAGCCGGTCTCATCGGCCACCGTCACCGCGGTGTCTGTAGGCTTTTCTATGGTGACAGCGTTATTTACGGTTTCCAGGACCATGATGGCCACTGAGTCAACGGCCTTTTGAAGTAGCCAGGAGTCCAGCCGGTCTCATCGGCCGCCGTCACCGCGGTGTCTGTAGGCTTTTCTATGGTGACAGCGTTATTTACTGTTCCCCCGCCAAGCTTACTAGCTCCACTCTGGGTGCAGTAAGTCCTGCAAGCAGTAGTCTGGTCTTTTGGGGCACGCTCTTGTTGTTTTCTGAGAGAAGCTCCAGGTTAAGTGATGGTCACACGAGTCGTCGTGGGGGCCCATTGCCCCCGGTTGTCTCTCTGGAGGTTGGAGTTGGAGGGCTTCCTCACTCGAGGTCAGCGTGCCCACGGAGCGTCACCTGCAACTTCAGGGCATGGTGGGTGGTTAGGATCACCACGTGGGGTCCTTTTCCCTTAGGAGGGAGCTGGCCTTGCGGGCTGCTGATTTCCAGGTTTTTAGATACCCCCAGTATCTTGGCCGGATGG
>NC_041228.1:25862877-25865097 GCF_002837175.3 Physeter macrocephalus | reverse complement strand
CTGTAGTTAGGGATCCAGATGCAGCAAACCCCGACCTCCCCAGGAACCCTTAAGCTGTCTTCTAGTTTTAGAAATGGTAAGGCTGCAAATGGCTTCTTCCCTTTCCTGGGATGGGCTTCTGCGACCTTCTGTGAGAATGAAGCCCAGGCAGTCACCTTAGTCAGTGATATTTGAGCCTTTTTCTTGGACACCTTCTATCCTTTATTGTCTAGGTAGTTCAGAGGCCTCCTTAGTAGGGCTGGTGATCAGAATGTTGTCTGCATATTGAAGTAGGGTTCCCTTCTCCAGAGGTAGATCTTTTAGGTTTTAGTTAAGTTTCCCCAAAGGTGGTGTGGGAATTTTTGAACCCTTGGGGCAGGACGGCCCCAGCAGTATTGTCTTCGTTGTATGTTGAGTCCTGCCAATCACAAGCCAAAATTTCTGTGACTCTGGGATGAATGGAATACAGAAGAAGGCATCATTGAAGTCTAATACAGAATAGCATGTCCTGGTGGATGGTAGAATGACCAGCAGGGTGTAGGAATTACGAACTACTGGATATATATCCTCGGTGGCTTCACTGACTGTCCTGACGTCCTTTACCAGATATCCAGTGGCCCACGGGGCTCTCGTGGTCAGGCCCCTCCCAGGATATAGAGCTCACCTGGGCAGGTACCCAGCAGCCCACGGGGCTCTCGTGGTCAGGCCCCTCCCAGGATATGGAGCTCACCTGGGCAGGTACCCAGCAGCCCACGGGGCTCTCATGGTCAGGCCCCTCCTTGGATATGGAACCTCCCTGTGCAGGTACCCCAGCAGGGCTGGGCACACAGGAACCGTGCACATAGCCCTCATTGCAGAGCACCCTCAGCTCACCTGTCGCTCAGAGCTGACACAGAGCACCTCAGAGCAGGACTTGAACTAACAAACAGCAGCTCCGACAGGTCTGTGACCCTGGGTGTCACTCTGTGCGGCCTCTCTCCGCCTGGTCTTCCAGAGACTTCCACTGCAGCCGGGGCATCAGGCCTCTGTCTCTACGCACCACCCCTCCTCTCCCTGACTCCTGGGTTCCTCTCATTAGGAGAGGGTCTTCTTGAAGTTGTCTCCCACTCATGGGCCAGATAAAATGATTAGAAAACAAGACAGGGCTGCAGCCCCTTGACTATCCTGACCCTCAGGATGCCACACCTGTTCCTTGGACCTGGCCGGTTCAGCAAGGCCCATTTTCTGCAACTGTGAGCCCCTGAGGGGTGAGGATTGGCTGACCTGGGCAGCCTGACTCGGCCGGCCAGCCCTCCCCAGGTGTGCCTGGGCTGAGGTCAATATAAACACCGCTCCAGGAAGCAAGAGCCCTTGCAGCTGTGCCTGACGCCATATTCTCTGCCCCGTCAGCAGTCTCTGGGCTGGGCTGGTGGGGGGGAGTAGGGCCCACGGCTCTGTGCGTGGCCCGGTGTGAGTGGGGCTCTGGTGGACTTTCTGCAGGAGTTGCCGGGCTGCCACCTGCTAAAGAAGAAGATGTGTCACCCATACCTGTGGCTGGAATTTCTCCCCGGGCAGAGGTGAGGAAGGAAGGAAGCGGTGGGGGCCGGGACAGGAGGGGTACGTCAGGCAGGGAAATGGAAAGCTTCCAGAAGAGCGCCCGGGGCCAGGACCATCCTGGCTGGCCTGCAGTCACCAAGTCGGCCTGCGTGCTGTGGCTGGTGTGGCTCCACGGCCCTTCCTCTAGGTTTTCAAGTCCTTGCACACATTCTGGTGTTTTACCTGGGAAGGGTGGGAATAGTTCAGCAGCAGCTGGCCTGGGGGTCAGCTCACGTTTACTCAGGGACGCCTCGGCACGGTCCCCCAGCTTTGCAATGAGGACGCTCCTTGCGGGGGTCTCCTGGCTGCATGGGAGACGATTCCCCAGCTCTGACCACCTTCAGAATTGTTTACAACTGGAGCAAGTGCCCTTATAGGGTTTTCCTCTGTATAACTGGTGGGTTCTGTTCTTTTTTCTTTTTTGGTTCAAGGTAGGTTTTATTCCTCTTTTTTGTATTTATAGATATAAGCATGGAAATAATTCATTCATATAAATATATCTATGGGAAGGGAAGAACTTTTTTCTGTTTTATTTTTTTAAATTTTATTTAATTCTTTTAATGTTTGAATTTTACTTTATTTTTTTATACAGCATGTTCTTCTTGTGATTTATTTTATACATATAAGTGTATACATGTCAATCCCAATCTCCCAATTCCTCCCACC
>NC_041228.1:25854553-25862176 GCF_002837175.3 Physeter macrocephalus | reverse complement strand
TCATTGTAGTTTTGATTTGCATTTCTCTAATAATTAGTGATGTTGAGCAGCTTTTCATGTGCTTCTTGGCCATCTCTATGTCTTCTTGGAAGAAATGTCTATTTAGGTCTTCTGCCCATTTTTGTCTTGGGTTGTTTGTTTTTTTAATATTGAGCTGCATGAGCTGTTTATACATATTGGAGATTAATCCTTTGTCCGTTGATTGGTATGCAAATATTTTATCCCATTCTGAGGGTTTTCTTTTCATCTTGTTTGTGGTTTCTTTTGCTTTGCAAAAGCTTTTACATTTCATTAAGTCCCATTTGTTTATTTTTCTTTTTTATTGCGTTACTCTGGAAGGTGGAACAAAAAAGATCTTGCTGTGATTTATGTCAGAGTATTCTTCCTATGTTTTCCTCTAAGAGTTTTATACTGTCTGGTCTTACATTAAGGTCTCTAATACATTTTGAATTTATTTTTGTGTATATTGTTAAGGAGTGTTCTAATTTCATTCTTTTACATGTGGCTGTCCATTTTTCCCAGCACCACTGATTGAAGTGACTATCTTTTCTCCTTTGTATAGTCTTGACTCCTTTGTCATAGATTAGTTGACCATAGGTGTGTAGGTTTATCTCTGGGCTTTCTTTCTTTTTTTTTTTTCCTTTTACACCTTTATTGGAGTATAATTGCTTTACAATGGTGTGTTAATTTCTTCTGTATAACAAAGTTAATCAGCTATACATATACATATATCACCATATCCCCTCCCTCTTGCATCTCCCTCCCACCCTCCATATCCCACCCCTTTAGGTGGTCACAGAGCACCGAGCTGATCTCCCTGTGCTATGTGGTTTCTTCCCAGTAACTGTCGATGTTACATTTGGTAATGTATATATGTCCATGTCACTCTCTCACTTTTTCCCAGCTTACCCTTCCCCCTGCCCGTGTCCTCAGGTCCTTTCTCTGCTTCTGTGTCCTTAATCCTGTTCTGCCTCTAGGTTCTTCATAAACTTGTTTCTCCTTTAAATTCCATATATCTGTGTTAGCATACGGTATTTGTTTTTCTCTTTCTGACTTACTTCACTGTGTAGGACAGACTCTAAGTCCATCCACCTCATTACAAGTAACTCAGTTTTGTTTCTTTTTATGGCTGAGTAATATTCCATTGTATATATGTGCCAGATCTTCTTTATGCATTCATCTGTCAATGGACACTTAGGTTGCTTCCATGTCCTGGCTATTGTAAATAGAGCTGCAATGAATATTGTTGTACATGACTCTTTTTGAATTATGGTTTTCTCAGGGTAAATGTCCAGTAGTTGGATTGCTGGGTCATATGGTACTTCTATTTTTAGTTTTTTAAGGAACCTCCATACTGTTCTCCATAGTGGCTATAACAATTTACATTCCCACCGACAGTGCAAGAGGGTTCCCTTTTCTCCAATAAATGCCTCTCCAGCATTTATTGTTTGTAGATTCTTTGATGATTGCCATTCTGACTGCTGTGAGGTGATACCTCACTGTAGTTTTGATTTGCATTTCTCTAATGATTAGTGATGTTCAGCATCCTTTCATGTGTTTGTTGGCAATCTGTATATCTTCTTTGGAGAAATGACTGTTTAGGTCTTCAGCCCATTTGTGGATTGGGTTCTTTGTGATATTGAGCTACATGAGCTGCTTGTACATTTTGGAGATTAATCCTTTGTCTTTTGCTTCATTTGAAAATATTTTCTCCCATTCTGAGGGTTGTCTTTTCGTCTTGTTTATGTTTTCCTTTGCTGTGCAAAAGCTTTTAAGTTTCATTAGGTCCCTTTTGTTTATTTTTGTTTCTATTTCCATTTCTCTAGGAAGTGAGTCAAAAAGGATCTTGCTGTGATTTATGTCATAGAGTGTTCTGCCTATGTTTTCCTCTAAGAGTTTTATAGTGTCTTGTCTTGCATTTAGGTCTCTAATCCATTTTGAGTTTATTTTTGTGTATGGTGTTAGGGAGTCTCCTAATTTCATTCTTTTACGTGTAGCTGGCCAGTTTTCCCAGTACCACTTACTGAAGAGACTGTCTTTTCTCCACTGTATATCCTTGCCTCCTATGTCATAGAAGGGTTAGCCATAGGTACGTAGGTTTATCTCTGGGCTTTCTATCCTGTTCCATTGATTTATATTTCTGTTTTTGTGCCAGTACCATATAGTCTTGATTACTGTAGCTTTGTAGTATAGTGTGAGGTCAGGAAGTCTGATTTCTCCAGCTCTTTTAATTTCCTCAAGACTGCTTTGGCTATTCGGTGTCTTTTGCCTCTCCATACAAATTTTAAGATTTTTTGTTCTAGTTCTGTAGAAAATGCCACTGGTAATTTGATAGGGATTTCATTGAATCTGTACATTGCTTTGGGTAGTGTAGTCATTTTCACAATATTGATTCTTCTAAACCAAGAAAATGGTTGGTGCCAGTATCATATAGTCTTGATTACTGTAGCTTTGTAGTATAGTCTGAAGTCAGGAAGTCTGATTCCTCCAGCTCTTTTAATTTCCCTCAAGACTGCTTTGGCTATTCGAGGTCTTTTGCGTCAACATACAAATTTTAAGATTTTTTTGTTCTAGTTCTGTAGAAAATGCCGCTGGTAATTTGATAGGGATTGCATTGAATCTGTAGATTGATTTGGGTAGTATAGTCATTTTCACAATATTGATTCTTCTAACCCAAGGAAATGGTTGATACCTCCATCTGTTTATAATATCTTTGATTTCTTTCAGCAGTGTCTTATAGTTTTCTGAGTACAGGTCTTTTACCTCCGTAGGTAGGTTCATTCTTCCGTATTTTATTCTTTTTGTTGCAATGGTGAATGAGATTGTTTCCTTAATTTCTCTTTCTGCTCTTTCATTGTTAGTGTATAGGAATGCAAGTGATTTCTGTGCATTAATTTTGTATCTTGCAACTTTACCAAATTCATTGATTAGCTCTAGTAGTTTTCTGGTGGCATCTTTAGGATTCCCTATTTATAGTATCGTGTCATTTGCAAACAGTGACAATTTTACTTCTTCTTTTCCAATTTGTATTCCTTTTATTTCTGTTTCTTCTCTGATTACTGTGTCTAGGACTTCCAAAACTATGCTAATTTGTTAATATGGTGTATCACATTGATTGATTTGTGTATATTAAAGAATCCTTGCATCCCTGGGATAAACCCCACCTGATCATGGTGTATGATCCTTTTAATGTGTTGTTCAATTCTGTTTGCTAGTATTTTTTTGAGGATATTTACATCTATATTCATCAGTAATATTGGTCTATAATTTTCTTTTTTGTAGTATCTTTGTCTGGTTTTGGTATCAGGGTGATGGTGCCCTCATAGAAAGAGTTTGGGAGTGATCCTTCCCCTGCAAATTTCTGAAGAGTTTGAGAAGGTTGGGTGTTAGCTCTTGTCTAAATGTTTGATGGAATTCACCTCTGATGCCATCTGGTTCTGGACTTTCGTTTTTTGGAAGATTTTTAATCACAGTTTCAATTTCATTACTTGTGATTAGTCTGTTCATTTTTTCTATTTCTTCCTGGTTTAGTCTTGGAAGGTTATACCTTTCTAAGAATTTGTCCATTTCTTCCAGGTTGTCCATTTTATTGGCAGAGTTGCTTGTAGTAGTCTCTTAGGATGCTTTGTATTTCTGTGGTGTCTGTTGCAACTTCTCCTTTCTCATTTCTAATTTTATTGATTTGAGTCCTCTCCCTCTTTTTCTTGATTCTGGCTAAAGGTTTATCATTTTTTTTATCTTCTCAAAGAACCAGCTTTTAGTTTTATTGATCTTTGCTGTTGTTTTCTTTGTTTCTATTTCATTTATCTCTGCTCTGATCTTTATGATTTCTTTCCTTCTACTAACTTTGGGTTTTGTCTTCTTTCTCTAGTTCCTTTAGGTGTAAGGTTAGATTGTTTATTTGAGATTTTTCTTGTTTCTTGAGGTAGGCTTGTATTGCTATAAACTTCCCTCTTACAACTGCTTTTGCTGCATCCCATAGGTTTTGGATCATCCTGTTTTTGTTGTCATTTGTCTCTAGGTAGTTTTTGATTTCCGCTTTTATTTTTTCAGTGATCTATTGGTTATATAGTAACGTATTGTTTAGCCTCCATGTGTTTGTGTTTTTTACGTTTTTTTCCCTGTAATTAATTTCTAATCTCATATCCTTATGGTTGGAACAGATGCTTGATATGATTTCAGTTTTTTTAAATTTACTGAGACTTTATTTGTGACCCAAGATGTGATCTATCCTGGAGAATGTTCTGTGTGCAGTTGAGAAGAACGTGTAATCTGCTGTTTTTGGATGGAATGTCCTGTAAATATGAATTAAATCTATTTGGTCTATTGTGTCATTTAAAGCTTGTGTTTCCTTATTAATTTTCTGTCTGGATGATCTCCATTGGTGTAAGTAAATTGTTAAAGTCCCCTGCTATTATTGTGTTACTGTCAATTTCCTCTTTTATAGCTGTTAGCAGTTGCCGTATGTATTGAGGTGCTCCTATGTTGGGTGCACATATATTTATAATTGTTATGTCTTCTTCTTGGATTGATCCCTTGACCATTATGTAGTGTCCTTCCTTGTCTCCTGTAACATTCTTTATTTTGAAGTCTATTTTATCTGACATGAGTATTGCTACTCCAGCTTTCTTTTGATTTGCATTTGCATGGAATATCCTTTTCCATCCCCTCACTTTCAGTCTGTATGTGTCCTTAGGTCTGAAATGCGTCTCTTATAGACAGCATATATATGGATCTTGTTTTTGTATCCATTCAGTACACCTGTGTCTTTTAGTTGGAGCATTTAATCCATTTATGTTTAAGGTAAATATTGATATGTATGTTCCTATTACTATTTTCTTAATTGTTATGGGTTTGTTTTTGTAGATCCTTTTCTTCTCTTGTGTTTCCCACTTAGAGAAGTTCCTTTAGCATTTGTTGTAGAGCTGGTTTGGTGGTGCTGATCTCTCTTAGCTTTTGCTTGTCTGTAAACCTTTTGATTTCTCGATCGAATCTGAACGAGATGCTTGCTGGGTAGAGTTCTCTTGGTTGTAGGTTGTAGGTTCTTCCCTTTCATCACTTTAAATATATCATACCATTCCCTTCTGGTTTGTAGAGTTTCTGCTGTTAACCTTATGGGAGTTCCCTTGTATGTTATTTGTCATTTTTCCCTTGTTGCCTTCAGTAATTTTTCTTTGTCTTTAATTTTTGTCAATTTGATTACTATGTGTCTCAGCAATTTTCTCCTTGGGTTTATCCTGCCTGGGACTCTCTGTGCTTCCTGGACTTGGGTGGCTATTTCCTTTCCCATGCTAGGGAAGTTTTCGACTATAATCTCTTCAGATATTTTCTCGGTTCCGTTCTCTCTCTCTTCTCCTTCTGGGACCCCTGTAACACGAATGTTGTTGCATTTAATGTTATCCCAGAGGTCTCTTAGGCTGTCTTCATTTCTTTTCATTCTTTTTTCTTTATTCTGTTCCACAGCAGTGAATTCCACCTTTCTGTCTTCCAGGTCACTTATCTGTTCTTCTGCCTCAGTTATTCTGCTATTGATTCCTTCTAGTGTATTTTTCATTTCAGTTATTGTATTGTTCATCTCTGTTTGTTATTTAATTCTTCTATGTCTTTGTTAAACATTTCTTGCATCTTCTCGATCTTTGCCTCCGTTCTTTTCCAAGGTCTTGGATCATCTTCACTATCATTATTTTGAATTCTTTTTCTGGAAGGTTGCCTATCTCAACCTCATTTAATTGTTTTTCTGCGGCTTTATCTTGTCCCTTCATCTGGTACAAAGTCCTCTGCCTTTTCATTTTGTCTGTCTTTCTGTGAAAGTGATTTTTCTTCCACAGGCTGCAGAATTGTAGTTCTTCTTGCTTCTGCTGTCATGACCATGTTCTATGAGTCTATCTTAGAGGCTTGTGCAACATTCCTGATGTGAGGGACTGGTGGTGGGTAGAGCTGGGTGTTGCTTTGGTGGGCAGAGCTCAATAAAACTTTAATCCACTTGTCTGCTGATGCATGGGGCTGAGTTCCCTCTCTGTTGGTTGTTTGGCCTGAGGCGACCCAGCACTGGAGCCTACCTGGTTCTTTGGTGGGGCTAATGGCGGACTCTAGGAGGGCTCACGCCAAGGAGGACTTCCCAGAACTTCTCCTCCCAGTGTCCTTGTCCCCACGGTGAGCCACATCTTCCCAGAACTTCTGCTCCCTGTGTCCTTGTCCCCACAGTGAGACACAGCCACTCCCCACCTCTGCAGGAGACCCTCTAAAACTAGCAGGTAGGTCTTCTCAGTCTCCTATAGGGTCACTGCTCCTTCCCTTGGGTCCTGATGTGCACAGTACTGTTGTGTGCCCAAGAGTGGAGTCTCTGTTGTGACTCTACAGCTCTGAGTGCAGTTGAGACTCTGAGTGGAGTCTCACAGACTCTGGGTCCTGTGAAGTTTCGATGCTTTGTGGGTATGGAAATCCTATAGGAGACGGTCCTCAGCAGGTGAAGCTAATGGTGTCAATGGAGGTGGTGAAGCCAATGATCTGCAGTGCAGACTAAAGGTGCTGATGTACATACAGGACAAAACCATCTCATGTGAAGGAGACGGTCCTCAGCAGGTGGAGCTAATGGTGTCAGTGGAGGTGGTGAAGCCAATGATCTGCAGTGCAGACTAAAGGTGCCGATGTACATACAGGACAAAACCGTCTCATGTGAATGTAGTTCAGGCACGTTTAACATAAATACAGTCGTGTTAATGCCTAACATCTTCTATCTTGTGCCTCCCCTCAGGGACCCCCTCCACAGTACCTGAGGCTCCTGTAACTCATGTACAGGGGAATGGAGAGTGGGCTGTGTCCAGTCTGAGCCCTGAGTTACCCTGTGTATATCTTAGGATACTTTGTATTTCTGTGGTGTCTGTTGTAACATCATCGCTTTCGTTTCTAATTTATTTGGGCCCTGTCTTTAAAAAAAATACTACTATTGTCTTTTACTCTTTACAGAAGCTCAATAAATGTTTGATCTACTACTCTTACTCTATGTACACTTTTTGCAGTGAGATTTTTACTTTTGTTTGTTTTCTTGTTACTATCGATAATTAGTGAGACTTCTTTTAAGCTTAAGTAAATTCCTTCAACATTGCGTATAAGGCTGGTTTATTAGTGATGAACTCTTTTAGCTTTTGCTAGTCTGGGAAACTCTTGATCTCTCCTTCAATTCTTTTGCTTTTTCCATAAATTTATTTATTTAATTATTTTTGGCTGCATTAGGTCTTCATTGCAGTGCGTGTGCTTTTCTCTAGTTGTGGCAAGTGGAGGCTACTCTTCGTTGTGGTGCACAGGCTTCTCATTGTGGTGGCTCTTCTTGTTGTGGAACATGGACTCTAGGTGCTCAGGCTTCAGTAGTTGTGGCTCGTGGGCTCAGTAGTTGTGGTTCATGGGCTCTAGAGCACAGGCTCAGTAGTTGTGGCACACAGGCTTAGTTGCTCTGTGGCATGTGGGATCTTCCAGGATCAGGGCTCGAGTCCGTGTCCCCTGCACTGGCAGGCAGATTTTCAACCACTGTGCCATCAGGGAAACCCTCTCCTTCCATTCTAAATCATAATCTTGCTGGTAGAATATTCCTGTTGTAGACTTTTTCTTTTTAGCCCATTGAATATA
>NC_041228.1:25848959-25854208 GCF_002837175.3 Physeter macrocephalus | reverse complement strand
TTTTCACTACTCTGTTTTCCATTTCACTGATCTATTCTTCTGTATCATATAATGTGGCTTCTCTCTCGTGTGTGTGTGTGTGTGTTTGTGTGTTTAATCTCTTTTATTGTGTTGTTCATATTGTTCACTCTTTGGTTATTTTTGACATATGACATATTACTCTTTTTTGAAATTCTCACTATGTCCATCTATTCTTCTCCTGACTTGAGTGAGCATCTTTATAATCATTACTGTGAACACTTTTTTTTTAATCAGGTAGAATTCTTATCCCTGTTTTATTCAGTTCTTTTTCTGATGTCGTGTCTTGTTATTTCATTTGTAATGGCAGGGCCAACTGCTGTAGAGAACCTGGTAGGCAGTGTTGGACCCTGGCCTAAATGGCTGTGAACCCCTGCAGTATGTGATTGCTGGGGGTGTGCTGATAGCCAAGGCAGCCCTCCGTTATGGGTGGCTGTGTGGTGCTCCAGGTGCACAGGCGGGCAGGGTAGGCCCCCAGTGTGTCCGGTTGTGAGGCCTTCTGGTGCAGGAGTGCTATGGGCATTGTGGTAAATGGGGCAGGCCCCTGATTCTAATCAGTTCCAGGGAAGACTCTAAAATGTTGCTTGCCAATGTGTCAGTTCCTAGCGGGAGTCCCAGCTTCCTCTTGCCTTTCCAAAAAGCTCTCCAAGATTAGTAAGTGGGTCTGACACAGGTGTCTTTCACACTACTGGCTCTGCCCAGGAACTGAGAACATGAGATTTGTGTGTGCCCTATGAGAGCAAAGTCTCAGCTTTCTTTAGCCTCCAGCTTTCCTGAAAATAAGCCCTGCAGGTTTTCAAAGCCAGACCTGCTGTGTTCTTTTCTTCCAGTGCAGGAACCCTGGGCTGAGCAGCCTGATGCCAGGCTCAGACCCTTCCTTCCATGTGGAGGACCTATGCAATTGTGATATCTTCCAGCTGTGGGTCACTGTGCTCCACGTGTGGGTTCCAATTAGACTGTGTTTCCAGTCCTCCTACCTGCCTTGCGGTTTCTCCTTCCTTATATCTTTAGTTGTGGAAAATGTTCCCTGCTAGTCTTCAGGGATAATTTCCGTGTAAGTTGTTGTAATTTGGGTGTGTCCGTGGCAGGAGAGGAGCTCAGTATCTTCCTACTCTATCATCTTGATCCCCTCTCAAGAATTCTTTGAAGATATATGTATTTATTACTGTAAACATAACTCTTTGAATTGCAGTCTTGTTCCTGTATTCCATAAATTTAGGTACTTTGTGTTTCCAATTTTGTTTGCTTTAAGATTTCGTTTAAATTTCCCTTTTGATTTATTCCTATATGCATTGGCTATTCAGGAACTTATTTTTTTAATATAAATTTATTTATTTTATTTATTTTTGGCTGTGTTGGGTGTTCATTGCTGCGCACGGGCTTTCTCTAGTTGTGGAGAGAGGGGATTACTCTGTTGCAGTGCACGGGCTTCTCATTGCAGTGGCTTCTCTTGTTGTGGAGCACGGGATGTAGGCGTGTGGGCTTCCATAGTTGTGGCACATGGGCTCAATAGTTGTGGCTCATGGGCTCTAGAGTACAGGCTCAGTAGTTGTGACGCATGGGCTTAGTTGCTCCATGGCATGTGGGATCTTCCCAGACCAGGACTCGAACCCGTGTCCCCTGCATTGGCAGGCGGATTCTCAACCACTGCGCCACCAGGGAAGCCCCCAGGAGCTTATTGTTCAATTTCTAAGTGTTCTTGAATTTTCAATTATTCTTTTTAATATTGAATTTCAGTTTCATATCATTGTGTTTAGAAATGATCCTTGATATGATTTCAATATTCTTGGATTTTTGAAGACTTGTTTTGTGGCTTAACATAGGATCTACCCTAGGCAATGTTCTATGTGTACTTATGAAGAATGGAAAGTTTGCTGCTGTTGAGTGGGATATACTGTAGATGTATGTTAGGTTCATTTGATATCAAGTGTATGTTCAAGTTCAGTGTTTCCTGAATGATATTCTGTCCGGATGATCTATACAGTGTTGAAAGTTGTGTATCGATGTTTATTACCATTATTTTATTTCTGCACATTTTCTCCTTCACGTGGGTTAATATATTCTTTATATGTTGAGATTCTCCAAAGCTGGATACATACATATTTATAATTGTCATGATTTCTTGATGAATTAATCCATTTATCATTATATGATAACCTTCTTTCTTTTGAGAGGTTTGACTTCAAGTCTTTTTTGCCTGATAATAGACTAGTCAGGCAAGTATCGTTTTCATGGAGTATTTTTTTTCCAATCATTCAATTTTATGCTATATATGGATTAAAAGCTAACATGAATCTCTTGTACACAGTATTGTTGAACTTTCTTTAATCCATTCAGCCACACTTTGGATTATTTAAATTGAAGTATAGTTGATTTACAATATTACATTAGTCTCAGGGGTACAATATATGGATTGACTATTTTTATAGCTCATGCTCCACTAAAGTGATTACAAAATAATGGCTATATTTCCCTGTGTTGTACTATATATCCTTGTTTGTTTATTTCCTCCATAGGCGTATTGGATTTAGAGAAACAAACTACAGTCTTTCCCTCTCCCCTTCACTCGCCCCACCAGTAACCACTAATTTGTTGTCTGTGGGTCTATTTCTGTTTTGTTATATACATTCCTTTCTTGCATTTTTAGATTCTTCAGAGAAGTGAGAACATAGAGTATTTGTCTTTCTCTAACTTATTTAAGGAGGTATAAATATTCTAGGCCTATCCACGTTGTTGCAAGTGGCAGAATTTGATCCTTTTTAATGGCTGAGTAATAGTCTATTGTGTATACATACCCCATCTTCTTTATCCACTCATCTGTTGATGGACATTTAGTTTGCTTCCATATGTTGGCAATTGCAAATAATGCTGCTCTGAACATTGGGATGCATGTATCTTGTCAAATTGGTGTCTTCATTTTCTTTGGACATATACCAAGCAGTGAATTGTTGGCTAATATGATAGTTCTACTTTTAGCTTTTTTCAGGACCTCCATATTCTTTTCATAGTGGGTGTACTAATTTACAATCCCACCAACAGTGTACTAGGAATCCCTTCTCCATGTCATGAACAACATTTCATATTTGTAGACTTTGGAATAATGGCCATGTTGAGAGGTGTGACGTGACGTCTCATTATGGGTTTTCTTGTGGGTCATTGATTCAATTTAATTTACAAAAGAAGGTGATAGTCTCGATGTGATCTCCAGGTTTGGTTTGCTAATGCCTGGTATAGATTAATTTGGGGGAGAATTAATACCTTTACAATGTGACTTATTGCTTAAATTTTTCAGGTTGACATTTAGTGATTGGTAACAGATTTATAAATTTTTCTGCCTGAATTATATCTGAAATCTATTGGTTTGTTTCTGTTTTATAAATTTGTTCATTTCTATCATTTTTTAGACTCCACTCTAAGTGATATCATATGATATTTGTCTTTTTCTATCTGACTTACTTCACTTAGAATGAAATAATGCCATTTGCAGCAAGAGGAATGGACCTAGAGATGATCATGCTTTTTCACTTCTGAGTAATATTTGATTGTGTACATGTACCACTTCTTCATTATCCATTCATCTGTTGATGGACATTTTGGTTGCCTCCATGTCTTGGTTATTGTAAATAGTGCTGCAGTGCATGTTTGGGTTTGGGTGCATTTGTCTTTTTGAATTCTGGCTTTCTGCAGATGTACGCCCAGAAGTAGGACTGCTGGATGATATGGTAGCTCTATTTTTACTTTTTAAAGGCATCTCCATACTGTGCTTTATAGTGGCTGTTACCAGCTTACATCTCCCCAACAGCATAGGAGGGTTCCCTTTTCTCCATGTCCTCTCTAGCATTTATGATATGTAAACTTTTTGATGATGGCCACTCTGACTGTGCGAGGTGATACCTTGTTGTAGTTTTGATTTGCATATGTCTAATAATTCGAGATGTTGAGCATCTTTGCATGTGTTTTTTTTAAAACACTGTGAGAAAAAGTTACAGTTGACATTGGCTTTTTGAAAGTCTGACTATTTTGAATTTCTGTTCGATAACTACCACAGGACATTTGTTAAGGGCAGGTGTCATTTACACCCTGGCAATCCTTGTGAATATTAAGTGCCTGTAAACACATGTTTTAAAATTGCTGCTGTTGGATAGCACAGGATATTTGTTAAGGGCAGGTGTCATTTACACCCTGGCAGTCCTTGTGAATATTAAGTGCCTGTAAACACATGTTTTAAAGTTATTGTTGTGGAAATGGGCACAAGTGACAGGATTTCCTTTATGCCCCTTCTGGTTACCTGGGTAACCAGAGCCACTGTGAAAGATGGGCTCCTGGATTGTAAATTAATGTGGGCTGTGGCAGAACAAACACCCAAAATCTTCTGCTTTGTTACTTCTTGTTTTTGTTTTAATTTTTCTTTTTTATTGGAGTAAAGTTGATTTAAAGCATTCTGTTTGTGGTAGGTGCACAGAATCTTGTTCAGTTATGTATATTCATGTCTATTCATCTTCAAATTCTTTTCCCATATAGGCTATTAGAGAGTGTTGAGTAGACTGCCCTTTGTTATACAGTAGGTCCTTGTTGATCATCTGTTTTATAAGTATTGGTGTGTCAATATGTTTCCCAGCCTCCTGGTTTATTCCTCCCTCCCGGCTTTCTCATTGGGTAACCATAAGTTTGTTTTCTAAGTCTGTGAGTCTGTTTCTCTCTCTCTTTTATTTTATTTTTTTGGCTGTACTGCGAGGCATGCGTGTTATTAGTTCTCCCAACACCGGGGATCGAACCCATGCCCCCTGAATTGGAAGCTCAGATTCTTAACCATTGGACCACCTGGAAAGTCCCTGTTTCTCTCTTGTAAATTAGTTCATGGTATCAATTTTTAAATTTCAGCTGTAAGTAGTATCATATATTTGACTTTCTCTTTCTGACTTCACTTAGTATGATTATCTCTAATTCTATCCATGATGCTGCAAATGGCATTCCTTCATTCTTTTTCATTTCTGAGTACTATTTCACTGTGAACATGTATCACTTCTTTATCCATCCATCTGCTGATGGATATTTCAGTTGCTTCCATGTCTTAGACATTGTAAATTGTGCTGCGGTACACATATGGTTGCATGTGTGTTTTCCAATTCTGTTTTTCTCCTGTTATATGCCTGGGAGTGGGACTGCTGGATCATATGGTACCTCTAATTTTACCTTGTAAAGGCACCTCCATACTGTTATTTATAGTGGCT
>NC_041228.1:25845930-25848304 GCF_002837175.3 Physeter macrocephalus | reverse complement strand
CATGTACCACTTCTTCTTTGTCCATTCATCTGTACATGGTCATTTTGCTTGCATCCATGTCTGGCTATTGTAAGTATCGCTGAAGAGCACTTTTGGGTACCTGTGTCTTTCTGAATTGTGTTGTTCTCTGGTTACAGGCCCATTAGTGGTTTGGCAGGATCACATAGTAGCTCAATTGTTACCTTTTAAAGGCAGCTTCATTCCGTTCTGATTAGTGGCTGTTACCAGTTTACATCCCAGCAACAGCATAGGAGGGTATCCATTATCGGAAACCCATTCAGCATTTATTGTTTGCAGACATTTTTTTCTGATGGCCATTCAGACTATTGTGAGGTGATACCTTTTTGTAGTTTAAATTTGCATGTCCCTAATAATTCTTGATGTTGAACATTTTTTCATGTCCTTTAAAAAAGCACTGTGAGGAAATTTACCTCTTGAAATTGTCTTCTCCAGATTTTCTACTGTTTTGCTTATCAATGTCCATTCCTGATCGCAGGATATATTTTTTGAGGGCGGGTGTCATTTAAAGCCCTGCAGTCCTTGTGAATATTAAGTAACTAAGAGCACTGGGATTAAAGCTGCTGTTGCGGGAATTGGCCACAAGGCGGCAGATTTCTACATTCCCAGTTTTGGTTACAAGGGCAGGAGAGCCTTCCTGGAGGTTGTGTTCCTAGGTTGCAAATTGTAGTGGAATGTTCCAGGACAAACTCCCAAAAGCTTATGTCTCCTACTTATGTTTGTTTTTAAAATTTATTTTATGTTCTTTATTGGAGTAAATTTTATTAGAGTGTTGTGATTCTCTGGGTATACCGATTCTGATCAATTTTTCATACATATATCTGTTCATCTTTGTATCCTGTTACCATGTAGGTTATTACAGAGTGTTGAGTAGACCTCCCTTGGTACTTGGTAGGTGTTTGGTGATTATATAATTTATATGTATTAGTGATTATATAATTTATATATTTTATATGTTATACGTTTGTATACATATAACATGCATTAGTGTATGTATGTTAAAGCCATAATCCTAATTTATTCATCCTCCCACCTTCATTTTGGTTAACCATTAGTTTGTTTTATACATCTCTGAGTGTCTTTTCCTTTGGAAATATGTTCATTGGTAGGAATCTTAAGATAACATCTATAAATTATATCATAGGATATATATCATAAACTTTTGACTTACTTAACATGATTATTTCTAGACTCACCTGTAGTCATGAAAACGGCGTTGTTCATTTTTTTCGAAAGCTAATCTTTCATTAGGTACATGTACCACTTCTTCTTTGTCCATTCATCTGTTGATTGACGTTTTGGCTGCTTCCATGTCTTGGCTATTTTGAATATTGCTGCAGTACAACTTTGTCAGTCTGTGTCTTCTCGATTTGGCTCTTAGGTGATAGGCCCAGTGGTGGGAGTGCTGGATCGAATGGCATTTCAATTTTTACTTTTAAACGCAGCTCCTTTCTGTTCTCATTACTAGCTCTTACCACTTTACATCTCACCAGCAGCTAGAGAGTACACAGCTCTCTAAAACCCCTTCTGCATTTATTGTTTGTAGACGTTTTGCCGATGGTCATTCGACTGATGTGAGTTGAAACCTTTTCGATGATTAGATTTGCATGAGTCTAATAATTCCTGATGTTGAGCTTTTATCCATATCCCTTTTTTTTTTTTAAAAAAAGAGTTTCTAAAACTTACCTCTTCACACTATCTTTTTGAAAAATTTGCCAGTTGTGAATTTTCTTGGCCATTTCCTATCTCAGGACAATTTTGAGGGCAGGTGTGCTTTACAGCCCTGAGTCCTTGTGAATTTTTTTTTTTCAGTACGCGGGCCTCTCACTGTTGTGGCCTCTCCCTTTGTGGAGCACAGGCTCCGGATGCGCAGGCTCAGTGGCCATGGCTCACGGGCCCAGCCGCTTCGCGGCATGTGGGATCTTCCCGGACCGGGGCATGAACCTGTGTCCCCTGCAACGGCAGGTGGACTCTCAACCGCTGCACCACCAGGGAAGCCCTTTGTGAATGTTAAGTGACCGTTAGCTGTGGGTTTAAAGCTGCTCTTCCGGGAAACGGCAACCAGGCGGCAGCATTTCTACATTTCCAACTCTGGGTTTTGGGGCAACAGAGCCTTCCTGGATATCGTGTTAGTAGACTGCAAGTTAGAGTGGAATGTGACAGGGCAAACCCCCAAGAGCTTATATGTCCTTCTCTCTTTTTTAAATTTAATTTTTATTTATTATCAGCAAATTTGATAAAAATGTTGTTTGTTTTAGGTGTACAGAATCTGATTCATTATATCTATGTATCTAACTATTCATCTTTGGATCCTTTTCCATGTAGGTTATTCCTGAGTGTTGAGTAGGCCTCTCTT
>NC_041228.1:25817173-25845430 GCF_002837175.3 Physeter macrocephalus | reverse complement strand
ATAAGGAATTGACACTTAGATGAGGAATGGAAGAGCACAGAACTCGGGTGTGTGTGTGTGTGTGTGTGTGTGTGTGTGTGTGTAGGGGAGTTGTAGATATGAGAGAGAGAGGTGGGTAACATGAAAGGGGGCAAGAACCAGTAGGTGGAGAACACTGGCAAAATTCACTCCCAGAGATGGTATGGCCATGGTATTGGAAGGGTGGAGATGTCTAATATGCAATTTTAATTTGCTGCATTTTCTGTAATGTGAACTCTGATGCTCTGAACTCTCAACAAGTCTGATGCTCATCACTGTAGTGATTTGGAGTATAAAGTAATAAGGCAGTAAAAGGGCAAATCAATGGTTTTGTATTCAGCCCTCTAGTTCTGATGAGCATGCTGATGAGCATCCTTTTTTCTACAGGGGAAGTACATCCTGAAGGTTAAGTTTATGACCATCACCAAGGTGAAATGTATCTACCACTGAGCTAAAGAGTTGCAGTGAAGCTGCAGTTTGGGAGTAATTTAGGATATTATGTGGGTCAGCCTCCTTTTCTCAAATACATTAGGGGGAAGTGAGATTAGAAAAGGAGAAGCTGGCATCTGGATTACAGTGATATAAGCACTTACTTGCAGATGGAGGGTGATTTAATTATTCTAGGAATTCCTATCTCTGTCGATACAGTGCAGTTAAAATTTTTTAAAATAAACTGTGTGATTTAGAATGCTTCATAGAACTTTATTTTTTTTTAACATCTTTATTGGAGTATAATTGCTTTACAATATGGTGTTCGTTTCTGCTGTATAACAAAGTGAATCAGCTATACGTATACATATATCCTCATATCTCCTCCCCCTTGCATCTCCCTCCCACCCTCCCTATCGCACCCCTCTAGGTGGTCACAAAGCACCGAGCTGATCTCCCCGTGCTATGCGGCTGCTTCCCGCTAGCTATCGATTTTACATTTGGTAGTGTATATATGTCCATGCCACTCTCTCACTTAGTCTCAGCTTACCCTTTCCCCTCCCCGTGTCCTCAAGTCCATTCTATACCTCTGCGTCTTTATTCCTGTCCTGCCCTTTGGTTCTTCAGAACTATTTTTTTTTTTTTTTTAGATTCCATATATATGTGTTAGCATACGATATTTGTTTTTCTCTTTCTGACTTACTTCACTCTGTATGACAGTCTCTAGGTCCACCCACCTCATTACAAATAACTCAATTTCATTTCTTTTTATGGCTGAGTAACATTCCATTGTATATATGGGTCACATCTTCTTTATCCTTTCATCTGTCAATGGACACTTAGGTTGCTTCCATGTCCTGGCTATTGTAAATAGTGCTGCAATGAACATTGTGGTACATGACTCTTTTTGAATTATGGTTTTCTCAGGGTATATGCCCAGTAATGGGATTGCTGGGTCATATTTTAGTTCTATTTTTAGTTTTTTAAGGAACCTCCATCCTGTTCTCCATAGTGGCTGTATCAATTTACATTCCCACCAACAGTGCAAGAGGGTTCCTTTGTCTCCTCACCCACTCTAGCATTTATATTGTTTGTAGATTTTTTGATGATGTCTGTTCTGACTGGTGTGAGGTGATGCCTCATTGTAGTTTTGATTTGCATTTCTCTAATGATTAGTGATGTTGAGTATACTTTCATGTGTTTGTTGGCAATCTGTATATCTTCTTTGGAGAAATGTCTATTTAGGTCTTCTGCCAATTTTTGGATTGGGTTGTTTGTTTTTTGATATTGAGCTGCATGAACTAATTGTATATTTTGGAGATTAATCCTTTGTCAGTTGCTTGGTTTGCAAATATTTTCTCTATCACACTATGTTATAATCCACATGATGTGAACTTTAAATCATGTAACTTTTGGGCAGCAAATAGCAGATTTTATTGAGGGTGATGGAGCAGGCACAAGATAAAAGAGAATGAGGGGTGAGAGTAATACGAAGAGGGGAGTATACTTTAAATTTTGAGATTCAGAAAGCAGCCAAAAATGAGCAGTCTTTTGAGTCATGTTCTTCTACATGGAATAATCCATCTGTCAGATGATTTTTTTTAGTCATTTAAAGTTTGGCTTGTTTATGAACCCCACCGCCTTCCCCAAATGCCCCATCTGCAGTAATACCACTTGCCAAGGGCATTCAAAGGCAGAGGGTATCTGAAGAACATGTTTGCCCTCCAAAGTAACACACAGAAAATCATGTCATGTCAAATTCTGCTAATATACAGATATAAGTAGCAGCTGTTAAGATGAGAAAAAATCTCTACTGTTGCTGAGTTCTAAGCAAGTAAATCAGAAAATTTCTGCATCTTAAGACTGATAGGAAATAAAAGGAACTACTCCAGCATAATTAGGTTATCAAATGCAACAGCAGAAAATACCAGATTAAAATAAAACATGGGAGACTAAGACAGTGTCTAAGATATATGAGAATAAGAAGCTTAAAAATAAAAAAAATGTTCTTTAAAAAAAAGAATAAAGTAATTTTTTACTACTGTACAGAAAGTATCACTGCATCTTCATTTAGAGACACCAGGGTTTAGCATCAGGTTCACACCATGGTATTACATATATATTATTTGTATATGTCTTAACACACTCATTTATTGTCTTTTTTAAAAATAAATTTATTTATTTTTGGCTGTGCTGGGTCTTCACTGCTGCACATGGGCTTTCTCTAGTTGCGGCGAGCGGGGGCTACTTTTCATTGCGGTGCATGGGCTTCTCATTGCAGTGGCTTCTCTTGTTGTGGAGCACGGGCTCTAGGTGTGCGGGCTTCAGTAGCTGTGGCACGCGAGCTCAGTAGTTGTGGTGCATGAGCTCTAGAGCGCAGGCTCAGTAGTTGTGGTGCACAGGCTTAGTTGCTCCGCAGCATGTGGGATCTTCCCAGACCAGGGCTCGAACACGTGTCCCCTGCGTTGGCAGGCGGATTCTTAACCACTTGCGCCACCAGGGAAGTCCCTCATTTATTGTCTTTATTCATTGTCTAGTCAAAGGATACCTTTAGGTGTTTTTAAGAATAACTTTTTAATGGGTAGAATAAACTGGTTCTGAGATCTCTTCCCCAAATGAGTAGAATACTATCTTTACAAGGAGTACTGCAATTTACTGTCGCCCTTATATACACAGGAATAATGGCAAGGTGTGAATAGAAAAAACACAAAAGCATGAAATATTGCTTTCAATCTCAGTATTTATTCCTCTATGAATAAAAATGTTGTTTTTGGAGATTTTTATTCATTCTAGAGACTACTATGTACCAGGCTTTGTGCTAGTCTGGAAAACAGAGGCAAAGAAGAGGGGCCTTTAACAGTATTGATTAAAGAAAGTTTCCTCATGGAGGTGACAAGATAAATCTTCCTGAAAAACAATAATAAACCGGGCAAAGAAAGCATGATGGTATTTTCAATGGCCCTATTCTGGGATGTCACATTAGTAACCCATAAGGAACCAACCACGTCCTCCTTTATCTTTCCTTGTACGGTCCTGCCCACACTGACCTGAACTTAGCTACTTGGCTTCCAACTATAGCCAATGAGATCTTAGCAATGTGATGTAAGCAGAGGTTCATATGTACTGTTTTAAAACTGAGTGTTTTGTGTCCCCACCCAAATTCATATGTTGAAGCCCTAAACCACAAGGTGACTGTATTTAGAGATAGGGACGTTAACAGAAGTAATTAAAGGTTAAATGAGGTCAAAGGGTGGGTCACTCATCTGATAGGATTAGTGTCCTTATAAGAAGAGATACTAGAGAGCTCACGCTTTCTCTCTCTGAATGCAATCACCAAAGAAAGACCATGTGAGGACATAGAGAGAGTTTGCCATCTTCAAACCCAGAGGAGAGCCCTCAGCAGAAACTGAATTGGCTGGAACCTTGATCTTGGACTTCCAGCCTCCAGAGCTGTTAAGAAACAAATTTATGTTGTTTAAGGCACCCAGTCTGTGGCATTTTGTTATGGTAGTCCAAGCTGACTAAGACATGCATTTTCACATGAGTTGGAATGTGAAATCTGGTACCTACCCACACTATTATGGAAGTCTAGACTATCCTCCTGTATAGAAAGGCTGCATGGAAAATCCCTAGAGGGTGAGACACCACGTGGAAGAAAATTGAGAATCCAACTCTCTCCGGCATTCACACGCAACCATATGAATGACTCAGCTGACACAACATGGAGCAAAGGACCCGTCAAATTTGTACAAAATAAGTGTAACAAATATTAAATTATTGTTGTTTTAAACCACTGTGTTTTGTGATCGTTTGTTTTCAGCAACTATTAACTCGACCAGGCAAATGGCTTGAAAAAGATGCTGTGTTTGGGAACATGCAAATAGTTCAGTTGTGGTAAAAAAAAAAACAAAAACGTGTAAGGTAAGAAAGAGATGTAGTTCATTAAGGATACTATCAAGAAAACAATTTATAATGGAAATAGAGAAGTTAGTATAATAGTATAATAATATGTTCTTTTTTATTAAACTAATACATACTATTTTTGTCTGAATTGTACATTGTTTTGTTAATTCATTATGTTGGAACACAGTGATAAACCAAGTATATATAGTCTCTGGCTTTCAAGAAAACTTCGAGGAAATTTGGTTTAAAAGATGTGACTCTAGACCTTCCTATCTTCCCCCTATGTAGAAAGCTAGAAAGAGTATCTCTCCCACCCTAATAGGAAAAAAGATGGATAATTTACATTATCATAATATTTATATAACCCAACAGAGAGCTAGGGTTACAGGGCAACCAAGTACTATGAAATCTTAAGGAAAGACAGGCACCTCAGAGAGGGGACACATGTGAACACTGGCTTACCTGTAGCGACAGGACGACAATGGGGCCCCCGTAAAGCAGGAAAGAAGAATTCAGCTACAAAGTTTAACAAATTACTAAAGGCCAAGTGTGTGTTTGTGTGTGAGTATAAACTCCTAGGAGCTGCAAACACAAAGTGAGTACACACACACACACACACACACTCATATACACACACACAGGCCCTTCTCTGTGGACCACTCTGGTATCCCTGAGAAAGCCCTTATTTTATCCTTAGTAAGTGAGTAGACTCCTAAATTTAATTCTAAGTTTATAAAGCTGAAGCTGTGTACAATGATGACCCTGCCTCTTAGTGTCTCTATTTTTTTTTTTCCAGCAGAGTTTGGTGTACTGAGTAATAAACGGAATATATAAGCATATATGCCTCATCCCTTCTGATGATGAGAACATGAGTTTCTGCAAGTGATCCAGACTGTGGCACCAGCCTAAATACTTTGGTTTGAGTTAGAGAACTGGAGGGTCAATTTCAACTTCATCAAATCTTCTCGGGCGCTGTCCAGGTATAAATGAGCATGTGTAACAGAACAGTGGTTCGGTGGTGCAAAGTTGGGAACATATGATGGCTGTGGCAGAACTTTGATTTTTTGCTCTTTGTGGATTTTTGCATATCTAATTCACGAGCTGGGGCATTCATACTTAGAACAGTTTATAGCTGACCAAACTAGGTGTAGTCCTGCTTCGATATCCCATGAATGGCTCTAATGTTTTAATACTGGCTTTTATGTTCATTAGCAAACACAGGTTTACATTTTTACAAACTCCAGGACTCCATTCCCAAGCCATGAACACTGGTCTGGGGCTATTTATAACAGAAGGAAACGGCACATTTTAAATAATTTACACAAAAATTTTTCTCTATTCTTATTCTCCCTAAGAAGAGAAAAACGTTATATAAGTCAATGAATTCCTGACCTATAATGGCTAAGTAGTAAGATACATATTATTATCAGAAAACATAAAATAATTTTGCCTTTAAAGGTTTTGAATATAATCTATGACTAATATAAAGTATACTGTTTTTTTATCTTTTTTTTTTTTTTTTTTTGCGGTTCGCGTGCCTTTCACTGCTGTGGCCTCTCCCGTTGCGGAGCACAGGCTCCGGACACGCAGGCCCAGCGGCCATGGCTCACGGGCCCAGCCGCTCCGCGGCATGTGGGATCCTCCCGGACCGGGGCACGAACCCGGGTCCCCTGCATCGGCAGGCGGACTCAACCACTGCGCCACCAGGGAAGCCCAAGTATACTGTTTTATTTAATATTTTTCTATTTTTCTTTTTGCTATACTTGAATTTTGATGAAAGGTTAATGAAACAGGTCTTTGTAAATGATGACCTAACCAAAATCTAACACCAGACCATCCATATCATCTTTCCTTAGGAGTTTCATAAGTCTTCAGATTTAAGATAAGCACAAGCCTGAACCACCAGGCTTGGTATACTATATAAATAAAGTCTTATCAACTAGTAGCAGAGAAACAAAAAGGAACATTACATAAAGAAGTAATAAAGAGTCTTTGTGCAATTGCCCGTATGGTTCACGGATGGAATTGTCACACAAAACTCTAGGACAATAATTTATGTTCACAGCTTGAATCTGAAACACATAAATTTAAAATATCAAGCAAATGTAAGAGCTTCATGTTATAATTTCTTGACTTCAAGAATTTTATCTTGGGCTTCCCTGGTGGCGCAGTGGTTGCGCGTCCGCCTGCCGATGCAGGGGAACCGGGTTCGCGCCCCGGTCTGGGAGGATCCCACATGCCGCGGAGCGGCTGGGCCCGTGAGCCATGGCCGCTGGGCCTGCGCGCCCGGAGCCTGTGCTCCGCAACGGGAGAGGCCACAGCAGACGGAGGCCCGCAAAAAAAAAAAAAAAAGAATTTTATCTTGATATCTACCAAAGACTTTTAGTTAATTTTTTTATTTAGATATTCAAGTCTATAACAAATTTACTCATGAAGGGTGTCTTAGTATTGTTGAGGCAAAGATGCAGATCACCATTGTTTTCTTTATCTTGTATTTTGAAAAGGAGATTCATGACATATGATTTGACTTTGAATTCTTTGAATGCTAGATGGTAAATGAGCCATAAATTTCTTCATTGCAGGAATCATATTGGAAGGATTATCTACCTTTGTTTTGAATTTCCAGTTCAGATTCTCAAATTTGAGCCGAAACTATAATATGAACAGCTGGTAAACAGTTCTGGTATCTCTGATAATTATCAATATATTGGAAAATTTGAGAAATAACAGAATAAATCACCAAAAATTTATGCTGATTCTCTGAAAGCACAAATTATTTTGAAGTAATAAGTTAACCCACTTAAGGAGCTTTGTAATGACCAACTCACTAAATTACTGTTGTCACCTGGAAAAGTATAAATTTAAAATAAGAAAACCTAGGTTTGAATCCTGGCTCAGCAATTTGTTATTTGTTTGTTCAGGATGAAGTTAACGATATGAATTTCAGTTCTCTCATCTACAATAGGGTAGATGAAATTAAATAAACAGATTCTGGACCATCATAGAGCTGAATTATTATTATCTTTTAATTGAAGTATGGTTGATTTACAGTTTTGTATTAGTTTCAGGTATACAGCAACCTGAATTCAGTTTCACATGTGTAACTGTGATTCAGTTATACATATATACATATATTTTTTCAGATTCTTTTCCCTTATAGTTTGTTACAAAATATTGAGTGTAGTTCCCTGTGCTGTACTGTAGGTCCTTGTTGATTATCTGTTTTATAGATAGTAGTGTGTGTATGTTAATCCCAAACTCCTAATTTTTCCCTCCCCGCCCCTTCCCCTTTGGTAACCATAAGATTGTTTTCTATGTCTGTGGATCTATTTCTATTTTGTGTATAAGTTCATATGTATCTTTTTTTTAGATTCCACATATAAGTGACATCATATGATATTTCTCTTTTTCTGTCTGGCTTACTTCACTTAGTATGATAATCTCTAGGTCCATACATGTTAGAGCTGAATTGTTGTTAGCTTGTGTTGTTATTGTGGAGGAAAAACTTTTTTCTGCATTCCACCCTTTCTAGGAAAAGGTATTTCCATCTACAATTCTGGCCATTGGATCTACACACAACTACTGCCTAAGGCATTACCTGAGTAGTGGAAGACAAACATTTTTTTAAAATCCTCAATTAGGTGTTGTTAATCTACTAAATATCTTAAATTAGCATATTAATTCTCTTGTCCTTCTCTGTAAACTTAAACTTTCCCTCAGGTGGAGGGTTGGGAATAAGCAAGCTTATTCTCATACATTAGCCACACTTTCTTTCATCTCTATTACTAAAAAAGGTCATATTACATTTCCTGTATGATCTCTCGTTTTCTGTCTCAATTAGTTTAGAACCACATTTAAATAGAGGGGTATTGATTATTGTGTCCTATTTGAACACAATAATTATCACCCATCTCATGGCACGATTTTGAGGGAAAAGGGATAATCCGTGTAAAACTGCTTAGAAAGAGGTATGGTACATATTAAACGTTAGCTATTATAATTTTTAATATTTTTCAAAAAATCTAAACATCCTCAAGAAGTAATTGAAGTACAAAGAGGATCAAAAGAGTTTATGGCTCTTGCATATCATTTTAACTAATAACACATTACATGAGTGTAAATGGTTTTCCAGTTCACGGCATGAATTAGACTGCATTCCAAGATATTTTATTCTTGAAAAAGATTGTATGTATGTAAATATCACATCTTCTCAGAGTCATCTCAATTAGTCACACTGTACTAGCAAATAACTTAGTGGAACAAAAATTTCAGAATAGGATTAGAAACACATATGATTTCAATAATAAAATAAAGGTAATGATTATACTTTTAATGCTTGAATAAAGAAGTAGATTCTAACAAATAATATATTTTACTGTCTTTTGAAGAAAATAGACATATTCAAATAACCATTTTGATCCCCACCTTCTTGTCTATTAAGAATTCTAGTATCTTAGGTTTTTACAGTGTAGTAGGAGATGAGCATAAGCACTTAGGTATTAAATAGACGGAAAGGGCTTCCCTGGTGGCACAGTGGTTGAGAGTCCGCCTGCCGATGCAGGAGACGAGGGCTCGTGCCCCGGTCCGGGAGGGTCCCACATGCCGCGGAGCGGCTGGGCCCGTGAGCCATGGCCGCTGAGCCTGCGCGTCCGGAGCCTGTGTTCTGCAACGGGAGAGGCCACAACAGTGAGAAGTCCGTGTACCGAAAAAAAAAAAGACAGAAAAAAGCAGTTTGTATTTGGAACAATTTTACAACTTGTTTTTGACATAAAACTAGACTTCAGCTATAACTTTTTGATGACCCTAGACCATGATTCAAAAATGAGTGTCATAAAAATTATGCTAGATCTTGAATGTATTCTATTGATAGAATATATTCAAACATATTAGCAAAATCATTCACACCTGATCTGAGAGTCTTACAAAATATGTAATACTGTGTGGAACATTATACCCTTTGAAAGAATTTCACATCAATGAACTAGCATTTTCATCATACAGATTCTTCAGGTACTATGAAATATTACTATTAATATATAACAGAAGAATAGACACTTGGAGAAGTAAAGAAATCCCCCTAACTTGAAGATGGATTAATAGTAAGATTTTGACGCTGTTCCATTGCCATTAGATCCAGGTATCCCAGCCAAGTTTCTCTTTATAGCACATAGAGAAAATGACTTTTTTTTTTTTTTTTTTTTTTTTTTGTACAATGCACTGAGGTAAAAAAACCAAGGTTTCTCAAACCAGAAGCTACAGCACTGGGCCACCTGTTCTCCCAGCCCAGCTCTCCCAAATGGTGAGGATTTCAATAATCAACCTTAATAATAAAGTAGTGAAATATTTAAACAACCATTAGAAAGCTTTGATAGTATTTTGCATGTTTAGATTTCCTGGTGATGTCAAGAACGTTATTAATTATACATTGTTGTTCACTAATTTTAGTTCATTATTATATAGCATGTATACATCATTTTCAGGCACCATAAGACTTTAAAAATTGTTTTATAGTATGCCTTAATTACAAATAAACTAGTTATATTAAAAAGCAAACACTTTTTCACCAACCATTCAAGTTTGTGCACGCAAGAGTAAGAATGTATTTTAGATCACCACCGTTGTTCATTTTTACTTTAATTGAAATGTTTAATAAGAATTTTAAGGCATATCAAGTAGCATTTTGTGATACAGTAGATTGAGCGTTTTAATAATATTGCTTATTGAATTGTTCCTGATTTTTCAGAACACATAACACTGGAGACAATGAACAGAAAGAAAGAAATTAGACATGTAATTGACATATTTAAAAACAGAAGAACATAGACTATACTTCTCACTCCAGCTTCATTATTGCCTTGAGACAGACTTTTGTAAATCATTCTAAATTAAAACTTAAAAATCATATATTTGACGTTCTGAACTGCCATAGAAAAAAAGAAAAGTTATTTCAGACCAAATGTTAATAAGATGGTGGATTACTGGCTATAACACTATGGAATGCTAATTGATGGTAGAGATACTAGCTCTAAAGGAAAGATTTTCACAATAAATTAATGTTCTCTGATGATATTGTTAGTGCAAGTTCGTGTGCCCGACGCACAGTGAGGCCAAACAAACTGAAACATTGGAGTGTGGAGCAGAGAAAGATTTATTGCAGGGCCATGCAAGGAGATGGGTGGCTCATGCTCTAAAAAAACCCCTGAGCTCTCCAAGGGTTTTGGCAAAGCATATATAAAAGCCAGGTAGGGAGGGGGGTTGCAGGGTGTGTGATCAGCTCCTGCACAATTCTCTGATTGGCTGATGGTGAGGTAACAGGGCGGCGTCACAGGGGTTAACATTATCAGTCCTTTGGCTCCAGGAGGCCTGGGGTCATCAAGTAGTTAACATCTTCCATTTGGTGAGGGGTTTTCACATCTGTAAAACAACTCAGGAAAATTGCATCAAATACTGTTATCCAGGTACTTCAAAGAGGAGCTAAGGTAGAGGATATGGGGGAAGGGCCTGTCTCAGGAAGGTCCCAGAGGGCCCTGCTTGGTTACAGTATTTAAGCAGGTAATATTTTTATTTTAATATACATACTCAAAGAAAAAAGTTACATAAAATTTTGCTGTTATTTCATTAAACTATTACTAAATTAATAGGAGCATAAAATATATATTTTAACTTTTATAAACCCATTCAAATCCATCCTGCTTAAAAATAGTCTCTTTTAAGGGATATTACAGCAGTCATTACTAATCACACATACAAAAAAGAGACTAGGTCTTTACAATTAAGGAAGCCAAATATAAAAACTGAAACGTAGTAGCCAGGGTGTCCCTTTAAGTATATTTTATATACTTATTTATTGATGAAACTATACTAATGGAAATGTGTGGATCCAAGTCCATGCTTGTTCTTAGAACAAAAGCCTTCCTTAAAGCTACGTCTAATTAAAAAATTTTAAAGACTTGATTCATTCAATTTTATATAATTTGTTAAACTAGTCACAAAGAGTAGTGGATCCAGCAATTCTAAGACATAATTGTAGATGTGAGATGTGCTTTTATAGATAAATCAAAATGATTTGGAATTCTAAAGAATATTCAGAGGCTGCTTAATTGTGCTTCTTGTATTAGGAATTCCTCTTAGAGAAGATCAAAGTAAATCTACAGTCTATATAAGGAAAGAGTTAATGTTCTGTTTGCCTAGCAAACCAGATTTGGTCTATAATCTTTGGTTAATGTCTTCAACATATGTTTCATTATGTTTTATGTGCCACATGTCTATTTTTCTAAATATATCCAAGGAAAGCTATTAAATCATAACATTTAGCAAATATTCACATCTCTATAACAAGATTGTATCATTCATTTCTGTGCCATAATAGCATTACATCCTATTATGAATCATATTATAGAGAATTTAGGAAAGATTTTATGAATCTCTGAAGAAAAATTAAGACGCCTGTTATCTGCATTCTTATATTTTATTATACAAGATATTCAATCTTAAAAAAGTCCTTAATCTTTTAAATCAAAAAATTTTTTTAAAAAGGCAAGAATTGGGGTATTAGAGGAATCGTAAATATAAGCTCAATCTAAAAACTTAGGGAGTGAAGAGATTTCCCCAAGCTATCATACTTTATAGAAATGTTACCTCTACCAAATAAAACAGAAGGAACAGTCATCTACTGACAGTTATGTTCACTGTCAGTGAATGATGGCTCTAGTCAGCAGGAATGTTATGAGTCCCTGTTGCCCATGCAAATCATCAAGACATGTTTTCATTGAGAAGAGAGTGATTAGGGAACTATTTTTATAAAATAAGTCATGTCCTTATGGGACGGCATCATGAGTTAGAAATTTTTGCAATCTAGTTTAAGTTTATTTTTCTTTTACCTTCACTTTAAGCCAGAGATAAATTTGGTTTATTCTGTCATTTAATGAATATAAATTCTATAAAGGTGCCTACCAAGCATACTATAATATTCAGATGGAATTTTATTACAGGATGTACCTATGCACAGAACTGCAATCAAAAGCCTAGGGGTTTTGTTTTCTTTTTCTTCCAAATCTCTCCTCATCCATCCTCTGTGTTGGCTTCATTCTCATCCTGGTAGTAGGTGGCTTTAGCAAAACAAGGCCTTATCACACTCAAAGAAGTAAGTCTATGTCTTCCAGGGGAATTTGATAGAATCAAGGGAATCTCCCATCAAATTTCTCCTCATATTTCATTGGCCAGGATGGAATGTTCCCATTTCTTAAATGATTCCCAACAAGAGAAATGGGATTTCCCTTAGGCCTCATATGACAGAGACTGGGTTTTCAGCTTCCCCCCAATACAAAGCTGCAAGGTGGAGAGTTGTAGACATGAATAGTTTAGCTTCTGTAAGGAAGAGAGAAGGAAAGAATGCTAGTAAGCAACTAACAGTTTCTATCATACAGGCTATACTAAAGAGACTAAAAATATGTGTATATACTAATTGCTATAAAGCATAATGATATGTCTACAAATATATGCTACAATACTGTTCACTAAAATCAATGTCAATTACTTACAATCAGTGATTTATGATCTAAATATCTGTAATTAATTCTTCATATGGGCCACGGGAATAAGCCATGTAGACAGAATGCTCTGTTCACAGAGACTATCTTTCTGGTATTATCTGAATTTTTTTTTCAGTGATTAATCAAATAAAATGAATATTTTCCCAAAATATTATCCAAATAACTATTCATGTCAATCATTCAACATGCACTGACTGAGCATTTTTAAAATTATGTATGAGCTAAAAGGGGATAAAGAACAAGGTAAGTATTTACTGCTGTTGAGCTTATATGCTAACAATTAGTAACAGGTGTCACTAAGCCAATAGAAATTTTTTAATTAATCAGGAAATTTAGATTTCATGTAAGATGAATATTGAAAATTGATAAAGATGTCTATAAGGAAGAATCAAGTAGTTTAAATAAACAATAAAAGAACATGGATATGCTTATGACCAATTATTTAGTGTGGTGTACTACAAAAGTACAGAACATTTAAGGAATGGACACTTATTTTTCCCTAGTCAGTAATTAGCTCCTTTTTCTTCTTCTTTTTTTTTAGCAAGTAATATTTTCATCTTCACTTATTATCATTTGTCTTATTCTCAAGCATGCTTTCTCCATGTATCAATGGAGGTGACTCCGTAGTTTAGGATTTTGTAACCCTTACTGCCAGTGCTTGCTTCTCGAAGGAAAAAGATTAAGCATCTCTCCTTCAGCATCCATACCAATCTCTAAACATGATATTTATTGGCTAAACGATACTCCCACGCCTGTAACAAGGAATGTGAAACAAGTTGACATATGGCAGGGAAGGCTGTTTCCCAAAGGAAGGGATGCTAAGCTAATGAAAGTAGATGTCTATAACATGATATTTAGAAAGAAAAGAAAATCTCTCTTCATAGCTTAAATACAAATGGTAAAAAAAGGGAACTGCCTTGAATGCTAAGGCTTATATTGTCATGAGAATGGGAAAAACAGAGGTTTCACTGACAAAAACTGGAAGATATATTATTCTTTTGCATCCCCAGAACACTTAAGTGGCTGACAAATGGTCAAAAATAGGACTTGAATGAATATGTGAGTGTATAAATGAGTGAAAAAAGGTAGTGTCAAACAGATCATTGAAATACTTGCTATGTGTCGAGGCTTGTATTGAAAATACAAGGAATAAAATGACCCAGTCTTTATCTTCAAGGATTTGAACACTGTTGGGGAAGATATTATATATATGCATATAATTATGATAAAAATCTCATAGATGGTGATTACCATTTGAAATAATCCAGCAAAGTATTCCAGAGGTAAAGGCAAGATGATTAATGTCAAGTGGACTAAAAGAGTTGAAAAAGAATCAGGGATAGCTTTTTAAATGAAATTTATATGCTTGGGCCTTTGATGATGGATAGGACATTCACTGAGTGTTGGCTGACATAATTTAAGAAAAGGATATATTCCCCATATGACTTAACATGGTTTAAAGCAATCAATATATAATGACATTCTTGCATATAACAAACATTGCTGAGTTCCTATGGTTAGCCACACAGTTCTCAGAACCAGGGGATGAACTGAACATTTCTCATTTCAACTTACATCTTAGTGGAGAGGGTCAAACAAACAGAGGAAGAATAAAAAAGGAGAAAACAATACATATCAAGAAATGTAAAAACATTATGAATATTCATTATCTATTATCCTCCTCAGGTACAAAATTAAGATTAAAATTAGTATTTTCCTTGCAGTTCAGGTAACCAGTGCTATAAAAAACATTACATAAGCAACATGAGCAATATAAAAGCACTATGACCAGAGACTCAATGTAACTGTGGTAATATAAGTCCTGGAGCAAATCAAACCAGCCAAAGAAAATTAACTTGACAATTCCTTTTTCCTCTATAAATTAGGATGTTAAAAATCATGCCAGGAGAATTGAAAGAAATAGCTCATAATTTATGGATGTCAGTTTCATACATTTTTATTATACACATTATCATCAATAAATATCACTTGGGATTTCAAATAAATGATGACATTAAACTAAATACACTGAGTGAGTCTCTGTAGTGGGCTGATAATATAAACAGTTATTTACAATAGCTACACATTTACGAAGATTATATGTTATTGTTTAAAGCTCTATCTGTAGTTACATTTATTGTATTAATATAACAGTATATCATATTGGATTTATTTGTACATTTAAATCTGGATGATGGGAAATATTTTAATGAAAAAGCTAACCATTATGATATTTCACTGAGAAAATAGCAAAGAGAAATATTTTGTGATCTTTTGAAACAAATTACAATATTGCAATGTCAAAATAAGTCTTCCTCTTTACTTGGAAAGTGGCTTATTGGAATTTAAGGGATTTATAATAAACACTTCAATGTGATAAATGAATTTATCCAGCTATTTATTTTAATTTTTTCAGATAAACCCTTTAAAAAGAAATCTCAGAATAGATATAATTTTCATAGTTGTGCTCAAATACATGCAGGGCGAGATTTATCAGAAAGCAGCTGGCTTCCTGGGCAATGCTCCACAGTGGCTTAGAGGAAACTCTCCTGGTGTTAATTGGCAATTTGTTTTTCACAGGACCACTGTGGCTAAATGATGTCCCTGGAGCTGTAAGGAGGAGAGAAATGATCCACTTGCCCATTCTGATTCCTTGATTCTAGAAAATTGCTGAAACAGACAAATAACAAATATATAATCCAAACTTCATTACCCTTTGTTCCCACTCAATTTTACATTCATTTCAATAATGTGGATTCTGTGCATATAGTTTTATACTCAAGGAAAACTGTTTCTGAACAAATATTTTTCTCTTTTAGAAAGATGACCTTGACGTCCTGCCTTAATAGCCTGCAGTAATTTATCTTATTTTGAAAGAGAGACTTTGTCACATTAGGGAAACCAATATATACTTATACATTGTCAAGGTTACAGCTCTTATTTTAATAGGAAACCGTTTTGGTCTAAATTTTCACATATATTTAAATAATCCATCACATATCTATCTTTTTTTTTTTTTTTTTTTTTTTTTTTTTTTTTGCGGTACGTGGGCCTCTCACTGCTGTGGCCTCTCCCGTTGCGGAGCACAGGCTCCGGACGCGCAGGCCCAGCGGCCATGGCTCACGGGCCCAGCCGCTCCGCGGCATGTGAGATCTTCCCGGACCGGGTCACGAACCCGTGTCCCCTGCATCGGCAGGCGGACTCTCAACCACTGCGCCACCAGGGAAGCCCTATACCACTTTATTGACGTATGATTGACCTGTGAAAAGCTGTACATACTTAATGTATACAACTCGATGAGTTTGGAAACTAACTTCTGTTTGAATTTCAAGAAATCCACAAACTGCAGTGAAGCATGAGTAAGCACTTTCTTCATTCATTATTTCATGTATAGTTTGTATTTACTTGTTGTCTATTTAGGCTGTATGTAAAATTATAGATTCCTCTTAATCTCAGTTAAGTGACAATACAAAAAAAGACTAACATCATGCATCCTCTAAAGATGTGTAGCTATTCTCAATAATTTTTCCTTAGCCATTTTACTTCTCACACTATTTTATATTTCTTATAATCTACTTCCAATTTACTGCCTTGCATGTTGGTAACAACCACATCAACAACTTCAGCCTCATCAATCTCTTGAGTTTCAGAATATCCCCACTACTTGTGGGACAATAAAAAACAACTGTACAAGATATTAAGCTTCATATTCTCAAAACACATTATTTCCACCTCGGCAACTTTCTGTGTCAGTGCTGTTTCCAGTTCTAAAAATTTGCATCATCATCTATCAATTTCTCTAGATACTGAACCTAAATTTTTCTTTTTAATTTATCACAAAATTCTATTGTTTCTAAATCTGAATTGCCTCCTAAATAAACCACTGCTCTCCATTTTTCCATACCACTATTACTCATTTTAGTTCTTTGTACAACAGAATAATCTCCTTACTGCTTGTAGAGTCCCCTCGTTACTATTACACTTCACTTCTGAACTCCTAATGCTGTTGTTATTAACCAAAAAAACCTCCAAAACAAACAAACAAAATAATCAAAAACAGAACACAAATCTGATCATGTCACACTTCACATTAAAAAAAAAACTTTGGTAACCTTTTGCTACTAAATGAAGTTCCAACTCTGTAACTTGATATTTAGGACCTTCAGATTCAGGTATTTTCAACCTCATCCCCTCTGCTATTCCATCTCATATCATGTTCTGAACTCACTATACTTCTTGATCATCTTACACTACTTTACATACTTTCACGCATCAGGAGTCTTAAGTCAAGATTTTCCTTATACTCAGAATGCACTTTAAAGCCCCAATGAAATCTTACCTGACATGTGGAGCTTTTCCACTCTATACTTAGAAACAAAATTCAAAAATCATGTTGTTTTTATGTCACATATAGTACATTAGGATTAATCAGTGTAACACTAAAGTATTGGATATCCATTTATTTCCATCTCAAAATACATGACACTTTTATATTATATCCAGTGTCTCACTGTGACAGTGATTCTTAATTGTGTGTGTGTGTGTGTGGTGAGGTTAGTTTCTGGGAGGTTGTGGTTGGAAAGAAACCCCATAAGATTCTGTGGTTTTACTTTCTCTCAGCTTTGACTTCTTAAAGCAGGTTTCCTATTTTGTTAATCCTGATTGATACTTGACAAATTTTGTTGAGTGCAAATTAAATGAGTGATTTATTACTTTAAATCAGTAGTTCTTGATGGGCGTTGATTTCTCTCTAGGGAACATTTGGCAGTATCTGGAGACATTTTTGGCTGTCAAACTGGGTGGAGAGAGCTGCTGGAATCTAGTGGGTAGAGGCCAAGAATACTGCTAAACATCTTACAATGCACAAGACAGTCCCACAAGTCCCATAATCATCTGACCCAAAATATCAATAGTGCCAAATTTGAGAAACAGCCTTAAATCTCTCACGTAGTGTAGTTTAACACAACTGAAGTTCAATACATATGTATGGAATTGAATTAAAAATTAGCACTGTGATCAAGTTTTATAGCAGAAACCGGAAATATCAAAAATTAATACATTCTTTCTTTCTTTCTTTTTTTTTTGTGGTATATGGGCCTCTCACTGCTGTGACCTCTCCTGCCGCGGAGCACAGGCTCCGGACCAAGACATCTTGGTTGCTTCCAAGTTTTGATGATTATGAATACAGCTGCTATAAATGTGTATGGGTTTGCACATAAATTTTCAACTCCTTTGGGTCAATACCAAGGAGCAAAACTGCTAGATCATATGGCAGAGTATGTTTGGTTTTTGTTAAAAACAAAACAAAACAAATACAAAACTCTCTACCAAAGTGGCTGTACCACTTTGCATTCCTACCAGCTGTGAATGAGAGTTGCTGTTGCTACACATTCCCACCAGCTTTTGATGTTTTTAATGTTCTTGATATTAGCCAATCTAATAGGTGTGTAGTGGTGTCACATTGTTTTAATTTGTATTTCCCTGATGATATAGAATGTGGAATATATTTTCATATACATCTTTACTATGTGAATATTTTCTTTAGTGAGGTGTCAAAGTCTTTGGCCCATTTTTTAATTGGGTTGTTTTCTTCCTTATTGTGGAGTTTTAAGTATTTGTTTATTTTGGATAATGGTTCTTTATCAGATATGTCTTTTGCAAATATTTTATCCCAATCTGTAGCTTATCTTCTTATTTTCTTGACCTTGTCTCACAGATTAGAAGTTTTTAATTTTACTGAAGTCTATATTATCAATTATTCATGTCATGAATCATGCTTTTGGTTTTGTACCTAAAAAGTCATTGCCATACCCAAGGTCATCTACATTTTCTCCTGTGTTATCTTCTAGGAGCTTTACAGTTTTGAATTTTCCATTTAGGTCTAAGATCCATTTTGAGATAATTTTTGTGAAGGGTGTAAGGTCTGTGTCTAAATTTCTTTTTTCTCTTTCCTTTCTTTCTTTCTTTCTTTCTTTCTTTCTTTCTTTCTTTCTTTCTTTCTTTCTTTCTTTCTTTCTTTCCTATCTTCTTTCCTTTCTTTCTTTCTTTCTTCCTTCCTTCCTTCCTTCTTTTTTTTCTTTCTTTCTTTCCTTTTTTTTTCTTCCTGATACGGAAGTCCAGTTGTTCCGGCACCATTTGTTGGAAAGACTATCTTTACTTCATGGCATTGTCTTTCCTTCCTTGTCAAAGATAAGTTGACTCTATTATGTGGATTTATTTCTGGGCTCTTTGTTCTGGTCCATTGATCTATTAGTCTATTCTTTTATGAATTCCACACTGTCTTGATTATTGTAGCTCTATAGATTCAGACTGACTATTTCTTATCATAATAAGAGTTTTGATAAATTGTGTCTTTCAAAGAATTTCTCTATTTCACCTAGGTTTTCTAATTTGTGGGCATAGAGTTGTTCATAATATTCTTTATTATCCTTTTAATGTCCATAGGATCTGTAGTGATGTCCTTTCTTTCATTTCTGATATTAGTAATTTGTGTCCTCTCCTTTTTTTCTTGGTTAGCCTTGCTAGAGGTTTATCAATTTTATTGATCTTTTCAAAGAACCCAGTTTTGATTTTCCCTATTGATTTACTGTTTTCAACTTTATTGATTTCTGCTCTAATTCTTATTCTTTCTTTTCTTCTACTTATTTTGTATTTAATTTTCTTTTTTTCTAATTTCCTAAAATATAGTTAGATTTCTGATTTTAGATATTTGTTCTTTTCTAATATGTGAATTCAGTGCTGTAAATTTCCCTCTAAACATCACTTTTGTTAAACCCCACAAATTTTGTTGTGTTTTCAATTTATTTAGTTCAAAATATTTTAAAATTTCTCCTGAGTTTTCTTCTTTGACCCATGTGTTATTTATAAGTGTGTTGTTTAATCTCTGTGTATTTTGGGATTTTCCAGTTATCTTTCTGTTATTGATTTCTAGTTTAAATTTCACTGTGGTCTGAAAGCAGACATTGTATGATTTCTATTCTTTAAATGTGTTAAAGAATGTTTTATGATTCAGAATGTGTTCTATATTGGTGAATGTTCCCTGTATGCTTGAGAAGAATATGGATTCTGCTGTTGTTGGATGAAGCTGTCTATAGACATTAGTTATATCTAGTTGATTGATGATATTGTTGACTTCAGCTATGCCCTAATTGAATTCCTGCCTGGCTGGATCTGTCCATTTCTGATAGAGATCTCCAACTATGACAGTGGATTCATGTCTTTCTCCTTCCATTTCTATCAGTTTTTGCCTCATGTAGTTTCATGTTCTGTTGTTGAGTGCATATAAATTAAGGACTGTTATGTCTTGTTGGAGAATTAACACCTTTATCATTATGTAATGCCCCTATTTATCCCTGATAGTTTTCCTTAAAGTCCACTCTGTCTGAAATTAATATACTGATAGCTGCTCCTGCTTTCTTTTAATTAGTGTAAGCATGGTATGTTTATCTCCATCATTTACTTTTAATCTATATGTGTCTTTATATTTCGAGTGGATTTCTTATAGACAACATGTAGTTTGGTAGTGGTTTTTTTTTTTTTGGTAGTGTTTTTTGATCCACTCTGGCAGTGTCTTTTAATTAGTGCATGTAGGCTACTGACATGCAAAGGGAATATTAAATTTTTGGATTAGTATCTATCATATTTGTTACTCTTTTCTATTTGTTGTCCTTGCTCCTATTTTTATCTTCCACTTTTTCTGCATTTTTGTGGTTTTAAGTGAACATTTTATATGATTCCTTTTTCTCTTCTTTCTTAGCATATCAGGTATACTTTTTTTTTTTTTTTTTTACTTTTCCTTAGTGGTTGCCCTAGAATTTGTAATATATACTTACCACTAATCCAAGTCCACTTTGAAATAATATTAAACCACTTTGCAGGTAATGTGAGTGCCTTAAAATAACAAAATAATACTAGTTCCTCTCTCCTGTCTCTTGTATCATTGCTATCATTCATTTCATTTATATATAAGCATACATAAGCTTACTCACACACACATATAAAATACATTGTTGGTATTATTATTTTGAATGAACTATTATTTTTGAGATCAATTAAGAGTAAGAAAAATATATATGTTTTTAATTTTACCTCAAATATTCCTTCTTTAGGTCTCTTCCTTTTTTAATGTAGATTGGAGTTTCTGACATATTTCATTTTCCTTCTCTCTAAAGAACTTTAAGACTTTTTTTTCTTTTTTTTTTTCTGAAGAACTTTTAATATTTCTTGCAAGACAGGTGTACTGGCAACAAATCCCCTCAATTTTTGTTTGTCTGAGAACGTCTTTATTTCTCCTTCAATTTGAAGGATAATTTTGCAGGGTACAAAATTCTATGTTGGTAGTTGTTTTTTTTCTCTCAACACTAAATATTTCATTTCACTCTCTTGTCTGCATGCTTTCTGAGGATATGTTGGATAGAATTCAAATCTTTATTCCTCTACAAAGTTTTTTTTTCCTTATTTTTTATTTTCTCTAGTTTGAAAATGATATGCCTAGGTATAGTCAAAAAACTATACCTGTTTTTTGTTCCAATTTTCCTGTTTGGTGTTCTCTGTGCTTCCTGGATCTGTGTCTTACATTAATTTGCAAAATTCTCATTTATTATTATTTCAAATATTTCTTCTTTTTTCTCTTTCTTCTCTTTTGGTATTCCCATTAGACACATATTTCTTCTTTTGTAGTTTGTCCCACAGGCCTGGGATATGCTGTTCTGGTTTTTTTTTCTTTTTTTTTTTTTTTAAGTCTTTGTTCTTTCTGCTTTTTAGCTTTAGAAGTTTCTAAGGAGATATTCCCAAATGCAGTATTCTTTCCTCATCTGTGCTCAGTTTACTAATAAGCCCATCAAAGTCAATCTTATTTCTGTTGCAGTAATTTTCATCCTGAGTATATCTTTTTGGGTCTTTCTTATTCTGTCTCTCTGATTTATTGCTCATTTGTTCTTACGTGCTGTTTACTTTATCCATTAGAGACCTTAGCATATTTACCTGAGTTATTTTAAATCCCTCAGTCCAATAATTCCAACATCCCTGCCATTTCTGCTCTGATGCTTGCTCTGTCTCTTCAGACTGTGCTTTTTGCTTTTTGATATGCCTTGTCATTTTTTCTTGATAGGTAGAAATGATGTACTAGGTGAAAAGAACTGCTATAAATCAGCCTGTAATAATGTGGTGATGTGTGAGGGAGGAGAGGCATTCTACAGTCCAATGATTAGGTCACAGTCTTTTACTGAGCCCTTGCCACTCTGTGAAATTCACAAGTGTTTCTCAGGTTTTTTTTCTTTTTTTTTTCTTTCCTGTCAGGTGGGAGAAGACAGCTAGAGTGGGCTGGAATTGGGCGTTTCTCCTCCCCCCAAGTCAGTTAGGCTCTGATAATACTGTAACAGTTTAGGCTCTGGTTAATCAGTTTCTCCTGAGAACAGACCTTTTTAAGAAGAGCAGAGTGCTCTGTTGTATTTCAAAATAGTTTCTTTTCCCCTTCTCTTGCCGGAAGCAGGAAGGGATTTTTCTCCAGTATTTATTGTGAGAACCTGGTTGAGCTCCTGGAGGTAAATCTCACAGAAATGTGGAGCTCTTCTCTGACTGAGCCCTCTTGAAGTTTTTCTGTCTCAGAATTGTTCACACTGGGCATGCAGCAATTCTTCGATTACAGTTCAGCTTTTCCTGCCTTGGTACTGGTTCCTTGGAGGTTTCTCCTCATGAATCTTTGCTCCAGTAAGGTAAGCCATGACTCCCTGTATTCCCCTGTCTTTCTGGCCTTAGGGGCAGCATTTGCTGTCTGTTTTTACCTCTCTTATGGATGATAGAATGGTTGTTGACTTTTCAGTCTGATCTGCTTTTCACCTGTTTGGAGGGAACGCTGAATTCCAAGTTCCTTACACGTGGATTGGAACCTAGAAGTCCTTTGATACGCTTTATTCACTTTTGGAAATTATGTGTGTTGTACACTGTTAAACCTTCCTTGAATTAAATGCCTGATTGCCTAGCTTACCTATCACATGCTTGCTATCCCTCCGTCAATGCAATATTAGGTCCAGTGTTTGGGATTTTTCAAATCTAATAACAGCATTACCCAGGCAGCCTTTTTCATTACTGACTGAGTACCAGCGGACTGGTAAAACTCTATTTCTAGCTGAAATAGTGCACACTGTACAGCAGGTTTATGAGCATTTTTGCTAATTTGAGGATTATAAAAGGAAATCATGGGCTTTATTTTTATTGCCATGGTCATACTACATTTTATCAAGTAGGAACACATGAGTATGAAAATAAACCTGGTTTAAAATAACAAATTAAGCTAAATTATCCATGAAATATAAACCATACAGAAATTAAAAACCCTTTCGACTGATTACTTAATTTAAGGCTCATTGAATATTGTTTTCTTCTCTGTGAAGATTAATTTTATTGGCCATATCAACAACATGTTTGTAGTCTACTCAGATTTACAATGTCCTAGGCATTTGGTATGGTCAATTTACTTACCTAGGTTTAATTAGGTAATTATAGTACAATTAATACTAAAATGGTAGTGACAGAGCAGTTTTACAAACAATTTCAAAACAAATTTTATTATTCCTTAAGAAAATTCACCAAATACTCATCAAAAATCATGTAAGACTTCTTTCACTTGTACAAGTAGAAGAGACTCTTCAACTTAATTGATGAGTCAAGTGTTTTTCTAGTATGCTCATTAAGTGATGACAGGAATCAGGTGAATTGAGGTCACAAACTAATTTTTCTTTGGTGTTAATGATGTAATCTGCCTTCACCTGACTTACTGCCTTAGTACTGTTGCTAACTTTACCATGTTTGTATGTATGTAAAAAAAAAAATGTAAGGACAAATACAGACTGAAAATAATAAGCTTAATTCTCCTTGTTGAAAATAAGGGAGACATCCTCTTTCTCTTAGAGCCTTTACTTTAGGAGACTTGTAATTGTTAATTTTCTCATCTCCTTGAAATGTATGAAGTCCTTTAAAAGCTAATTTTGCCTTTTGCCAGCTTTAAGACCCAGAAATGCCTTTCTCAAGGACCTGTAAATCATTTCTCTGAGATAGAGAGCACCCCTATTTCTCAGTTTCTCTGATAGGAGAGGAGCCTAACCAGTGGATGCCAAGCTGTAGAACTACCTCTTGTCATAAATATATGAAAAGTTTATTTTTTCCTTAGTGTAAAACCAAATAATTGACACAAATAGCCCAATTGCCAAGTAAATTTGGAGTAAGTTGTTGTGACAAACGGTGCTGTCAAGTTCTCTTACTTGAGGACTAGTTATTGTTTATCTTGAGAATGTGTATGTAATGGGTTGTAACTTCTTGGCTAAATAAAAGGGTGAAATTTCTTTCTTCAGAAATCTCTTAGCAGATTATCTGTGAGGCACATCACAATCTGCTTCAATGCTTATTCAATAATAAAACTCTTTCCTTCTCTTTTATGTTTGTAGGAGAGGTTTTCTGAGATGAGAGGATATTTTATTTTTAATTATATTGTATTTCCCAACAAATAAAACTATACATTATTTTTAGCATTTGAAATCAAAAAGAAATTGGAGTATAACTAGCAGACAGCCCTTAAGTCAACCAATGAAATAAAATAACATTTTTAAAAACAATGTTACTATTAATTTTAAGATGTCAAGACATATGCAGCTACTTATTTCATGTTTTGAAGTATCATAACTTCAAAGAATCAAAACCCATAGAAATATAAATTTTTGAAAATAGTTTCAAACAGCCTGTGATAACTTTTAGATTTTATATTATTTTTCCAAAATGCTAAATTACATTGATTTTTGGAAAATAGTTCTTGATCTTGAACTCATAATTTGAGTGCTTTACAATTTGATTTTTTTATGATACAAAGCTTACATTTTTCCAAATATACTACTTTTCTGAAGATGGGGAGATGTAGACATTCTGCTATGTTTCTAGATTAGTATTTGATTCTCATACACTAACTCTAATTCTCATTCACTAACACTGCAAAAGAAAGACTTGACTATACATTGTAGTTGCAGATACTGCAGAACTAAAAAAATCAGTGGACATTTATTTATTGTATATTCGTGGGTAGAATGTTATACTTCTATGACTCAGCTTCCTCACTTGTGAAATGAAATAATAAGACTATATACCTCATAATTTCATTTAAAACATTAAATGAGATAATAAGGCTTGTGGCTAATATCTGGACATGTAAACATTCAAAGAAATGTCAAGTGGTTTGGTAGTTACAGGTGTGAGTAGTGGGGAATCTAAATTAAATAACCATGGCCTAAATATAACCCCGGAGTATGATATGCTGCATATGTAGATGCATGAAGAGATTATTACAACATACCTTATTAAGTAAAATATACAAATTAGTAACTGAAGATATAGAGAAAATCTCCTATCAAATTAGAAGAGTCAAAAGAAGCTTTTAGATAGAGGTAACATCTTTGAGTCTTAGAAGATGAATAAGAAGCCCAATAAGAAGGTCTGAGGAGATAAGCAAAAAGTTGTGAGCATGAAGAAAGAAAAGTAAGAAATTAGTTCAAGGGGAACTGTAAATGATGCTGCCGAAGTACTTCCCTAATTGTACACCTAATGACAGCTAGCCTGAGCTCTAGCTGCAAATTTAATTAACTACACCCATCATCCCCCCATTTTCTTGTGTGCTGATTGACCACATTATAGGAACAAAAGAAAAGGGATAAGTAAGGAATCATATTCTATTTCAGAATCATGACTGTTTATTTGGAGGGCACAACTACAGAAATATGATTATTGTCCACGACTATTTTATCTGTCTACATATGTGGAGTTGTCTCAGACAACTTCTTGAAATTGGAAAGTGGGGGAATCACCAACATTGTGTATGGAAACAAACTCTCTTATGTATGTGCCCTCTGACTCTATGTATTCATCTGACCCTGAGAAATCAGTTTAATTTCAACCCTGATACCAGGCCCCTCAACTGATATAGATCATTAAATTAACACTTACCTCCCAATCCCCAACTCCAGTTTATTGTAACAAAAATGATAGCTGGGAGAGAAGGTGATGACAATGTAATACCTGGTTTCAGATGGCAAGGCTGATGTGAGAATATTGTGACAGTGTGAACACTGTATTTACTTAATGTAGCAGAAAACAAAGTATTGAAAAAGAACCAGAGTTGTTTGCTGTGTTTGTGTTGAAAGATATACAATTTTGAAATAAGGGCTAAGGGGTGTACTTCAGTAGTGGAGCAAAAAATATTAGTATTCGTTTAAATCAGAAATTCAGAATGGATTTTTTTAAAAAGAACTCCAGATTTCAAAGTGTTGTGTACTGAAGTGGTCCTTCAGCTACTCTGTGGCCCATAGCAGAATAGCAAAGGAAGAACAGTGTAAAGGAGTTAAACCATGGAGCTGGACAGGTAAGAGGTATGAGTCATAACAAATGAAAGGAAATAATTATAAATTATCAAAAAAATTTAGCCAAACCATTAGCCATAAATTCAAAAAAAAATGTAGTAGAGGGAAGTATGTAATAGAAAGTGTGTAATATGTCTCTAATATAGCAAAATACCACCCTGGGAAAGGGGATTGGGAGTGATGAGTAATGTCTATGTTTGAAGATTTACTAAAGAGATCCTCAGAAGTCTGGCATAAGGAGTAGAAAAAGAAAACCAGGAAAAAGAAGAAATGGCTTTATGGCTGTACAGGGAAAACAAAAAAGGTATAAGAGATGTCACTCATTCATTCATTTATTTAATAAATAATTTTGGTACTCTTGATAATATAATTCTTAATATAATTCTATACTGGTAGTAGATCCAAGAAAAAGTGGTGGAGTATAACTAAAAGCTGGATTAGAATAAGGCACAACACTGCTAAATAAAACTGCATTATTTATGACATTCTTTAAGCACTTAGGGAAACAATGGAAAGACTGAGACTAAAAATATGTAAATGCCATTGGAGAAATCATTTTATATATAGGATCGTATTCCTGTCTCATTAATATTAAATCTCAATGTTGAAATACATGGAAATAGTTTTCTTTGAAAGTATGGTACTCAAATTCATTCTACAGAGAAATCTCAAAATTTAGAGATTCTTTAATTTTTTTATTCTTAATAAACATATTAAAGGTGTCATTGGTGATTTCAAAAGAGAAAATTGAAGGTATAAATAGATTTCTTTTGAAATAGCACTTGACACATTTTTTCCATACCATATTAACATTTTTTTTTTTTTTTGTGGTATGCAGTCCTCCCTCTGTTGTGGCCTCTCCCGTTGCGGAGCACAGGCTCCGGACGCGCAGGCACAGCGGCCATGGCTCACGGGCCCAGCCGCTCCGCGGCATGTGGGATCTTCCCAGACCGGGGCGCGAACCCGGTTCCCCTGCATCGGCAGGAGGACGCGCAACCACTGCGCCACCAGGGAAGCCCCACCATATTAACATTTTCAGGCCTACTGCAGAGTGAAAAAAGTTAAACCCATGTAACAGCACCCAGATTTTATAATTAACATTTTGCTATGCTTGCTTTATCCATAACTATCCACCTGTTTTCCCCTCTATCCATCCATCAATTCATCTTAGTTCTTATTCATTTCAGAATAAGTTAGACATTAGTACATGCCCCCTTCACCAAATACCTGCATCATGCATATCATTAAACTAGAACTACTGAAAACTTTTTTGAAAGTAGAAGCAAACTGTTATAAGGAATTAGCCCTTTTTCCAGTAACTTCTTATTTTAATAGATTTAGGCATTTATTCGGTGTTTTTCTGTGTGCCCACCATGGACCATGAACTCTTCTAGGTCAGAGGATATCCTTCCATCTGTTTGTGTTGTCTTCAATTTCTTTCATCACTGTCTTATTGTTTCCCAAGTATGGGTCTTTTACTTCCTTAGTTAGATTTATTCCTAGGTATTCTTCTTGGTGTGATGGTAAATGGGATTGTTTATTTAATTTCTCTTTCTGATAATTTGCTAGTGTATAGGCCTACAAAAGATTTCTGTATATTAATTTTGTATCCTACAACTTTACCAGATTCACTGATGAGCTCTAGCAGTTTTTTGGTGGCATCTTTAGGATTTTCTATGAGTAGTATCATGTCATCTGTAAACAGTGATAGTTTTACTTCTTCCTTTCTGATGTGTATTCCTTCTATTGTTTTTCTTGTCTGATTGCTGTGACTAGAACTTCCAATACTATGCTGAATAAAAGTGAGGAGAGTGGGCATCCTTGTTCCTGATCTTAGAGGAAAATCTTTCAGCTTTTCATCACTGAGTGTGATGTTAGCTTTTTTTTTTTTTTTTTTTTTTTTTGCAGTACATGGGCCTCTCACCGTTGTGGCCTCTCCCCATTGTGGGGCACAGGCT
>NC_041228.1:25813736-25817121 GCF_002837175.3 Physeter macrocephalus | reverse complement strand
ACGCGCAGGCTCAGCGGCCATGGCTCACGGGCCCAGCCGCTCCGTGGCATTTGGGATCTTCCCGGACCAGGGCACGAACCCGCGTCCCCTGCATCGGCAGGCGGACTCTCAACCACTGCGCCACCAGGGAAGCCCCTGTGGGCTTTTATAGGGCCTTGATTATGTTGAACCACAACCCATCTCATTGTGTTTCCTTCTTTATATTTTTAGTTGTAGAAGGTCTTTTCTTGTAGGTTCCAGTTTTTCTCATCAGTAGGTCCTCTGTAAATATTTGTAATTTTGGTGTGCCCATGAGTAAAGGTGAGCTCGGGGTCTTCCTGCTTCACCATCTTAGGAAATACAAAGAGGTACTCATTTTGTGTAAAGATAACTCGATGAAAAAACAAATTTTCCATGATTTTATACACTTAATCTTAGACTTTGTTTAAATATGTTCATGTTGTGGTGTGTTTGATAAAAATCTATAGCACAACAATTCCAATTTTGGGGTTTTTTTTTTTTTGCCTATTAGAGGAGGCAATTTATATTGCTTCATAGTTGGTGTGATTTATTATGAGGAAAAATGAAGTTCACACAAGAGAAAATCTAAAGACTATAAAAATACATGATATAGGTCTTCATGTATGTGCTTTAAACATAGTGATTTCACTGAAATGTTTTTAAAACCATTTGATTTTGAACACTTTTATGATCAGTCTATTGAAGGAAGTATATAGACTCTATGAAGGGAAAATTTTAATAAATACAGCACCCTCAAGATTAATATCCCATGTTATATGAGTCCTAAACTAATTGTTTCCCTCATAGAGTAATTTATACTGTAATTTAACAGCAAACCTTAAATTGAAATTGCTGAAGAGATGTATTTTTATACCATGATAGTGATATATCAACAGACATGTTTCCAAAAATTAATATGGTTATACTATGGGGAATACAGTATAAAAAGCAAATGCTTGAAAGCAAGGACATAATTCTACAAGTGATAGTTCAAGCATAAAAACATAACTCTGCCCTAGGGCATGATCGTAGGAATAGAAAAAAGGAATAAGTGTGAATGATATTAGAAGGAATAAAAGATGAGTTCAGACTTAGTGAAATTAAATATAGAGAACAAGAAAGGAGAGGTAAGCCAGTGGTTTTTCTTGTTCAGGCCAAAAGGTCTAGAAAAATAAAGATACTATTTGCAGAAATAAAGTTGATTAAGTGAGGAGATATTGAAAATATCTCAAACGTGAGTTCAGTGTATTTATTGTGGAATTGCCAGTATCAGTCACAGTTTAGAATCCCAATCTTTTTTACACAAAAATTTTATTGGTTCTATTTTTTAGGAATAACTATTTCCTTATTTTAATTTTGTTGAATTTGAAATTTAATGTCTGGATAAACATAGCCAAAACCATAGAGATGAGAGATTGTAGTAAGGAGAGATGTCAAGGAAAACTTATGGAAATGATAATTAAAACCAAGAGGAAAATGGAATAAAATTCTCTACCATATGAGCCTTTATAAGAAGACTAATTCTTCATCTGACCACAAAAGTCAGACTTAGTTAGCATCTTATTCCCACCCCCCCCGAAAGGAGAGAATGAGATGAGAATTTTGAATGTAGGCTATTCTCTCCACTTCCTCCACTCTTCTCTTTCTGGAACCCTGATTATTTTAATATTTGTACATTTGATTAAATCCCATAGATCACTTAGGCTTTCTTTTCTCCTTTTCATTCTTTTTTCCTTGTTCTTCCCTGATTGAGTTATCTCAAAGTTCCTCTTCTCTAGGTTATTTATTCTGTCTTCCACTTTTCTGCTTTACTGATGATGATGATCTCTGTTTCATTTTTTATTTCATTTATTGAATTCCTCAGTGCTAGAATTTGTTTGGTTCTTTTTTTTTTTTTTTTTTTGTGGTACACGGGCCTCTCACTGTTGTGGCCTCTCCCGTTGCAGAGCACAGGCTCCAGACGCGCAGGCTCAGCAGCCCAATTTACTCTTTTCACTCAATATTAATTTTTAATATTTATTACTGTTGGATAAATTTGTTTGTCATTTTGATGGCTACATTTTAGTTTTATGCATTGATAAATTAAGTATATTTACTCTGTCAGTGAGAAACAGCTTACTTCCATACTTCTCTGTTACAAACTCTGTTGCATCTAACATGCTTTTTCATGCTTTATGGGGCATGACATATTCAAATATAATAGATATTTCCAAGTTGCTGTCCATGGTGTCTGTGCCTATATTCACACATATCCTGTGCTTTACTGGTCACAATAAATGGGACCACTGAAATAATCATGGATAGATTCTTTTGATATCATAGGAATATGACTCTTCAGAATTTCATTGATACATTAAATACAGTTGGAACCAAAAATCCCCAGAATATATTACCTAAGTTGAAATACTGAACCTAAAATTCTTTAGGTGGGGAAAAGAATTATAAAATGCAAGAAAGTTTTGAAAGAAGGAAAAATTTGAACCTAAAATTCTTTTGGGGGGGAAGAATTTAAAAATTCAAGTAAGTTTTGAAACAAGGAAAAAATGAATACTAATCATAGCAGATAACAGGCATCAGTTTAATACTGGCTTAAAGTTTACTTCTATACCTTGATAATTCTTTATATATCTATTACTTGTATTATTAAATGAATGTGACTTTTTTCATCTTTAAAGAATGATGGGGCTTCCCTGGTGGCACAGTGGTTGAGAATCTGCCTGCCAATGCAGGGGACACAGGTTCGTGCCCCGGTCCGGGAAGATCCCACATGCCACAGAGCAGATGGACCCGTGAGCCATGGCCGCTGAGCCTGTGCGTCCGGAGCCTGTGCTCTGCAACGGGAGAGGCCACAACAGAGAGAGGCCCGTGTACCACAAAAAAAAAAAAAAAAAAAAAAATGATGAAATTGGAATACTTATGTGAATTTCTTATTCTATTTCATTTTTCCTGACAGCTTTGCTTATGAAATGTAATTTTCATATTGACATCTTTACAGTATTACCATTTTATTTTATAACAATAATTGTCAATATCATTTTAATCTAAACTATAGATTTAAATATTTTCTCTATTCACCTATCAATTACATAGAATTCAGCCTTACAGTTTCTTTAAGAAGGGTTTATGAAAACTAAAATTGCTGAATTATTTTATGGTTAAATTGTACTTATTATCCTCATGCTTGAAGGACAATTTGCCTGGGTAGTCACTTCTTTATCCACGGTTATTTTTTCTCAATTTTTTTTTTTTTTTTTGGAATTGATGAAGAAAACATCATGCAGAGTTTATGATTAGCACTTTTTAATAATGGTAATGATGATACTATTACTACTACTAATATTATTTTACAATTAAAACTATCCTATTCTCTTTCCATAGTGCCCAA
>NC_041228.1:25766571-25813726 GCF_002837175.3 Physeter macrocephalus | reverse complement strand
TCTGTCTCTCAATTGACTTTTCTCACTCCATCTCTCATGTCACTTTTTCCCCCCTCTTTAAACACTATCTGTGTACTTTTGTGTGATTTTTCTCTCTGTTTTTCATTTCTCTGAAGGATTTCCTTTATTTATCACTTCATCCCTGTCCATGCATATTTCATCTTTACGCTATTTCATACATCTACCTGAGACACTGTATATCTGCTTTGAGTTCTTTAATTTATGTGCACTTATGGCCATAGGGTCAGATTTTTTTTGTTTTAATCAAAATTTAGCTTATTACAACATTGATTTCTTATGGCATTCTCATGTAACAAATGTAACATTTGTTTCCTTTACTTTATTCCATTTTGGTTATAATAATCTTATATAGCTCTTATTTGTATCCCTTTTGGATTATCAGTTATTTTTGAGATTGTGTTCTTGTTGTTGCAGAGTTTTGTGTGGAGGAGGGATCAAACGGTACTCTGTATGTCAGGGATCCTTTCCAGTTCAGAGTAAATTTTCTGTGTTTTGGACTTAACTACAAAATGGCTTACATTTCCTGGATAGCTACAGGATATTTTGGCAGAAGGAAGGAAGAATAAAATGTATGACCATGTACCAGTTTGCTGTTAAAATTAAAATTTCGGAATCTCAAATGAATTCCCTTAAAGACAAGGGCATTTATATTAGTTAAGGTACTACTGTTTTCTCTAACAATCATACCCCAAATTGTATAATGGCTAAAATTTTTTGAAATTTATTTTCCCTTACATTGACTTGAAATTGGTATAATTGATTTGTGTCGTGATCTCTCCAAAGATTCAAAGACATGGTTGTTAAAATTTCTTGTCTTCACGATCTTCAAAGTATAGCTTCAATTCCATCATGTTGCCTCTAACACACTGGCAGAGGGGGACATACTGTACAGGATTCTAGTATAGAGAATATTATGTGCTGAGCATTGAAGTGATACATATTTACTTCCATCCTTATTCAAAGGGAATTTTTAATTAGCAGATAACTCTCTTCTAAGCAATTATTCAGTATCTGGGTTCCTTCCATCTTACAACGACTTTTCCATCTTACAACGACTTTTCCATCTTACAACAACAGGTGTTGTCCAAAGTGTACTATAATTTTATTAGGAAATATCTTGTTCATTATAATGTATAATGGAAGAGTAAATGGAGAATAGCACATCAGAGGTTTTGTACTGGTCAGGCCCAAGAGTATTATTTATCACTTGTATGCATATTCCACTAGCTAGAACTAAGTACCCACCAATACATAGTTATAAGAAAAGCTGTAAAAGTTAATCTATTCATATTCGCAGGACAAATAAATGTGTTTTTCTGAATAGGCATTCTCTGCCACATTTATTAATGATATTAAATGTTAAAGATATTAAATGATCTCTTTTAAAGATATTAAAAGTTAAAAAGTATTGAGCATCTTGGTAATTTTCCTAGTACGTCTTTTGTTAAACTTAGGTATTATTCTGTACGTTACTTTGAGTAGGTAGTAACACTGTGAGGTCACCTATGACCCACTTTGGACACATTGTGCCAACATTTTTTGAAATCTCTGTGGTCATGCTCTTTTTTTGTGTGATTTCTCTCCAGAACATAAACTAAAACACCTTTGCTCTTGGACCCCTTCCTGAAATTTTGTCTATCATCCAACCTCAGGGCTGGGGCTGGTTTCTCAAAAATGGGGAAGGCTACAGGATCAGGACAAGTAGACAAGGAATCTACTTGTCACTTGTGTATTTCTCTCATCCAGCTCTCATTACTCCACTGAGAAAGCCCTATCTATTCTGGGGGTGGGAAGGCAGATAATTATTATATATGTTCTCACATGTTTGGGAAAAATTGCTTCCTGTCTTCTCTAGGACCTAAATACTTAAAAAAGACAAGACAGAAAAAGAGTACTTAATTTGTCAGTTTTCTTCTGAAATCAGCTTTCTTAAGGCAAGGATCAGAGACAATTCTAGATTAATAAAAGTGAAAAGATGAAGACAGAAAGAGAAGCATGAAATTGGCTGAGGGTAGAATTGGAATGGGGAAGAGAAAAGCGATACATATTGATTAATGTTTAAAAAGTTAACTATTTCTTTTCACTTCTTTGCCCACATGCCCACTCTTACACGTGGGCAAAGAAAGTTTCTCTCTCATGCAGATGCCATTTAAAACTACTCTTCCCTGCAATGTTGCAGGTTTTGCTAGTTATGTGTTGGACCATTTCTCCCCCATAGTCATAGTGTCTTCACAAATGCTTGAGGTTATAAGCATGATTAAGACACTTACCAGTTCAGTTAAAAGGCAGATCCCTACTAATATGTCTGTAGGAAATATTGTTACTGAATATCCCTTTCTTTCTCCAATAAGTGTTAATTTTTAGATAAACCATAACTTTAAGATAATATCTAATTATATCTAATAATCATATACTATGAACCTGTCTTTTTAGGTGTACTTCTTGGATTTAAAATCTTTATCTTACTGACAAATGCCAAGAAACCTATATTTACATTTGCTTACTAGTTTCTGTCAAGTACATTTCATCCAAGAAGATTTAAATAAATCTTTAATACAATCATTAAAGATTAGTTTTTATCATGTTTGATCCATTATGTTCATTAGGTAGGCTAATTACAATAACTACCATTAATTTAATATAGTGGGTCTTGTCTTGACAAAACTTTTAGAATGGACGTAGGATCAGAAGTAACTTTTTTACTTACACTGTGCACAGACCTCAGAAAGTCTGGAGAGAAAGACTGATACTGTTTGCTAAGGCAACATAGGTAATAGAAAGCTTGACAGTGATACTCCCAACTTGCTCACAATGGGGCCACCTTAACACCACTGAACTTCTGAGACTACACGAAATTACCCAAGGATAAGTAAGGAACAGACAAAGCCACTGACAGCACTGGAGGAGGCGTGCTGAAGAAAGAAAGCCCAATTATGCAATTACTTTGTTAGACCAAGGCCAGAAGTAAAATGAGATGAAAGACACACTCATTGGCTATGAATGTAGACTAGACAAGACTGAGAATAAGATTAAAATTACTTTATAACTTGTCACAACTAAATTATACTGGAAACATAAACATTATACTGGAGGAAAAAGAATGGTGGAAAACTCAACATGACTAAGATTATTTTTGTTATTTTGAACGAAAATTCAAATGCAGAATAACTTGAGTTACAAAAAAGATTTTTTTTTAAATTATATTGCTTGCACATCTAAAGTTGTAAAGGACATATGTGTGCATTTTCATCTTCTGGTTGTCTGTCATCTCAGTCCACTTGTGGATTAAACTCAACCCATATAACATTCTTTTTTGAGCCTTTGAAAACTCTATATGAATCAGTGCAATGATCTATAGAAAAATGAAATTTTAGATTCCATCTGGGCTTTCTCCATGTCAGTATCCTTGATTTCTGCAGCCCCTTGAGTTTTCTACATATTCTGTGATCTCTCCAGTCCTCTTGCAAAGACTATTGCAAAAGTAAAGACTATTCTTCACTTAAATTAGGCTGAATTAGGTTTTGGTTTCCGAGAACCAAAATAGTCCAACCCTGCACACTCTCTGGTGAAATCTTCAGAAATATTGAGTTACTTTTGTTCCTTATCCTTGATTCTTTTTCCTTCCCTGTCTTGTTCATTCTTTTCCATGCATCTGTTTCCCTCTTTAAGAGAGTCAAAATCAATTTTTGGTATGTAAAGGAAAAAGTATGCATAGATATTGACTTCTGCTACCAGCTACAGTGAAATTGCCCATATTATAAAGAATCTCCCCCTTGAAGAATCATAATGGCTGGATATAAAAAATATTTCTTTGATAGCACCAGACAGCAGAATAGGTTGCCTGGACTTGAGTCAAGATCCCAGAGAGAAGGAAAATATGATAGTGTAAGTCCAAACACTGTCACCTTCTGTTCTTTTGCAAAGATATTGGTACCTGAGGAAAACAAAAGCATGGATATGGTAGGGAACAAAAAGCAGCTACGGGTGTTATTCACACAAAGTGAGATAATGTCAAGCAGTGTCGAGGATGCAGGGAGAAAATGAATGTGCATTAATGGTGGGAGTATAAAAGCAACCTAGATATACTTAAATAGAATTCATAAATATGTACAGCAAACACTCTGTTGTGTATAAAACTATCAGAAATTATATACACGTATAACTATTAATTTCAACATTATTTATAATCATTAATTCAGAAGCAACTTAAAAGAGTGTAATGATCGGCACCAATGAAATAAATGATCTTTATTAAAAGGAATAAAGCTTATAAACTGTCTTGATTGATAAAATGAGATATTTAGTACAATACCATTTACATAGTTTAAAAAACATGTATACACACACACAATACCTTTATAGAAATACAATCTTGACTATGTAATCATAATTATTTTAACTTGGATTTTCTGGCTATTAGTCATGTTGAACATCACTTTATATATTTTGGTCATCTATCGTCTTCTGTGAATTCATAGCCTTATCCTTTTTCCTATTGGATTTGTCACCTTTTTCTTACTGATCTCAAGGGATTTTAGTAAAGCCATAATATAAATACTTCCTTTGGGAGAGGATATTTGCAATATCCTGTATAATTTATTTTGCCAGTAAATATTATAAATAGGTTTTGTACAGTGCTCTCTGTTCATTTTACTTTCAAGATCACTTTATGTATTTCTATATTTGTGTAGAAATTTGAATGAGAAAATTAAATACTTCAAAAGAGATATCTATCCCTTCTTCTCTTTAGTGACTGAAGTTCAATTTTTAGCTTGCTGTGCTGTCATCCAGAATAAATTATTATATTTTTTAGCTTCTCTTTGGAACTAGATGTGTACATGGGACTAAATTCTAATGTGAGATTTAGCAGTAATTGTTGTATGCCTCTTTCCTTAAGGATGTTTAAAGGCAAGTGACTCACCTTGGAGTTTTCCAATTTGGCCTTTATGGATTTCTTCTCACAATATGTAAATTTGGCATCATGGCTAGAGATCCAGCAACTATCCTGGATCATGAATTTACCTTGATGATGAATAAGGGGTAAGAGTATTGTTGTCTAATGCAAAGGCTAACAAAATAATTTGTATGTGTAGGCATTGAGTTTGCCATCGTAGCCAATACTGAAGCCGGAACTGTTGGCTTTACAAAGTCCCATTACAAAGTCCAAGAAAATATCAGTCCATCTGTATTATTTATTAAAACAAACTTTTAACTGTAATTGTCATTGTAGTATGTCACTGCATGGATTTCCAAGGGTTTTTTTTTGTTTGTATATTTGTTTTTTTTTAATCTAATCAAAGTCTAAGTTAAATAGAAAGTAAAACTATGTAGTTAGGAGAGAGGGCAAAAGACAAAAAAAGAAGCCAAAAAGGTTTCATCAGGGCCATGATATAGGGACCAAACAAATCAGTCAGGTAGAATTCCATTTGAAGTGCAAACACAAAAGTAATGCCAGGATCAAGAATACTTTCCTACACTTAGATGGACTAATATCAAACTTGTACTTACTTAACCAAATGCCTTAAATACAATCACAACCCAATCCATGTTTAGGACAGCTTCAGTGACATAGTAAGTTTCTTCAACAATAAACTGCTCTCAAACCAAATGTATTACTAAATAAGAAAAAAATTATCTAAACTTTTTTTTTTATAAAATCACTAATTCAGGAAGCTTCATTAATCAGCTTATAATGCAGATCTCTAAACCTATCCACTTTACATGTGTCTAATTTGGAATGAGCTTATTGTTGTTCTTAATCCCCTAACCCATGGTAACCTGCTAGAGTAAGACATCATTTATTATTTTGTGAATATATTTTACAATAATCCAAACTGAATTCATTTAGAAATCCTGCCTGAACAGGACATTTCTGTCTTTGCTGCCTTAAATAAAACCCCCAAGCTGAACTTGCTTTCCCCAAACCTGTCTTCAGTGCCAATGATCCATCTGTGATAATTGGATCAGATTTATTCAATTTGTCAAGGCAGTTAAGATCAGGTTAACTATTGTATTTTCCAAAGTGCCTTAATATCAAGATAACTGTTAAAATCCCACGTCCCCTGCAACAAAGAATTGTAAATGTAGTAAGAATGGGGTAAAAACTAACAAATATACTTGTTAGTATATTATAAATCAAGACAAATATATTCACTTTTGTACAAGACCACCCAGTCAATAAGCACAGTGTGAATCATGTTCTTTCTAGATTATTTATAACCCACATACTTTTTTATTTGTCATGAGTTCCCCACAAACTACCCTCTTTTGGGGGGGGTCACAATTCAACCCACAACAAATGTTGTTGCTGACAAGGGTGCAGAGAAACAGAAGTCTCGCTCATGATTGATGGGATTACAAAATGATTAAAAAAATCAATTTGGAAGAGAATTTGGCAACTTCTTACAGGGCTAAACATAATCTTAGCATATGATACAGCAATCATGCTCCTAGGTATTCACCCAACTGATCTGAAAATTTGCACCCATACAAAAACCTTCGTGTTAATGTTTACAGCAGCTTTATTTATGATCACCAAATACTAGAAGCAACCAATCTACCCTTTAATAAGTGAATTGATAAACTGTGCTACATCCATACAATAGAATATTATTCACCAGTATAATAAATGAGCTATCAAACCAAGAAAAGTTATAGATGAATCTCTAATGCATACTGCTACATAAAAGAAGCCAGTCTAGGGCTTCCCTGGTGGCGCAGTGGTTGAGAGTCCGCCTGCCGATGCAGGGCGCACGGGTTCGTGCCCAGGTCCGGGAGGATCCCACATGCCGCGGAGCGGCTGGGCCCGCGAGCCATGGCCGATGAGCCTGCGCGTACGGAGCCTGTGCTCCGCAACCGGAGAGGCCACAACAGTGAGAGGCCCGCATACCAAAAAAAAAAGAAGCCAGTCTGAAGAAGTTATAGACTGTATCATTCCAATTATATGACACTCTGGAAAGTAGTAAAACTGTACAGATTGTTACAAGATGAGTGGTTTACAGGCTTTTGGAGGGAAAATTAAATAGGTAAGGAACAGGGGATTTTTTAGGGTGGTGAAACTGTTCTATATTTTTTTATTTGTCAAAACCCATAGTCCTTCATAGCACAAAGAATGAGCATTAATGAACACAAATTATAAATTCATTTAGAAGGTCAGGGTATTTTAGGATAGAATGCAGAATGTGACAAAACAACCTAATTGTATTACAAGTGTAAAACCACTTTACTAAATGGGATGGGGTCATATGCTGACCTAAGTAACTTTGGAAATTAGTAGATTCTGTAAGATGCAATGTAAAACAAGTTACACATAAGCACTTTATTATACTTGACTGTTATTTCCCATAGGAGTATGGATTAACAATTTTGATCCTACTATATATGTGTACTGGAATTGAACAATTAGTAAATGAATACTGAGTGATGGGAGTCAGGTTTCTCACTGTTGAGGTGGGAAGATACAGAGAAGCAAGAAAGAGTCGAGAGACCCCTGGGGCAATGGATTAGAGTTGGAGGAAGGAGTATGAATTCATATTTTACTTAACAGAGATAAAGACTTTTACATGTGGAAATACCTATAGGTATGCATATATACAAGGGCTAGTATACACATGTGTCTTACCTGGATCAGCTGAGAGGTCCTAGAAGTAACAGTACTGCAGTAACAATTTATCATACCTAGAACCTAGGACCCAGTATGCTCAAATAAAAGGAACCAGGGCTCCTGAGAAATAGTTCATTCTATGACTAGAGCTGGTGATAGATAATATTGGGTTGGCACAAAATTTCCTTCTGTTTTTTCCATAAGATGTTACAGAAAAACCAGAACAAACTCTTTGAGCCAACCCAATATTAACTTGAAGTACCTTGCAATATCTGAAAATAACGAAATGCTCAAAAGAAAATAACACACACAAAACCCCTTCCCCCACAACTGTGTATGTTAAAGGACACAAGAACCAACTAAAAACGCTCCCAATATCCAAAGATGGAACAAATTGATCAAGAAAAATTTAGCAATGAATTCTAATTCTAAGACATCCATGAGTCTATTTGAATGAAATTAATGATTGAATAAATAAATACATGAGGTAGAAGAAACTTTTCATGCAAAAGAATTCTAAATTATTGGTATAGCTATTCCATCCTTAAAAAGGTAGAGCATAATTTTCCATTCTGTGTGGACTAAACACACAGTGTCTTTCGTCCAGCTGATTCACTTTGTTATACAGCAGAAACTCACACAACCTTGCAAAGCAATTATACTCTAATAAAGGTGTTAAACAAAATGTGTACAATTGAGGTATGAATTCCAGAGAAAACATTTTGGGCCATTTAATTATGAGGCAGACATAGGAGATGGATCTATACAGCGCTAAGTTTAAGCATTTTGACTTTGTCCTCTAGACTCCAGAAAACCACTGAAGAAGTTTAAGCATTTAATTCATACAACTGTCTATTTAACAATGTCCCAAGGTAATACACTCCTTGGAGTTATTTAAGTATAAATACCCCTAGCATTTAATGTTAAACAAGAGTTTGCTAGTTGAATTTTTTGGATGAATGTGTGTAATGAGAAAGTACTTCACACAGTGAATGGTCAAATGGGCATAAATCAGAAAGCATCAATATGTTTGGAATAAGTGAGATTTTAGTAAGTACAACTAAACCTTTGGAAAATTTAGGTATTTTAATGGAAAAAAAATAGTGGTCTCTATAATGTATTAGAAAAGGAATAATACATAATTTTATATATAATTACCTACTGCTTATTCTGGCAAAATCAGTTTCTGAAAAAATAAACTGTTTATAAGCAGGGATAGTTTATCTGCCTTTTGCACAGATAAGGTGATCATTTTTAAAGGCCTTCAGATTCATCTTATTAAATTCCCCCCGCATCAAACAGTCTTGTAATTACTAGTAGAGATTCCCCTTAGCTCTCTCCACTGGGGTAAGGGAACACTGAGGATTTTCACATCTATGTTCATCCGGGCTATTGACCTGGAATTTTCTTGTGGTGTCCTTGTCTGGCTTTGGGATTAGGGAAATACTGGTCTTGTAAAATGAGATCTTGATATATTTCCTCCTCTTCTATTTTTTGGAAGAATTTGAGAAGGATTGATATTAGTTATTCTTTAAATGTTTGTAGAACTCACCAGTAAAGCCATCTGATCATGGGCTTTGTTTTCTTTGTTGAGGAGTTTTTGTTTACTAAGTCAGTCTCCTTTCTAGTAATTTGTCGTTCAGATTTTCTGTTTCTTTGTGATTCAGTCTTGGTAGATTGTCTGTTTCTAGAAATTTGTTCATTTCTTCTAGGTTATCCAATCTGTTGCTGTATGATTGTTTGTAGTAGTGTCTTATAATCCTCTGTAATTTTGTGGTACCAATTGTAATGTCTTTTCTCATTTATAATTTTATTTATTGGAATTTTCTCTTTTTTCTTGGTAAATAGAGCTAAAATGTAGTCTGTTTTATCTTTTCAAAGAACCATCTCTTAGTTTCATTCATATTTTCCTCCTTCTAACTTTAAGCTTAACTTTTTCAAATGTTATATCCTCTTGATGAATTGACCTCTTTATCATTACATAATGACTTCTTTTTCTCTTGTTATGGGTTTTGGCTTAAAGTCTATTTTGACTGATACTGGTATAGCTACCTTTGCTTTCTTTGGTTCCATTTGAATGGAATATCTTTTTCCATCTCTTCACTTTCATTATATGTGTGTCCTTAAAACTGGAGTGAGTCTCTAATAAGCAGGACATAGTTGGGTCTTGGTGTTTGTTTTGTTTTTTAATCCATTCAGCCACCCTATGTCATTTGTTTGGATAATTCAGTCCATTTTCATTTAAAGTAATTATCGATAGGTATAGGCTACTATTGTTACTTAAAATTTTTTTCTGGTTGGTTTTTAATTCCTTTGTTTTTTTGGTCTATTCCTTTGTGATCATTTTTCGCAGTGGTATATTTTGATTCCTTTCTCTTTATCTTTTGTATATCTACTACAGGCTTTTGCTTTGTGGTTACAAAAGCACAAAATCTTATATCTTATAACAGTCTCTTTTAAATGGATAACTTCAAGCATACACAAAAGTTCTATAATATTACACTCATGTCACATTTAATGTTTTCGATTTCACAATTGATTTATTTTTACATTGTGTATTCATTAACAAATTATTGTAGTTAGTTATTTAAATACTTGTATCATTTAACCTTCATACTATTTCTGTGATTTATCTAAGACCATTATAACATTCAGTATTCTGCATTTAACTATATATTTACCATTACCAGTGAGTTTTATATGTTTTCCTGTTACTAATTAGCATCCTTTTGTTTCACCTTGAAGAACTTCCTTTAACCTTTTTTTTAAGCCCAGTCTAGTGACAATTAACTCCTTCAGCTTTTGTTTGACTGGAAAACTCCTTTTTTTCCCTTCAAATTTAAAGGACAACATTGCTGGGTAGAGTATTCCCTCTGTCTCACCCATAACTGAGACTCTGGACTTTGCTTTTGTTCCCCAGTACTTGCTTTTCTTCTGCTCTGCTCCAAGTACTCAGTAACTGTCATGAGCTGGATGACTAAATGGAGCTTCTAAGATCTGATATTTGGGGAACTGAAGCACTGTTTGGCCTCTTTGTTCTGAGAAATTAAAAGAAGCTTCCAGGGAGGCTCTGGGTCTTTGGGCCTGCTACTAACCCAACTATCGGGCTTGAATACCACCATCACAAAGGTAGTGGGAGTGCCTTGTCTGATATTGTAAAACAAAATCCACGAGTAAAAATAAATTTAAAAAAAAAAAGCAAGCTTGAATAGGGAGTCTCAATTTAAATAGGTAGCTATAACAATGGTTTAGGATGCTAGTGTGTCCAAGGTTATAAAAAGAGGCCAGTTATGTTTCAAATAAGGGTCGTAATTATGCCACGGCAAGTATTTAATGGATCAATATATAACCTAAAGAGAAGAAAGATCGGGCTGCAAATTTCGTAAAGCAAAGACATTTACTAATTGGGATTTATACACCAGGAGAGAAAGGCCTGATTAGGATGGTAGGGAGATGTCAGAATATCAGGGATAGACACCACCATGTAACAGTAGCATGATTTCTGGTTTGCCCTAGATGTTTATAAAGATGCTTGAAAATCTGAGGAGATGTTTGTGCGTGAAAAAGAACACCCACCACTATTTGCCATTGTTTAATATTCAGTTCATTAAATTTACATGTCTTATTGAATAACACTTTGAAAGCCAATTTTTCTTGAGCATTTAAACATTGGTTATGTATTTGAATTAAACCTCACCAAACATTTTAAATTGCAATTATAAATTGAAATATGTAATAGGATTATGAATGGTAGTTTTCATGTCTCAGAATTGTAGGGAAAGCCTGTGGATGAATATAATGTGCACTTAACACCCCATATACTAAAGATAACTACTAAGGACATGAACCCAGCAGACACATCACATCAGGACTTACTAGTTTTTCCCATGCTGCTACCATTACTTTTATAGGCTTCCACAAAGACAAATAGGAATTTAAGGAGAAGTCCCAGAAACAGGGATTCACCTTCCTGGTGAAAGACTGACTTTTCCCTTCTTTTTCCTGACGTGGGGGATGTACAGGGCCATTGTCTCTCCCCACTACTGTAGAAGAAAGCAAGAAGGTAGCTTCAGAGTAATCATTATTCCTAATGAGTTAGGGTGCCTAGAAGATGGAAGAAATGGGTATTGTCTTGTCCATTTGCATTCCCCTCTTATTTCCCTAAACCTCATGTCATCAGTCATCACTATTCATTCTTCAACCCTACCTCTCTATTAATTGTCCAATCTGTGTTTATGAATACACTCAAATATTTCCCATAATAAAATATATTTCCTCCTTTGTGCCTTCCTTAGCTATTTACCTAGCTTCTTTCTAACCTAAGTTACTGAAAGGATCCTATCCTGACTGTATTGACACTGTATACATTCACTGCATTCACTATTTATTCACTCTAATATGTGAGGCCTTATTAACACCACCATTAGTGGAAGTTCTTTTCCATCAACTTGTTTATACTCATATATAGTACTCTCCTTTCAATGAATTCTTTAAAATATTGGCTAAAATCAAATTTGTCAGAAACTCTTTCCCTCTTAAGTGTCATTAAACAATGCTATAAATTAACTAGATTTTTGTTATCTTTATGAGGTGGAAATAGATATAACAGTAATTCTCACAAAAATTATTGTGCCTAAATACTCTTATTCCTTAGAATAATTCATCTTGAAGTTTTCCAAAGGGGTTTGAATGAGTATCCAGCAAGTGATTTGGCTTGTAATATGTGCATAGTAAAACAACTTCCCCTTGAAAATATGGAATCCATTTCATATTTTTGCCCATTCTGAGCTAATTATATGTGTAAGTTAGAGTTAGGTAATTGGTAAAGACTAATGCCAACAATTCAAAATAATTAGACTATTAAAAATAATTATAAGGGAAGAACTCTTTCCTGGGGCTTTTTACTGTTGTTGTGATCAGATATTTAAACATAAATAGAGTTATTTAATTCCAAGTGAGAAAAATCTAGAAATATGCAAATTTCATTCAATAAAACTAAAGTAGCAATGGCAATGCTTAATATTGTTAAAACATAATAGTTAAAAAAATTGTCACATATGTTCTTGCATTTGATTATCCTGTCTTTAGGATTGTTATAAAATAGTAAGTGTCTTCATTTCACAAACGGATGGATTAAAGTTTCAAAGTAAGATTTTTGCTCGATTTCATGATTAAAATGTGGCTGATTTGTATTTCCCTGATGAGCAAATATGTGAGGATATTTTCATATATCTGTTGGTTATTTGTATGTCTCCTTTGGAGAAACGTTTATTCAAGCCTGTTGCCCATTTTTTTAAATTGGATTATTGCTTCCTTCTATTGAGCTGTAGGAGTCCTTGTATATTTTGAATATTAATCCCTTATCAGATAAATGGTTTGCAAATATTTTCTCCCATTCTGTAGGTTCCCTTTTCACTCTGTTGTTTTTTTCCTTTGCTGTGCAGAGGTTTTTAGTCCGATGTCTTCACACTTGTTTATTTTTGCTTTTGTTGCCTGTGTTGTTGGTGTCATATCCAGGATATCATTACCTAGACCAATATCATAAACATTTTTCCCTATGTTTTCTTCTAGAGTTTTATAGATTTAGGTTTTACATTTAAATCTTTAATCCATTTTGCGTTGACTTTTGTGTGTGGTGTAGGATATGGTCCAATTGTATTATTTTCTATATGGATATTTAGTTTTCCCAGCACCATTTGTTGAAGAGACTATCCTTTCCCCATTATACGAATTCTTGACACCCTTGTTAAAGATCAGTTGATGGTATATGTGTGGTTTTATTTCTAGGTTGTCCATTCTGTTCTATTGGTCTATATGTCTGTTTTTAAGCAAAACTATACTATTTTGATTACTGTTTGATTACTGTAATATAGTTTTGAAAAAGGAAGTGTGATGCCTCCAGCTATATTCTTTCTCAAGATTGCTTTAGTCGTTGGGGTCTTTTGTGTTTCCAGATGAATTTTAGGATTTTGTAAACATTTCAAAAAAAAAAAACATTGAAACTTTGATAGGGAATGCATTGAATCTTTAGATGATTTTGGGCAGTGTGGACATTTTAACAATATTAAGTCTTCCAATCCATGAACATGGGATATGTTTTCATTTATTGATGTCATCTTTAAGTTCTTTCACCAATGTATTATGATTTGCAGTGTACAAGTCTTTGATCTCTTTCGTTAAGTTTACCTCTAAATATTCTTTTTGATGCTATTGTAAATGGGATTGTTTTCTTAATTTTCAGATAGTTCATTGTTAATGTATACAAACAGAGTGTTTTCTGTTGATGTTCTATCCTGCAGTTTTACTGAACCGTTGATTTAGTTCTAACAGTTTTTTTTGGTAGTGTATTTATAGTTTTCTACATGTAAGATCATGTCCTCTGAACAGAAATACTTGACTTGGATGCCTTTTATTTTTCTTGTCTAATTGTTCTCTCTAAAATTTCTAGCATGATAAATAGAGGTGATGAGAGTGGGCATCCTTGTCTTGTTCCTGATCTCAGAGGAAAAGCCTTCAGTTTTCACCATTAAGTATGATGTTAGCTATGGTCTCATCATATGTGAGCTTTATTATGTTAAGATACAGTTTTTCTATACCTAGCTTTTCTGATCATTTTTAACATGAAAAGATTTTGAAATTTGATACTCTTTCTGCATCTGTTGAGATGCTCAAACTATTATCTTTCATTCTGTTAATATGGTATATTGATATGCATATTATTTTGCATATAGTCAACCATCCTTGCACCCAAAGGATAAACCATTCTTGGTCACGGTGAATGATCCCCTTAATGTGTAGCTGAATGTGGTTTGCTAGTATTTTCTTGAAGATTTTTTTACATATGCTCTCAGGGATGTTGTTCTATAGTTTTCTGTCTTGTAGTGTCTTTTTGGGGCTGTGGTAACAAGGTAATGCTGGCCTTATAAAATAAGTTTGGAAGTATTACCTCCTTTTGAACTTTTGAAAGAATTTAAGAAGTTTATATCACCTCAAACCTTTTAGGATGGATATAACAAAAAAAATTATATGTGCTGGTAAGGATGTGGAAAAAATGGAACCCTCATATACTGTTAATGGGAATGTAAAATTGTACAGCCATTATAAAAAACAGTAGGGAGGGTCCTCAAAAATTTAAAAATAGAATTACCGTATGATCCAGCAATATCACTTCTGGATATATACCTAAGAGTATTGAAATCAGAATCTTGGGGAGATATCTGCACTCCCATGTTCATTAGAACATTATTTATTCATAATAGCCAAGATATGAAAACTTAAATGACTGTTAACAGATGAATGGGTAAAGAAATTGTGGTATACACATACAATGGAATATTATTAAGTCTTAAGAGATGGAAATCCTACCTTATGCAAAAACATGGATGGACCCAGAGGACATTATGCTAGGTGAAATAAGTCAGGCATAAAGAATAAATACAGCATGATTTCACTTATATGGTATATCAAATATAATCAGACTTCTAGAAACAGAGTAGAATGGTGGTTGCAGAGGTTTGGGGGAAAGGGAAATGCAGAGTTGCTATTCAGTAGATACAAAGTTTCAGTTACACAAGATGAAAAAGTTTGAGAGATCTGTTGTACAACGTTGTACCTAATAGTACTGTATTGTGTAATTAAAAAATTTATTGAGAGTACGTTTCACATTAAGTGTTCTTACTTACAATAAAATAAAAAGTGGCTGAGGCAGTTTCAAAGCTAAGGTTCTTGCAGTCTAAATTTAAGGCTCTTCTTGAATTGACTGTTACAATTCAATATATATTATGGATAAGTATATGTACTTAAATTATAACCTGAATTGTTGATGGTTGATTTAATCATACAACTCAGATCACATCATATTATCATGTTGTCTTTTATTTTTTAAATTTTATTTATTTATTTTTATACAGTAGGTTCTTATTAGTTATCTATTTTATACATATTAGTGTATATATGTTAATCCCAATCTCCCAATTCATCCGCTCCCCCCAAATTCCCCCCCTTCATGTCCATATATTTGTTCTTTACATCGTGGTGCATGACTCTTTTTGAATTATGGGTTTCTCAGGGTATATGTCCAGTAGTGGGATTGCTGGGTTACATGGTAATTCTATTTTTAGTTTTTTAAGGAACCTCCGTACTGTTCTCCATAGGGGCTGTATCAATTTACATTCCCACCAACAGTGCGAGACGGTTCCCTTTTCTTCACACGCTCTCCTGCATTTATTGTTTGTAGATTTTCTGATGATACCCATTCTAACTGGTGTGAGGTGATACCTCATTGTAGTTTTGATTTGCATTTCTCTAATGATTAGTGATATTGAGCAGCTTTTCATGTGCCTATTGGCCATCTGTATGTCTTCTTTAGAGAAATGTCTATTTAGGTCTTCTGTCCATTTTTGTATTGGGTTTTTTTTTCTTTTTAATATTGAGCTGCATGAGCTGTTTATATGTTTTAGAGATTAATCCTTTGTCCGTTGATTCGTTTGCAAATATAATGCAGTTTCCTAATACAGAATTGTGCATGTACTTCAAATCATTATACGTTCTTTCACTGATGCATACCCAGGTTACGTACAATTTTTCAACACCACAAAAAATATGCTACACTGAATTTCCTTGAATACATTCACTATGGACTGGTTGGAGACTTTTGGGGGAATATATATCTAAGAACATAATTGCTGGTCATAGGTTATACATATACTGTTGTCAGTAAAAATGATTCATTTACTTTGCAAAAGGGCTGTATTAGTCTCTACTCCCAGCAGCAGGGCAAAAATGTTACCATAGAATCCCACCAATATCCGGCTTTGATAAGCATTTTCTTACACATAGGTATGTCCATACAACTCAAGCTTAGAATATAATTTCCATATGAATAAGGAAACAAAAGATCATGACGTATATAGTTTTGAGTAAATGTACACAAATATACCTAAACCACAAGAAAAATAGATGCTGAAATTAGATTTAGTATATGACTTACCTTCTCTCACTGGTTTCTTTTCTTTTACTATTTTTATTTTGCACTATTAAAAAACATTTCTCTGCTTTCTAATCAAGGGAGGGACTAGACTTGTCACTGATAGATAAACTGGATCAAAGTCTCAGCTTCATTAGTAATTAGCAGATGGCCAATTATCCTCTTCCCTAATGCCCCCAAAACAGGGCTTTTGGAAAAGTGTGTTGGAGATAATTATTTTAATGTGAACTAGATCTTCCTACTCAGCACCTCACACCCTTCATATCACACTTCACATCAACTTCATCAAGATTTCTTAAAAACCTTCACAGGCAAGAAAGCAGGAAAACGGAAAGTGGTTGGATTTTACCTTCCCCTAACTCCCTACCACACATATACAACATGCATACTCAAGTACTATGATCACGTAGTCTTGTTAGTGGAGATGGCAGATGGAGGAGTAGAAAAACGATTATCCTGAGGGCATACAAGTGAGGCTTCTAGATGGTATGGCATTCATTTAATAGTTCCTTAAATAATTAATTAAATATTAATTGAGGCTCAATCTTGAGCCAGAAATGCTAGTCTGGATTCTAGACATTCAGCAGGGAATAAAACAGGCAAAATTTCCACCTTCAAAAGATATGAGATATACATGCATATATACACACACATTTATATATATATACATATACACACACAGTGGAATAGTACTCATTAAAAAATGAAATCTAGCCATTTGTGACAACATGGATGGACCTAAGGGGTGTTATGCTAAGTGAAATAAGTTAGACAGAGGAAGACAAATCCTGTTTGATTTCACTTATATATGTAATCTAAAAAACAAAACAAATAAGCAAACATAACAAAAGAGAAACAGGGTTATAGATACAGAAAACAAACAGTTGGTTCCCAGAGGGGAGGGGTGAGGAGGAATATAGGTGAAAGATATTAAGAGGTATAAACTTCCAGTTGCAAAATAGAGTCACAGATATGAAACATACAGTGTGGGGAATATGGTCAATAATTATGTAATATCTTTGGTGTCATTGTAACTAGACATCATGGTGATCATTTTGAAATGTATAGAAATAGTAGTTACTATGTTGTGTAACAGGAACTAACACAGTGTTGTAGGTCAATTATATTTCAAAAACGAAGAAACAAACTCAGATCAGATTTGTGGTTACCAGAGGCTGGGGATGAGGAGAGGGGGAATTGGTGGTCAAAAGGTACAAACTTCCAGTTATAAGATAAATAAGTACTAGGGATGTAATGTACAACATGATGACTATAGTTAACACTGCTGTATGTTGTATGTGAAATTTGTTAAGAGTAAATCCTGAGTTCTCATCACAAAGAAAATATTTTTTTCTCTTTTATTTAATTTTTACCTATATATGTACGATGGGTGTTCACTAAACTTATTGTAATAATTATTTTATGATGTATGTAAGTTTAATCATTATGCTGTACACCTTAAACTTGTACAGTGCTGTATGTCAGTTACATCTCAATAAAGCTAGAAGAGATAAAAGAATATTTCCACCTTCAAAGACATATTTTTGTAGGAATATATAGACAATAAATATGTTTGTATATGTAGCTAGCTAGCTATAAAGATATAGTTAGATTTACATAAACATGTAGACACAAAAATACTATATATACATTTATATATGCATATACTTAAGTGGGTATATGCATCTGTTTTAGAGATGTTTACATGTCTATAGAGATGTCTATATAGGTATATATTTACATAGATACATATATCTCTTTGTAAGAGAGGCATATATACACATATCTGTTTATATATGTATATGTAAATTTACATATACAATTGTATATACACATATGGATATATGTTATATAATATATGTTATATGTGTTATATATGATGTAATGCCAAGTAGTAATAAATATTACAATTAAAAATAAGGATAAAAGCATAAGATGGATAGGGTGGAATGGATCTGATCTTAGATTGGATTGTACAGAGATGAAATCTGAGCAAAAATCTCAAAGGGAGGAAGTTAGCCATGCAGAATTTGGATCTAGAATGTTCCAGGAAAAGGAGACAGTAAAGGCAAATTCCTTAAAGATGTGTCATATGTGAAATGTTCTACATAAACAATGAGACAAATGCTACTAGAGTACAATGAGAGTAGAAAGTCATGGTTTTATTGGTTTGGTTTTATTTCATATATTAAGGGAGACCACTGAAGGGCTTTGACAAGGGAAGTGACATCATCACATTTATATTTTATAATAATTGCTCTGACTGTGATATGAAAAATAGACTCTAGGTGGGTAAAATATAATCATGGAGACCCTCAAAAAATGTTATAGCTTCAGGTGAAACGTGATGTTTGACTTGAAGTTGACTTGTGATAGTGGTGGAGATGATAAACATTTGAATTTGGCATGTATTAGGAAGGCGCACAAATGTGATTTCCTGATAAACTGTAAATGAGGTAAAAGGGCAAAGAGAAGTCAAGAATGAATGCAGGCTTTTGGGCAGAGTAACTGTAAGAATGGAATGTTGTTTACTGGATGAAAACACCAGCATAGATGGGGATTGAGGGAAAGAAATCATTAGTTTGATTATTTTTTCTTTTATGTTGCTTTTGAGAGGCCTGTTATGCATCCAAGTCAAAGATATTCTTATAGGCAGTTGGCTATATAATTTTTAAATATGAGTCTGGAAATACTAGTTTGAAAATTATTAGGAAATAAATTTTTAAAATTGTAGAGTGGGTGAGGTCACCTAAAGAGAGAGTATGACAATGTAGACAAAAGAAGAGATCCAAGGATGGACGCTAAACACCAAAATTTGGAGGTTGTAGAGTTTAAGAGGCCCCACAAAGGACACTGAGGCACTACAGTGTAGTAGAGGGAAAAATAGAAAAGAATAATGTTCCACAAGCTAAGTAAGTTATGTTAAGAGAGAAGTAGTGATCAACTAACTGTGTCAAGTGCTGATGATGAAACAGAACTGAAAATATGCCATTGCATTTGGCAAGTGAAAGTTGTTGATTACCTTGGCAATTATGGTTTCAGTGGAGTGGTAGGGATGAAAGTTTGAAGCACATGGGTTCCAGTCACAGTGGGAGATGGGAAAGCAGAGATGGAATATAAACATTTCTTTCTAGGAATTTTGTTCTATAAAGAACATAGAAATGGAGTGGTACCTGGATTTGGAACCTAGGGAATTTTTTGTTTATTGTTTTTTTTTTTTCCTATGAGGAGAAAAATATTTCGTCATGTCTGTTCCTTTGAGAAAGATCCAGTTAGAGAAAAACTGATGAAAAAGAAGACAAAGAGAAAAATGTAGAAATTACTTTAATCTCTAAGAGTTGGAGAGAAAAGTAATAAAATTCGTTATAGGTCCCAATTTTTTCACACTTCTCCTATACCACAGGCTTTTATGTTTTAATTCCTTCTCCTAGGGGAGCAGAGAATCTTTCCCTGCCTCTTAAATTTGTGTTTGGCCATGTGACTTGCTTTGATCTATAATGTGAGACAGAAGTGACAGGGTGACCAGCTGGCTGAAAAGGCCTTCTGTATTTCTACTTGCTTTTCTGAACCTCTATCACCAGAGAAGAAATGCCCTTGGAGAGTTACTGCATCCTCAGCCTGAGCCTCAGACTCAACCCAAGTGGAACAGATCTGAGCCCAAATATCAGCAAAGAAACAAGTCTCAGTGGATTTGCTTCAAGCCAACTCTAGAACAGCCAAACTGCAGCACAGTTGTACATTCATGAGTGAAAATAATAAAACTGTCTTTAGTCACTGAATTTCAGTGATTTTATTACAGGAAGAAAGCTGTTTGATACAGAGTCTATCACATAAGTAGAGGTAGAGAAGTTGGAAGGAATGTGAATAGTTTGCCCATTGTAAGAGAAAGGAAGACAGATCTTACGGGTTTTGATTGCTGAGGGTGGTTCTGTAGGTTAGTTGATAGGATCATGTAAAGATTGTCTTCTAAAGGCTTCTGTTTTCTGGTGAAATAAGATGCAAAAGTAAGGGACAAAAATGGCATTTAAAGAAAAAGGAAAAGCATAAAATATTAACCTGAAATGGGAAAGTAAATTTTTGAGTTCTTATTTTTTAATTGAAATATATTTGACATATAACACTGTGTAAATTTAAGGTGTACAACATGTTAATTTGATACATTACTATTTTAATATGATTATAATATATATATTTATATGTAATATGATTACTATCACCATTGTAGTCATAGCACCACCATGTCACATGATCATAATTTCTTTTTTGTGGTTGGAATAATTAAGATCTCATATCTAGGAAAGTTTGACGTATATAATACAATATTGTTGTCTATGTTCACTATACTGCATGTTCGATCTCTAGGACTTATTTACTACTTGTTGCAAGTGTGTACCTTAAACAACATCTCTATCCCCTACTCCCTTCCTAGCCTCTGGGAACCACAGTTTTAGGCCATGTTTTTATGAGTCTGGCTTTTTTAGATTCCACATATAAGTGATATCTTACACTATTTGTTTTTCTGTACCTGATTTATCTCACTTAGCATAATATCCTCAAGGTCCATCCATGTCGTTTTGAATGGTAGGATGTCCTTCTTTCTCACAGCTAAATTACACACACACACACACACACACACACAATATAAAATCTCACATCTTCATCCATTCATCCAATGACAGGCATTTAGGTTGTTTCCATATCTTGGCTATTATGAATTGTGCTGCAATGAACATGACAGTGCATATATCTCTTTGATATCCTATTTTTACTTCCTTTGTGAATATACCAAGAAGTTGAATTGCTGGATCATATGGTAGATTTTTAAAAATTTTTTGAGGAAAGTCCACATCGTTTTCCATTGGTTCTAAATATAGAACCAATTTATATTTCCACCAAGAGTGTACAAGTGTTCCTTTTTCTCAACATCCTTGCCAACACTTGTTATTTCATATTTTCTTGATGATAGCCATTCTAACAGGTGTGAGGTGATAACTAATGGTTTTGATTGATATTTTCCTGATGATTAGTGATGTTGAACATCACTTCATGTACTTGTTGGCTATTTTGATGTCTTCTTTGGAAAAATGTCTGCTTACTTCCTCTGCCTTTTTAAATCATATAGTTTGGTTTTTTTGTTGTGGTTATTATTGGGTTGTATCAATTCTTTATTTATTTTGGATATTATTCCCTTATCTGATACCTGCTTTTCAAATATTTTCTCCCACTTGTAGCTTGCCTTTTCATTTTGTTTATTGTTTCTTTTACTGAGCAGAAGCTTTTAAGTTTTATGGAGTCCCACTTGCTGACTTCTGTTTTTGTTGCTTGTGCTTTTGATGTCTATATCCAAAAAATTACTGCTAAGACCAATGATGATGAGATTCTTCCCTATATTTTCTTCTAAAAGTTTTATGGTATCAGGTCTTTGTTTTTCTTTGATAGGTTTCAAGTTAATTTTTGTAAGTGGTTAAAGATAGGGGTCCAATTTCATTTTTCTGCATGTGTTTATCCAGTTTTCCCAACAGCATTTGTTGAAGCAACTATTCTTTTCCCACTGGGTGTTCCTGTCAACTTTGTTAAAATTAGTTGACTGTGTGTGCCAAGGTTTAATTCTGAGCTCTCTATTTTCTTCCATTGATCTATGTGTCTATTTTTATGCCAGTGTCATACCATCTTAATTACTATAGCTTTCTAGTATACTTTGAAATCAGGAAGTGCAATGTCTCCAGAGCTGTTGTTCTTTCTCAGGATTGCTTTGGCTATTTGGGGTCTTTTGTAGTTCTGTACAAACTTTAGGATTTTTTTTTCTATTTCTGTGAAGAATGCCATTGACATTTTTATAGGGTTGAGTTAAATCTATAGATGGCTTTGAGCGGTATGAAGGAAAAATTCAGAACTGTAAACTCTTGAAATTTTGCTGATGACAAAAAAAAATTCTGTAGGTAACAAGTTTTAGAGGAATAGGGATGGGATCATGGATGGGATCATGGATGGTTAGGAGAGTTGATCAAGTGAGGTGCTATTCGGAGCTGAGTGGAGATAAGATTCCATGTGAGGGGAATTTCGAGCTTCCTCTGGAGACAAGAATATAGGGATATAGGCATGATGGATTAGCCCTGAGTGTGACCTTTAATATCCTGCCTGTACAGGGATTTGTTGCTCAATAGACTTCAGGCTCTCCACCAATATGGCAAAACCTTAACTCTTGGAGAGGAGTAAGAGATGAAAGAGGGACAGAAATATTCATTGCAACAAGTTATTCCTTTTTTAGAAAGGGGTGAGGAAGTCCCCTTGTGAGTATAACTTGATAATAAGGCAATAAGATTTCTTTCCCAGTAACAAATAGCTGAAGTTTTATTTTGTTTGTGTTTTACCATTCTTAAAAAAATAAGGCAGTATTCAGATGTGATCCAAAACAGAATCTTTCAGAATAAGGTACCAGTTAACATTTTTGCATGCTAATATATGTTCATAATGACAGGCCTGAGTCTCTTAAATATATTTTTAATAGATTAGGAGTGGATAAGTCACAGTTGCTATTAAAAAATTAATATAAATATTTAAATCGATCAGTTAACTATATACTTTATAATTAAATAATCATATTTCATGTCCATTTGTAATGTGCCCATTGTGCTATTTAATTAAAAAAACCAATAATAAGGGTCATGTGCATTGGTGGGGGAGAAATTATTTCCTTTTGAAAATAGTTATCTTTTTAAGACTATTCAGAGCGTTTTTAATTACTATTTATAATACTTTGAAAATAACACAGAAAATATATATTTTTTTCAGAATACCAGGAGATGGTATTTCAAAACTGAGAAAATTCATTATGGAAAATAAATTTGTTGATATTCTGATATACTTTGGATTTTTTAAAATTAGTAATATCTAAGTAAATAAAGTTCTTCAACAAAATAAATGCCTAATAAACAATCCGAGCATTTCCAATGGCAATTAGCAAAGCTTAAATGAGATATGCAAATAAGCAATGCTCCTATAAATTGTTTTTTTTAAATTTTCTCTCTTCTGAATCGAAAAATGCAGACAAATAATGAACTTTAAAAATAAGAAACAAAATAATCACATTTTAGAAGTATCTTCCATTTTAAAAATCACACTTTAAAAACCCTCCCTTCATTAAGAGCAGAACCTCTGGGAGCTGACTTTGCCATACCTAAATTTATTCTCATTTAACATACTAGAAAGTCAATCACATTTTTAGTGCTCCAACATCATAAGGGCTAGTGTCACCAATATTAAGGAAGTAAATGGAATGGCAAAATCTTGATGCATGCCTGAATAAGTTTGTATTATGTCTTAGGTTGGTAGTCAATAAATATTTGCAAAATAAATTAATTATGGAATTAAAATCTCCTTAAACAAATGTAATAGTTAATTTTTTTGAAGAAATGTTAGAATGGTCAGCATTTGAGCAATGTCACTAAGCAAAACAATAGTTTGGGGTTGAGAGATCTAGTTTCAATTATTGGTTATTGTACTTGTATTTTTTTTTTAAGGAATATCTCATTTTTGGTCAATTTACTTTATTATTCACATATTCTTTATTATAAAGGGACAGGGATTTTCTTGCAGTATTGCTGTGAACCATAATGGATAATGTTTTTGATGCAGGTATCTCTGATTGTGATATCCATAGGTCACTCAATAATTAACAACAAATACAGTTGGTTTGTTTGGTCAGCAAAATTTAAAAAAATGTACTTTACAGTAGGAGGGATGGCATATTAGCGTTCTTCATGGAAACAGAACCAATAGGGTGTGTGTGTGTGTGTGTGTGTGTGTGTGTGTGTGTAAAGAGACTTGTTATAAGAAATGCTCACACAATTGTGGAGGCTGGCAAGTCCAACTCTACATACAGTATAGACTGACAGGCTTGAGACCCAGGAAAAGTAATTGTGTAGTTTGAGTCCAAAGGCCCGCAGCTTAGAGACCCAGGAAAGCAATGGTGTAGGTGAAGCCCAAAGGCTGTCTGCTGGTTAATTTACTGTCTTACTCAGAGGTGGGCTGGTCTTTTTGTTTTACTCAGGCCTTCAACTGATTGGAGGAGGCCCACCCACATTATGGATGGCCATCTACTTTCCTGATTAAAATGTTAATATTATCCCCAAACATCCTCTTATAAACACCCAGACTAATGTTTAACCAAATATCTAGGCACCCTGTAGCCCAGTCAAATTCATGTAAAATTAACCGTCACAGATAGCATTGACCACATTGCAAAACTGATAAGCCACATTTGCTTCTCTATAAGTAGTCTGGAAGACCAGTATGGGGAGAACTAAAGAAAGCTAGGACTCAGAGCATTAAGCAAATAAAGGAACAAAAACTGCTACACAACATGGTTTAGTTTTGGTAACTGTTTCATTCTTTAGCATATAATACAAAAAGTTATTCTTGAGTTCATGGGGAGAATACAAAAGAAATTCATTATTACAACAAATGTTGAGTGAATCTCCACTATATGCAAAATACAGTTTTAGGTAATTAGCACACAATATTGAGAACCCAGAAAATACCTCTCCTATCTCTTGTATTACATTTGGGGACAACAATAAAGAAATGAGTATATGCATATATGCTATATAGTCTGTGTAGGCCAGTTATTGAAAACTGAATAAAAATTCTAGCAGAGCAAAGTAAAAAGTACAATAAAAGTATATTATAGAGGAGCAGAATGGAAGTCCCTGACTATTTTTCATGTATAGGGCAAAGGAAAATGAAAAGTTAGAGAAGGCCTGAGGTGATAAGCCCAGCAATTACAAGTATAAAGTTGAACTTGATGGCTACAACTCCTGTTGATGCTATGAAGATAAAGGCTCCTGTTGTTCATTGTTACAGGATAGACTATTATAATTTTAAGTAAAAAGAAAATCTCATGTCTCACATTAAAAAATTCATGCAATGCCATTTAGCTTCTATATAGATTTAGACTAAAGAATAATTTACATGAATGATTTTTAAATGCTGCAGTCACAGTTTTGCTCCATGGTACCAAATTCACTGTTAGAAGATGAGAAGTTAAAGCATTTTAAATAATATATCTTAAAACAACACACTTTATGTAAAGATACCGTGCAGAAATTTCTTTCAAATTTATACTATTCCTAAAAATTTGAAACAAAATAACCTATTTCTTTATTGTGTAATTCTCTTACCTGCTTTGATTTTGATTTTCCATCTCTGTGTGACAACTGAACATTTATATAAATGTACATACATGAATTAATGAATAGACATATTCTTCAGAACTAAAGGCAGTAATTGAAGTGTTCCTTGACCTTGGAGTGTGTTGGTTCTTTTTTGCTTTACCTGTTGTACAACTGTGAATCAATAACTGTCCAATCACTGGGGAAAAGCAATGCATTTCATTTTCTAGCTTTGCTTTATTTATGACAATTTAGTTGGCCCATGGCATTTTATTCATCTGAACGTTAGCTGCTAAGAATTCTTGCCTCTAGGTCATGATTTTTCTCCATAAATCATGAGATTATAAACCAAAAATAAAAAGTAAGAAGTGGAAATAAAAACTTTTAAGGTAAACTGTATATTTCCTTTGATGTCGAGTTGTTTTCTTTCGGTGTTGTTTTGTTTTGTTTTGTTTTTTTACCTCCTAGATAGTGAACAAAGCAGTGGGGAAGAAAACTCAGTTTCATTTTCAGTTTAATAGTAATTCCTAACCGTACAATCAGTAGCTTAAGTATACCTCTGGTCGAAAATAAGATATAAAAATTTCCAAGTATCTTAGTTGTATTGACATTATTATTAACACTACATTGTTTTTCTGAATCTTTAGAAATATGGAAAATATCAGAGAACCTACCAAACTTCTCCTGGTATCGTGTACTCTTGAATCTTGAATCACAATGCCCCTTTGATATTTGAAATCTCCTTACTAATTTGAAATAAAAGTATTTATAAAAACTTTATAAGGCAGAACCAGTATTCATATTGAGACTATGTAAATTAATTTAAAATGTTTGTCATGTACACCACAAAAATATTTTGACTATAGTCTATCAGTGCGATTATAAAAATATAGCTTGATCAAGAAAGGGAGGATTAAAACTACATATGGAATCTAAAAAAAAAAAAATGGTACTGATGAACCTGGTGGCAGGGCAGGAATAAAGACGTAGACATAGAGAATGGACTTGAGGACACGGGCGGGGGAGGGGGAAGCTGGGGTGAAGTGAGAGTAGCATCGACATATATAGGATGGGGGGATTGGATAGGGAGAGTGGGAGGGAGAAGCAAGAGGGAGGGGATATAAGGATGTATGTGTGCATATGGCTGATTCACTTTGTTGTGCGACAGAGGCTAGTGCAGTATTGTGAAGCAGTTATACTCCAATAAAGATATATTAAAAAAAAATCCCTTTGGAAAAAAATTTTAAAATAAAATAAATAAATAAATAAAAATAAAAAGTCTTGCAATTTTCCAAAGTAATTTTCAATGCGACAGAGGCTAGTGCAGTATTGTGAAGCAGTTATACTCCAATATAGATATATTAAAAAAAAAAACACTACATGATATCATTATAAATCTAATAATCCCTTTTAAAAAAGATAAAGTGTTGAATGGGAGGCAGAAATATTGACTAGATACTTATTTACTAGGAATAAATTTTTCCATGCTATAAATACTGTTAGATAATTGAAAAAATATATTAACACAATTTGATTTATTAGAAATTATATTAAAAATAAGATTCCATAAATTGAGTCAAGGCTTTGATAAAAAAATCTATTGTCATAATATTTAAACATGAGTATATACTGTATAATATGCTAATAAAAATTTAAGGTAAGGAAAATGTATTACAATTAAAATGAGGTGTTACTTGTAAAAGTTTATTTTTTTAACATTTTTGACAAAAGAAACTACCCAGAAACTCACAAGAAACGAAAAACATAAGACAGTGGTATAGAAATAATGATGTCTGTTTATAATATAAATAAATATAAGTAAATAAGTATACTTATAATTCAAAGGTGGCTCATCAACAACTGTATGATTATATGTGAAGGGCTTAATATGAGTATATAATCAAACCCATATTATTTTATCACTAAATTTGATTGTAAAAACAAAAGAAAAATCAACACAAACACAAATGAGAGAGAGAGAATAGTTTCATTGGTTAAAAACAAAAATAAGAGCTCTGGGTTTTAACTTTTAAGGTGTTAGATTTAATTATAAGATATTATAAAGGGCTAAAAAACATGAGTCCATTAAGGCACTCTGTAAAATTAGGATCGCTCACTACACCTAACTTTCTTCTCTCTTGTCTGGTTTCCGATGGTTGTGTTAATGTCACCTCCATTAGCGCCTCTGATTGAATCATCATAGTCTCGATAGATCCCCAACCAAAAAGTTCAAAGAATTATACTAAAGAGTTACACTTTCAGTGAAATGATTTCAATTTGAATTGTTTGCCTGTTTGAGAAATCCCTGTTTCCGCTTGTCATAAACAATATTCAAATAATAATTAGCCAGCAAAAATTATGTCTTAATGAGAGCCAAGAGAAACCTAAACAATGCTGTTTGCTTTACTGTTTCATTTAAAAATTCTGATTTTTCAATGATAGTTCAGAATCAGTGAAAAATGATTTCATGTATGTTTCTAAACTGTGTTTAGTAACGAGAATCTAGAGATCAGCTGGACAGTGTTTAGTCTTGGTTTCCTCATCTGTAAGCAGTGCTCATGATTCCTCTCCTGCAGTGGGAACGTGGTCTATAGATAGTGAAGTATGCACTTCATTACACAGTGAGCACAGGCCTGTCACAGTTGGCAATGAGCATGTGACATTTTTTTCTAAAGGCACTTCTTTTCACTATCACTTTCACCACTACAGAATAAAAAGCAATAGCTATTATCTACTTTCTCCTCAACTACATGGACCATCCGTTCAGTTCGGGAAAATAAGTGGCATTTAAGAAAATCTCTGTGGAATGAAAGCCCACTGATGTATTATAAATTTTATTCAAAAAATATGATTGGAATATTTGACAATGTGGGCAAAGGGTTAACAAAAACCTTTCCCATGCTGCATGAGAAAAACATCTTTGTTCCTGTTTCCCTGGAAACCGAATATAGGTGAAAATGAAAACTAAATTGCTAGGCAACGTCACTTATGATTAAAAAATGACTACTCATTTGTGTACTGCATCTGGCCTGGAAAAAATATAAAAATGTGATAGGTACAAACTATTCTATTCATCCCTGACTGCAATGACTCTTGTAACTGGCCATGCCTCTTGTGAGGATCCTGAAAGTGATGTCTGTAGAGATGTTACAAAGATTTTGACACATGTGGGATGCTTTGTTGGTCTACCACAGAACTCTTTCAAAAGAAGAATGTCTCACATTCTTCTGGCAAGGGGTGTTCCTGTCCTAAATTCTTCTCATTAGATTGAGGTTCAGTGTGCTCTTTGTCTATCTTTTGAGTCTGAATATTTAGTAGAGTCTAAAAAAACCTCATGATGAGCATTGCAGATAGCAATGGCAAAATACCCCCAAAATTATCCCCCTTCAATTTAACTTAGTTTTAGTTGTTCAATTTAGGACATTTAAGGATACATTAAAAAAAAATCTTGTTTATGTTATCTAACCTACATTTTTCAGCTACAGATTGCACTTATTCTGTTCTAGAAGTGATCTCAAAACCCTGTGTTAAAATGTGCGAATCAGTCTAGGTCTAAGAGAATTTCTCTAGTGCTGATTAAAAAAAATAATAAAGGCATTTCTGTTTGTGTATCTGACGTAACATTAACTTAATTACCCTAAAAAGCAAAGTACCGATAGCTTAGAGCTTTATCAGTTTCACAGGACGATAGAAAATTCTTTATGTAGCGTTTATTACAAGTTCTATGACATAATTATTTTTTTATAGTCTCTAAAAAAATCACTGAGTCCAATATGCCGTGCTAATGGCTAACAAACTTAAAAAGACAAGAAGACTTCACTATCAAGAAGGTAGGAAAAAAAAAAGAAGGTAGGGAAATTGCAATTAATATATTCTAAAATTAGCTTGGAAATAAATACCTATAGTCAATATATGAGAGTACTATACAATGAAACTAAATATACTTGTAATTACAACAAATGTAAAATTCAGCTGAGAGTGGAATCATGTCCCTCCACACCCATGCCTTTTTGTATCCGTTTCCTACATTGGCTCCAAGTTGAGTGGTTGCTTTGGCCAATGGAACATCAGCAAAGTGGTGCAAGCAGAGACTTAGCTAAGTCCTTCTACACGGGGGCTTGCCCTGTTAGAACTCTGCTGCCACCATGTGACAAAATCTGGTCTAGCACCCTTCTGAATGAAAGATTACATAGAGTGAGAGGTCTGTGGGAAACTGTTTTTGTGCTATGGCTGTCTCTGGTTAATCACAGCCAAACATCTGGTGGTTGGCTTGAGGACATTGCAGGTCAGTAGGGTTAGCAGTCATGACAAAGTAGATGTAGAACAGTGGAGAGTGATGGGATCCACAGGCACCTCTGCGTCTATTGCCACTCCATCTGAATGTGAAAAGACCAGAGAGTTCCTTCAATTCCGCATTCCAGATCTTGTGCATATTTCCCCTCTTACACAGAGGTGTGAAGGTGAAATGATACTAGGAAACACATTTCCCAGTTTAACCAAGTTAGCCAACACGTTGTACACCAGAGTCCACCTCTACATGGTATCTATATACACCTTTTTTTAACCATATTTAACTTCAAAGTGAAATAAAAGTATGTTCCCACCTAACGATACAACTTGTACTACTGAAAATATATTAACCCTCTCCCCGTAAGTGGTGATACAAAGTCCCAAGTGGTCCTTAATCCATCTGGAAATGATGTAGAATTTCACTCTACAGTTTGAAATATGTAACTTAAGTATAGACATGTAAGATTAACCACAATTAGAACATCTATGTAAGAGTAAACGAACTAAAAAAGGAAAAAGAGTCGGTATGTATTTATATGAACAAGCTGAAAAATACTCATAATTGCTACAATCATGTTAGGTTCAGTCAGGGGAATATGGGATAGCAATATATCATAGAAATTATACCTTTCACAGTTGTTGGTATAGCTGGTGAAGGTCTAGAAATGGGAAATTGAGGATCAAAAAAGATAAATCCAATCTCATCCTGAGAAGCCAAACTGCCCAGTTACCGAAGGAAGAACAAGGAGTAGGGCCGCATAGAGTGGCCTATGGGGAACTGTTGCCTCTGTGTAGATCTGCAGAAAGCAAGACGTGGGAATGAAATCAAAGAGAGTGAGGAAAAGCTGTAACTCAGTATCTGCATATGTCTGTGACTAGTCACCATGCATACCGAGATCCCCCTTCAGGGCATAGCTCTCCGATTGTAGGAACTACTGTTGACTGACAGCCCTCATCTTCAGCCTTCTCTGGAAATTTCCCTAAGCTGAAAAGCGCCACCTTGCCGAAATTCATGCTGTGATTCCGGGCACAAGCTTCATTTAATGATCTGTCTGTATAAAGATATAAAACCCTGGCCCCTTCACTCCAACTCCGATCCATTCTGAAAAGCTGAGCTTCAAACAATCCCCAAAGTGTTGACTGAGCATTTGGCGAATAAATCACAGCCCATCTTCTCTCTTTGCATAATCTTGCCTCCTTTCCTGCATGCTGACCTCCATCCTAGAGTCTGCTTCCTGGGGTCTGAATTGTTATCAGAAGAGGGACCTGAATAATTAGTGCTAAATTATGTAAGAGCTGTATCACTTGGTCTCCATTATTTTGGAATCTTATCATAAGTTCATTAAAGGAACCTCTTATTGTTGGCCATGGGCAACAAGAGAGAGACACACACCATCAAGATTTTAAGTAATCTGCTACCATTCTCACCAGCAAATTTCTTTCATTTTTCTTTACTTTCGATTCCTTTTTTTTTTTTTTTTGGAGGAAGAGAAGGAGGCAGATACAGCATTTCCATAGAAACAGTTATCTGGTGGTTTTCTGGATGTACACAATTTATTCACTCTAACATGTTCAATTCTCTGAACTTCTCTTTCATTTAACAGAGCATTGCTTTCTTCAGGTTTCTAGGAGACATCCTTGTGGTACATTTGCACTATATACTCTCCTCCTCACACAACTTTATGTTCCATACATCTTGATCTAGTACACTCGGAATACAGTTCTAGATGTACCATCCTGGCTCCTTGTGGTGTATGTTGATCAGGGGCCAGTTTCTTTGGGGTAATAATTACCCCACCTTCCTTGGTAGGCTGAGCACTTTCTGCACTGGTAATGTTGCAGTTTAATTCTGTTAATAAGATAGTAATCAGAAGGAAGGGTGAGAACTGATTTTGGAAGTATGGGGGTGTGCTGTCTTGAACAATGAAGGTGATTCCATCATCTTAAAATCCTTTAGAGGAAGGAGTAAACCATTCTGCAGGTTTCTGCAGGCTTCAAGTGTTTGAAGGCATATGGGAACTCAAGATTTTTAAACAACTCAGACATCTTCATTACATTCTAAGGGTCCCACTATTTCCCAATCAGTGCCTTGATCTTGATTTAGCAGATCTGCTTAAGAGTAAGAATTTAGTGCTCTCTGGCACTCTGTTAGTCTTTGTATTGTTTTGGTCCTGGTCCTGAGCTTTCTCAGCACGCCGTCAACACGGGATTGGTATCTCTTTATATACTGCCAAAAAGTCCCTTTGACTTTCACACATAGATTTTAACTGATTAGCTTTAAATTGTCTCTCTCTTAAGCATCAATTAACCCCAATGACAGCTATCAAATTTTAATATCCTGATAATTATTTCTCCCATATTTTTCAAATGCCTGATATATCGCTCACTACTACAGGACTCAGCGAAGTTTTCCTGTAAAGGACCAGATAGTAAATAGTTTAGTTTTGGAGCCAATACAGTTTCTGTAGCACCTACTGCAACCTGCTGTTGTAGGTTTCCATGTCCGTTTTTTGAAAAGGCCATCATTTCTTTACTGAATTGTTTTTGTAGCTTTGTCAAAAATCAGCTCGGCATGTATGTATGAGATTTTATAAGGGTTCTTTAATCTGTTCCATTGATCTTGTGACTATCCTTCTACCAATACCTCACTGCCTTGTACAGCTGACCTTAATATTGGGTATTTCTCCCACTTCGTTCTTTTTTTTCCAAATGGCTTCTAACTATTCTAGGGCTTGTACCTTTCACTATAAAGTTTAGAATAAGTCTAGGTCTAAAAAAATCTCCCTGGGATTTTGATAGAAATTCTACAAAACCTATAATTCAATTTGGGGGAAATTGACATCTTTACTATGTTGAATCCTCGAATCCACAGTTATGATATGTCTCTGTTTATTTAGGTCTTCTTTGATTTCTTTCATTAGAATTTTGTAATATTCAGCATATAGATTCTACAGATTTTTTTGTTAGGTTTATAGTTAAGTATTTCATTTGAAGTATAAACAGTACAGTATTTTTTTAAATTTTAGTTTCCATATTTTTATTGTTAGTATACAGTTATTTTTAAACACTGTTTTAGTTAAGAAAAACACAGTTACAGATCAAATTTCTCCCGAAATCTACAGGTTTGTAACTTTGCTCTAGGCAGTGGAATTGACACAAAGTAAATGGTGAAAATATTGTGCTATTTAGTGGAGACAAATAGCCCTTAAGGGCAGTAAATGGACTTAGCTAGGCAGTTCCTCAGTACCAAAGTCAAAGGATTGGGTTTATGATAAAATTCTTATTCCAGCAAAGAACTGTTACACTAAGTACAACTAAGAACTAAGACAGAACAGATGGAATACAGCTGATCAGAGCAATATACAATACTTGGAGATCTCATATGCAGTTGGGTTTGAGGCTATTAATACTCTGCTCATGTTGATTCGAATTGGCTCAGAAATTTGTAGTAACTAAGTCTGTCTATACTAAAGGAGCTTAAATACTTTCAGTGATATGAGAGTGGGGAAAAGGCTGGTAGACTGCTCTTACTTCCAAAAAAGTGAAGAAACAAATCTTACTGTTTTTCCAGAGTTTCCCCCTTACAAGTGACAAACTCAAAATGACTCAAATATTTGCTTATAGGAAACAGGAGATATCTTCTTCTTTCTCGTGGCCGAATAATAGTCCATTGTATATATACACTATGTCTTCTTTATGCATTCATCCATTGATGGACACTTACATTGTTTCCTACCTTAGCTGTTGTGAATAACACTGCAATGAACAGGGACATGAAGCTATCTCTTCAAGACCCTGTTTTCATTTCCTTTGGATATATACCTGAATATGGCTGGGGATCTAACACACAGCACAGTGGTTATAGTTAATAATTCTGTACTATATACTTGAAAGTTGCTAAGAGAGTAGATCTTAAACTTTCTTGCCACAAACACACAATGTAATTGTGTGACCTGATGAAGGTGTTAGCAGAAGCTATGGTGGTAATCACTTAACACATTGTACACCTTAAACTTACACAATATTATATATCAGTTATATCTCAATAAAGCTAGAGAACCATAAAGGAAACAGGAAAGCAGTCAATGTAGAGAAGGTGTGTGTGGAATGGTAGATTGAAAACATGACGATATTATTTCACAGCCCTCATCAAGAAGTGAAGTCTTACTCTACACCATGAACCTATGTGGCCTTGTGACCTGTGTTGACCAACAGAATGTTGAGGAAGAAACGTTTTGAGCTTTCTGAAGCATGGGTCCTGAAAAAATCTTGAAGTTACTGTCCTTGCTCCATTGGAATTCTACCCTGAGACTGTCCTGTAAAGAAACTTGTTCTAATCTATTGGAATTCTGCCACATAGAGCAGAACCAAGGAGCCCCAGCTGACAGTAACATGAATTGCTGAACAGTAGAGTGAGGACATTTAGATCTGCCTGCCCAGATGATCTTTAAGTTGAATGCACCCTTTTGAATGAGCTCAGACAACGCCATTCGAGGCGTCACCTGACCGACACACAGAATTATGATGAGAAATAAGTCAGTTGTTGCCAATCTTATTGGCTTAAAACCATAACATCTGAAACACTGTATTTCCTATTAGTTGAGAAATTCAGAGAGAGGATTCACATATAGTTAAATTTGGAAGAATCACATTAGCAGAGCAGAAGCAAGAAATGCTAAAGTTTAAACTTTTCAGCTATATGGTTCTTTAATGTTGTAATACTTCTTTTGTACCCCAGAGATCTTGAAAGTTAAGCAGTTACATGATATCAAAAAGTAGGGCAGAGACCTTTTTTCTTTTTTATTGTTTCCTAATAAATACCACAGTAGTCCTACTCAGCAAACCAGCTATCTATATTGCAATGCTATAGCCGACAAAATTAAAGGTAATAAAATATTTGTATTTTAATAAAACATAATGTCATAGTCCTACTAGCAACTGAAATAAAATTACATGACTTACCACATTAATATTTATTTGCAATGTGAAAATTTTAGCACTTTAATGATATGGGCTTCAGTGTATTTTAAACAGAAATATCCTATATTGATATCATATGGTCATTATACACTTAATTTTGTGTGCTATCATATTTTACAAATTATGAGGCCCATAAAATTAGTTAAAACTAATAAAAGGCACCATTCTTTCTGTTCTACTATGAATATGGATACAGACACGTGGAGGAAGATTTACATTTATTAAATTAATAAATGTAAATTTATTAAATTCATAAAAAATGTTGTGATCATCTTAGGAAAAAATAACTGATTTACACCAAAAAGGCAAATATAGCGCAGCACTTAGGTATTCCTTTTTCTTTACTCTTCTTCTTCCCAGTGGATACAGAAATTACTCTTCTGTTTTCATTCAGCTAAATTCTAAAGCAAGTTGAAGATCCTTTCAGACTCTTCAAACTCATGCTGTCATGTCTGTACCTTAAGTTTTGAGTCAGAAAGAGAAAGAAGGCTTATTGTTGCATTTGGAATATAACATTGCTATTTTTACTTTCATCTTAGGACTCTCAGTTCATGATAGGTTCTGAGAGGAACTAAGATTGAACAGGAAAAAATAATGTAACCTTAAAAATTACTGCTATAGAAATGCAGAGCATTGGACCAGCCTTTGAGAGTGTTTGGGCATCATATGCAACCTAGCTTGTCTTTTAAACTTGTTATTTCCATTATGGATGGAAAGTGAAACCCCACAATCTCTCCTGCATTCACACATTTGCTCCTGAAGGCCAAAAAAAAAAAAAAAAGTATGAGTTAAGCCATCTGAAAGCAGACTCTTCTATTATTTTAAGAAGCTAAAAGCAAAACAAGCTACTTCAAAGTCTCTGTCACAGAAAATTTCACCTGCAGTTAACCAAAAATAGTCAGGCTGATAAAATGTAGCAAATGGAGAGTTGAAATTTGTTGCAAAATCAATAACTCTTCAGACAAGAAGAATTGTCAATTTCAGATTTATTACTCATTTCTGTGTTTGGTGATAATGTTTTGCACTCAAAAAATTCTATCAAAAGAGTCCATTGGACTTCAAAATTCAGTCCTTGTAATAAAAATACTTGGAATTAATGAGGATATGTATTCACAAAGCAAATCCTGAAGGCATTTTAAATGAACATTCTACCTATTACAAAATACTTTACCTACACGCCCCCTTGCTGTTTCTATGTTATATGTTTGTATGTTATAGCCTAAAGTGGATAAAATGGCATTATTTTCAGAGGTTATTTTAAAGGCCAAAGGTCACAAAAAAGATATTGTGAGGACTAATAAGAAAATGTAACACAGAGTAGGTAATGAAAAGTAAATATTGCAGTGATCTTTTATAATTATCGTAAATCATACTGTTTTCTGAAAGAAGGCCTAGTGTTATGAGCCTTTTAGTCTTACTTTTTGATCATAACATCATTTATTACCTGTGCCCTAGAGAGTTCAAATAGGATCGGGAATGTCAGAGGTGCTCTTCTACCGGAGATATTAGTACTTTTTTTCTGAGAAAGATATGTAGGAATTACTTGTTGTATCGTAGATTACAATAAAGTTGAGAAAATACCTGTATTGCCAAAATAACTGTAAAACACAGAAAGAATAAAGTTTAATCATGATTAGCAGTAAAATATGAACATATCCTAAATTTATAGGAAATGACTTTCAAACTTATAACAAAGCATGAAAATATGCCTACTATTGTTGATATATTAAAATGTATTTCAGGGGCTTCCCTGGTGGCGCAGTGGTTGCGCGTCCGCCTGCCGTTGCAGGGGAACCGGGTTCGCGCCCCGGTCTGGGAGGATCCCACGTGCCGCGGAGCGGCTGGGCCCGTGAGCCATGGCCGCTGAGCCTGAGCGTCCAAAAAAAAAAAAAAAATGTATTTCAGATATTTGCTTACACTTTGCTACATTAATATGTGTCACCATTTTTATCACATAGTGATAAAGCGTTATCACTGTGTGGTGATCAAGTGTTATTACTTTTTGAAATAAAAAAAGGGAAAGTATAAGAAATAAAATAATAATACTTAGTCTAACAAAAGCTTTCCTTATAGGATTTTATACAAGACATAAATGCTATGAGTAAATAGAACAAATATTACTGGATATCTACTGTTTACTAGACACCACATTATCTTCTATATATACGCATTGCTGTTAAATATGTACAATACTACAGGGGTTGTTATTATCCTTATTTTTCGGGTGAGAAAATTAAAGTTCAGAAGAACTAAGTAACTTGTCTAGTTGTCCCTAGTGAGTTGTAAATTTAGGGTTTAAATTCAAGACTGACCCCAAAACATAATCATTCCACTGTACCACACTACAGAAAATCACTCTTCATCTACATGAAAGTAGTGCAGCAGTCAATCCCTGTGGACTCCATACCCCACTATACTGATGTGCAGTGCACCATAAGATATATAACTACTCAAAATTTGATGAATATTCTCTATCACCTTGTGCAAGTGGTTCAAAAAAGTAAGAAATTCTATAGTTCTTAGCAAGATTATGCTAGGCACAAATGAGATACTTTCAGCTTCATTCAGTAGAAGAAATATTCCAGACAAATTTTGAAGTTGGGCAAAGACTCCCATAAATGGTCTGTAAGTCCAACCAATTTCCCCTGAATTAGGAAATGGTCACAGTGTCTAGAAACATTCAGAAGTATGATGGCATATTTAGCTTCTCTGTATCTGACAACACCTAAAGTATAGATTGAATGTATAGACCTGCAGTGAGAGTAAATGAATAAATATGGAACAAATACACATGTAGGATTATATTTGGAGAAATATGGTCTCGGTATTAATATAGTTTTTAAAGACCTCACGTTTTTCATACGGACAAGTGGAACAGATGGAATTGTAGTGAAATTGACATTGCTTAAGGACACCAGAAATGCACTTGTTACTTTCCTGATGAGATCCATTCTTTTCTCCCTGACTCTGAAGAGTTGGTCTGTGTAGTGAAATTAATAATAAGGGTAATTCTAAAGAGACTTCAGTAATCATGAAAGTGATGGTACTTACAATATTTTCTCCAAATTAAAGAAATGAGAAGGTTAGATACTTTAGAACTTTGAACTTTGGAAGCAATCATATCTATTGGGATGAAACCAAGCCCAACATACCAAACTTAGGTTGTGATGTTCATAACATATGGGGAGCTACTACATTTCAGTTATGAAATTATAACTTGTAGTTGTTACTGCAGAATGCTTATCGCCTTTCCTTGTGTTTCCTACCAATGGAGGAAATATAACTCCATTTGGTATACTCAGGTTTCTTTTTATGCTGGGAAGGTAGAATTGATAAATTTGGGAATCATATCTGGGTAGGAATACAAACCTCAGCTCTTTCCTAGTTTCTCACAGGAGCAAACTGCTTGCAAAGAACACATGGTCTTCTTTTCCTTCCAGGCTTTTTCTTATAGACAGTGGCTTTGTTTGGTTCAGTGTTGTTGGTGCCTGATGGTTAAGCCTGACTCATTCTGGGCATCAAGTGAGTGGCCTAACTGACTCTCACACTAAGCTGAGGTTTGCAGCTTTGCTTCATGAGAACTATAGGTGGTATCTCATTCACTGTGCTTTCTTTTTTGTTTCATTTCACAGTGTTTTCAGAATTCAGTTGACAAATTGGTGGGGTGATATTTATTGAAGACTCTCAGAGGCTCAAATAGTATAATATTTATTTCAAGCACAGGAATCCAGAGTCATGGAGAATCTGATCGAATACAAACACGGACCTCTCCTAATGGTCCCAATGAAGCACAGTACATTGCTTAAATGTTGACTAAGACTGTATGACTTATTCCTTATCTTAACCTCAAAAACCAGGCATAACTCTGATATGGATGTCTCTAAAGTTATAATCAGGAAACTGATTATCATAACATCACCACCAATCACACAAGTGTAATGACACTGTTTAAGCAATATTTAGAAATGGAACCCCTGGCTCTGGGTTTAAGTGTACTTCCATTACGAATCTGGCAGTTTCACTGAAATTATATGAGTGTCTTAAGAGGAAATATGTTGCAGGTCAAGTGTATATTCTGTAGTTCTCCTTTTGCCTTGGAGAGTATGGCATTAACTATCACAACTAGATTTGCAAACCTGTATTTTGAGGCCATAATTTTATATTGCCTTTGTAAAAGTCATAGGACGATGCCAGTGCAATACCAAGGATGTGTTATTTAGAATGTCATGGGAGCCAGGCTGCTATTCCCACACTAATGGGGTAGTTAGAGGGAAGATCTAGTCGAGGAAGTGCAGGCTCTGTGCAGTTGAGGCTGGAGAAGAGTAACTCTTCAATAATACTTTGTATGGCATCAAAATCTAGGGAATATATAAGAACGATAATGGAAATACGTTACACAGAGGCACCAGAGACTTTTAAGGAATTGGAATGTTCTATTAGTACCTAGGTGTAATAGAATAAAGCAAAGTTAAAATTATGGCTATTTCTTAAATTGCTTATTAAAGTAAAATGCAGATATTAGATGTATAATTGAGTTTTGACAAATGGGTACCAGTGTAATCAACATAGCAATCAAGATAGAGATATTTCCCCTATCCCGGATAGTTTACTCACATCCCACTTCAGTCAATTCCTACCGCTCTTCAGAAACTACTCTTCTGATTGCTATAGCTCGAAATTACTCTCGCCTATTCCTCAATTTTTAAATTTATTCTTCAATTTGCTTTTGTATCTGGCTTTTTTTGCTAAATATATACAGTTTTAAGATTCATCCATATTGTTATGTCATAGGCAGTTTATGCTTTTTCTATTTTAAATGAACTTTATTGAGGTAAATTTATATATCATAAAATTTAAAAATTTTAATTGTACTATTAAATGAATTTGGGAAAATATGTATAGTTGTGTAACCATATACATAATCAAGATAACTTTTTTCAAACTCAGTGAAATAAAAGTTAGTCCAAGATGATGCCAAAGTAATTCAAGGAAACTGATATGATATAGAGATTTTATAAATTGTAAACAAAGAACAAGCATTTTTTCTATCATATCAACTAGCAATTTTGCTAAATTCAAATTTTATAACAAAAATATTCAAACAAAAAATACAAAATTATGCAAATTGCTTGGGTTTTTTATTATATTTTCTAATTTCTAATATGGGAGTGCTAAAACAATGTTGGACAGTGAAGAAATAAAAGGAAAAAAATGACACTGAAATCAATGATAATATTTGGGATTAGGAGGTATCAACACTTATTTGGAGCCAAACCTTTATTTGAAAAGATACAGGAATGAAGAGTTTGAAAACAATAGCAATAAAAAATAGGTAGGACAGCCAAAAGGGTAATGGTATCAGAATCAGCACAGAAAGCCCAAATTGATTGACAATAATTTTCTGTGTATGTTGTTTTATGGTGTCTGTACATAAAACATTTAGATTGTGTTTAAGAAACCAATATGAACAGTTAAGGTATGATAGAGGGCCCATTATAATAAAAAAGTTTTCAAAATTACTTCAAATTGCTACATGTAATATGGATTTTTTTTCCTCTGCTTTTGTGTCAAAAGTTTAGAGAACTTACTGGAAAACAATTAGCCATAAATTCAAATCTAGGAAAGTAGCATATATCCTCTGCAAACCTTGCATACATTATTTTTTAGTCTTTGTAGGATACATGAGTGTCTGAAATACCGTACTCTTGACAACTAGTGACAAGTAATGATCAGACACACTATTAATGTCTATTTATTTTAACAGCAACCAATATGTACAGTTATTGCTTGTATCACGGTAGATGAGAAAAAGGGTTAAAGACTACTATGGATGAACAGAAACAGAGTACAGCATTGCTGAGAAATATAGGAATAGATCTTTGTGTTGTAATTATGGTGGGTTTTTTTTTAAGATGGTATAAGGGTTTTATAAATAGCCTAAAGGTTTTAAAAATATTTTTTGAAAAGTGGTTAGAAAAAGCATTAAACCAGTGTATCAGCAGATACTGAAGACAGAGAGAAATAGTGAAAATATATATATATATACTAAAAACTCAGCTAGGGCTTCCCTGATGGCGCAGTGGTTAAGAGTCCGCCTGCCGATGCAGGGGACGCGGGTTCGTGCCCCGGTCCGGGAAGATCCCACACGCCGCGGAGCGGCTGGGCTCGTGAGCCATGGCCGCTGAGCCTGCACGTCCGGAGCCTGTGCTCCGCAACGGGAGAGGCCACAGCAGTGAGAGTCCCGCGTACCACAAATAACAAAACAAAACAAACAAAAAAACACCTCAGCCAGCTGATCTGTTAGATAGGCTTTTACCAGAATTGCATGAGTTAGGGTTCTCTGCCTTGACTGAAATCAGGTTAGTGATTCTTTGTTACCTGCCCACAGGAAATAGTCTCAAGAAAACTACCTAGATATTAAATTGTCACATGCTTCAAGTTAATAAACCTTTAAATTATGGTTGGATTTTTAATAAAGACAAAGGTAAAGACACATGAGGGAAGGAGGGAGAAAAGGAGAGAGGGAAAGAAGAGAAAGGAGGAAGAGAGTGGAAAGAAGGGAGAGAAAGAAAACCTCTTAAGGTATTTTGCCTAAAGGCCCTTGACATCAGCAAAGCTCCACTTTTTAAACTTACTGCTTCCAGACCCAACTGCACTATTTTTATAACTTTATTTCTGGACTGAGTTAGCAGAAAAGCAGAGGTAGCAGAGGATTCAGTTAGCAGTTACTCTCCAGGGCATATCTGCCAGTATTTTCTTTTCCCAATACATCTTATTTTAAGCTATAGCAGCAGTAAGAATCGAAGCCCTATTCAGCAAAATGAAGATTCCTTCAATATGTTTCTCTGCCACAGTGTTCATTCCAACACCAGAATATAATCACTTGGGCCTCAGAAACCATACAGTGGTAATGCAAGAAGCCTAACTTCTTCCTTCCTGGTTTCAGGTAAAAGGAATGAAAGCATGGGTGAAACTGAAAGATCGTTAATATAATGTCAATTCTGGTGTCCCAGAACTCTGCTATAGCTAGAGATCAATAAAAAAGAGAGAGCAGAAAAATACACACACACACACACACACACACACACACACACACACACACACACACACTCCCACACATATCTTTCAACTTGTATTTTTAGTCCCCTTTGTTGGAGAAATATAATTAAAAACAAAATCTTTTCCCAACCCAGATTGTTTCCACAAATGTAGTAATGAAAGAAAACTTTTTTTATTACCGAATAAACATTAAACCAGACTGTGATGTACAAAACAGGCAATCCACTAAGAAATGGCAAAAAACGAAATCCCACCCTTTTACAGAGCCAAGCAGATACAACCTGTTACATGTTCTCAAGATGAACAATAACTAAACCTCAAATAAGAGGACTTGACGGTACTATTGGTCACACATAGTTCATCCTAGTTGTAGTGACCATCTATGTTAGCTAATTGTCTTAACCCAGAGGAGAAACTAACCTCTCATACCTTTTATGACAGGAGGTAGCTTTGCAGCTTGCAGCAAGTTAGGCTCCTACCCTCCCACAGAAACTGAAAGCCCGGAGAGCTTTCTCCTTTGATGTTTACATTTCAAAGAGATGTCTCCCAGGTCCCCGAGAAAGACATTCCTGGGTCTTAGAGGTAACAAAAGACCTGTCTAGTTTTCAAAAGGATTTATATAAATTTCCAAAGGAGAAAGTACTTAATTCTAAATTTGCTAAAGTAAATGCTCTAAAAAAAGAGGGAGAGGTCTCTTTATTTCCAACAAGGAAAATTAAGCCTCATATTTTTCATCTTAATTTCTGTTTCCACATTTCAGTTATTTTTAATGCATTATGTATTCAGCAAATGTACACTAATGTGTAATTAGTGCACTAATATATTATTACTTAAAACTCTCATCAGTTTCACTATTACAACTTATTTTAAGAAATATCACAAAAGATTTAAAAAAAAACAACCATAGCAGAGGACCAATATCTCAGGCCAAAGTGATCTAAAGCAATTAAGTGAAATTAAGCATGAACTTATTTTTCACAGCTGTATATCATAGATGGTCCAGGGTTTCAGGTAAAACAAAGTTTTAGTGTCTTAAAGTCAAGTGTTTTAGGGGCTTCCCTGGTGGCGCAGTGGTTGCGCGTCCGCCTGCCGATGCAGGGGGGCCGGGCTCGCGCCCCGGTCTGGGAGGATCCCACATGCCGCGGAGCGGCTGGGCCCGTGAGCCATGGCCGCTGGGCCTGCGCGCCCGGAGCCTGTGACTTTCAAAAAAAAAAGTCAAGTGTTTTATAGGGATAGAAGGAAATCCCAGAAGCAAATAAATTTTTAGCTTCTTTTAAATCTTAAACTGTATGAATACTGACTAATCAAATATCAATGTAAACCATTTTCATTTTGCTTGACCAACAGAATTCATCCCTAATCCAACCTGACTAGAAGCAAAGACTATACTAAAAGAGATTTCTAAAACCTAACAGAAAAATAAGTAGCATTATAATTCTAAACTTATTAGAATATCTGTGTATATTTAAGTATAAAATTCTAACTAAATTCCTAAACCATTCCAAGTTAAATTTTCTGAAATAACTGCATAAGAATAATTTTCTGTATACCGGTGGTTCTTAACTTGGGACAGTCCTCCTCTTTTTCTCCCCGGGAGGACATTTGGTAACGCCTGGTGCGTTTTTGGCTGTCATTACCTGGAGGAGGGGGGGCCAATAGCATCTAGTGGGTAGATGCCAGGGATGCTGCCAAACATCCTACAATGCACAGGATAGCAGGCCCCCACCACCCCGAAGAGAATTATCCAGTTCCAATGCCAATAGCGCTGAGGTTAAGAAAACCTGATATATTATAGTTAATTTTGTGACAGTAATTAGCATAATTCAACTTTTCCTTCACACTGAGATGTCTAACATGGTATTGATCTACAGATTCTAAGTTGAAACTAAAGTTGGTATTGATTTGCACTGAAACAAAGAAATTATAAAGTATGAATAGATCATTATTCTAACCTGTAAAAAGCTTAACAATTTTCTTACATTATTGAATAACCTGGCATAGAATACCTGAGGCTGACAAGATGATAAAGCAACATATGTAATACAGAGGTAAAAGCTATCCGTAAAGTCTTGTATCTTGACAATTTATTGTGAAATGATTTAGTATCACAAAAAATAAAACACATCAACAAAGTATAGGGGTTATCTCCAGTTTAGCAGACTAAACCTGACATGCACAGTACTTCACATTTCTAACCAAAAAATATGCACAAATTAAATCACATTAATATCTCCTATAACAGTTGGAAATAATAGAAAATGGCAAATCTTTGGCTACAGAAAATTAAATACTTTAAGGATGTAGAATTCTTTTAAAAATACTGTTTAAAAGACTTGACATGAAACCTTTAGAGCACCATCTGATAAATATCTGGGAGAGAGTTAAGTTGTATTTTATACAGTGAAGGTTTATGTTATATGAGAACAGACATTTCTTATCAACACATATATTTATCAAACTCTACTTCTTAATATGGAAGCGACAACTACCTTTAAAGGTCAGTTAGGTATTAGTTCTATTGCCCCAAATTTAGGTCAAAAATATAAAGTTTATTACCAGCAAAAGAATGGGATTCATATGTTCTGTTATTAAACACTTAAAGCAAAAGCTATATTTCCATGGTTTGAGTGGTAAAGGTACAGAATTCTGCTCGTAATAATGATTTTATAGTCATCTAAGGAGGATATTTAAAATCCTCACCTACTTATATAACATTCTTCACTTCTGCTTAAAACATAATTTTATCAAAGTAGGTAAGGCTATTCATAAAATTACTTCATGCCCAAGGACCTGAAATTCCCTTTGCTGTAATTACATTGTTTCAAAATCCATTAGTTCTCCAACACCGTCTCTGAAACAATTTTACTATGATTGTATTGTATCAAAAGCTGTATCTTTTATTCACCAAATAATGGACTTTTTTTTTTTTAAACTTTCTTGGCACCAGATAGGAGATGCATATTCACTTTGATTATACTGGAACAAAGTCTAAAAAGCCTACTTTCAGATGAGTCTTCCTTTGTGCCATTCACTGCTATTTGCAAACCACTTCAAGTCCCATTCTGAATAAATAAACACAAATTCTCATTTAAGAGAGACTTCCAATTCATAACAATGAAACAAAAATAAAAATCCTTTGAGATATAGTTCAAGTTTTTGTGCCTACTATATTCAGAGTAAAAAACCTGAAACAAAAAAAGGGAAAATTAATTTTTTTAAAAAAGGAAAATGTCTAAGGGCTTCACTGGCAATAGGTTAGGGAAAAATATTTTTTTATTTTTGTATCTCACAGCTAAAAGATGTATTTCAGGACATTTAAGCTAAGTCTCCCATGTCTTTCTATAAAACATAAGCACAAAACCCAAAACTAAATATTTGTAGTTTTGTTAAAATAAGAGCTGACTTTGAATTCGAGTAAGGCAATTTGGAAATAGTTGTAAATATCATTAAAAATAATACATTCTTTCCTTCCTTCCTTTTCTGGCTTCCTTCAGTTCCTTATTTCTTTCACTAAATGAAATAAATGACATATATAAATTGTTTTTGCTTAATGGCATATATAATATATAAATATATTTATATTATAATACATATTTTTTTTCTATTACTGGACTACAAATTACTACAACCTTAAAACTACACATATTTATTATCTCAGGATTTCTATGGGGCAGAAGTCTTGACATGACCTAACTGGGTTCTCTACTTAAGGCGTCTCACAAGGCTGTAGTAAAGGTGTCAACTGGAGCTGTGTTATCACTTGAAGGCTCAGCTGGGGGAGGATCCGATTCCAAGCTCACTCATATGGTTATTAAAAGGATTCTTCTTCTGCTGGACCAAGGGCCTCAGCTCCCTCTGGGCTTTTGTCCAGAGGCTAATCTTAGTTCCTCATCATATGGGCCTTCACAGGGCTAGGTCACAACATAGCAACTTGCTTCATCAAAGCCAGTCAAGAGGAGAGTCTGCTAGAAAAGACAGAAGTTACAATATTATATAATTATGGAAGTGGTATTCCATCTGTGCTGTATTCTATTAGTCCAAAGCAAGTCACAGGTTCTGCTCATATTCAAGAAGGACATGAATACCAGGAGAATAAGGTGGTAATACGATCTTAGTCTATTCCATACAATAGCTAATATGTATTGAAAATGTAAGGTTCTAGAAACTTCTCATTGTCCCCAATTCTTCATTCCCTCTGTAGTACTAAAAATGGTAAATGGTAAATCTTGTCTAGGGTTATAACTTGCAGGAAAAAATACTACAGGTTTTGCCTCCCTTACAGCTAATCATAGGTGGCCAATGGAATAGGACCAAGTTATATGTACAACTTTTCTTCCCACATTCTGGAATTTGAATGAGTTAGTGAATTATCTTTGATTGCATAGCAACCCTGTCTAAGCACTTTACATGTATTAACACATTTAATTATCACACTTCTAAAAGGGAGGGAGTCTAATTATCCTAATACTACAGAAAAGGCAAGAGAGGAAAAAAAAGTGAAATATTTTGTCCACATGCACACAATAAGTTCTAGTGCCACAGTTTGAACACAGGGAGTATAAATGTGGAGCTTAGTTTTAACATTATTAGTTTTCTTCTTTATGATTTCACAATTTGCATTAGTCATCTATTTAAAAACATTTTCAACTCAGACCAAATTATTACAACAGCAAAGAAAAAACATCAGCATATTGTGGAAAATTTTCAAAATATCCATTTGATTTCATCAGTGATGATTCCTATGTTGGTATCACAGGAAAGTAGCCCTCAGTGGGCTAAGCTACGAGTGTTTTGTACTTTTATTGATAAACTTTAAATTGTAGTTTATATATGATGGAGTTTTCTGAACAGTTCTCTATAAGAAGAAAAATATGTAAGAACGACCTATCATTATATGGCTCATATGAAATAAGAAAGACCTAGAGGTTTTTTTTTTTTTTTTGTGGTATGCGGGCCTCCCTCTGCTGTGGCCTCTCCCGTTGCGGAGCACAGGCTCCGGACGGGCAGGCCCAGCGGCCATGGCTCACCGGCCCAGCCGCTCCGGGG
>NC_041228.1:25589440-25766542 GCF_002837175.3 Physeter macrocephalus | reverse complement strand
AGGCCCAGCGGCCATGGCTCACGGGCCCAGCCGCTCCGCGGCACGTGGGATCCTCCCAGACCGGGGCGCGAGCCCGGTTCCCCTGCATCGGCAGGCGGACGCGCAACCACCGCGCCACCAGGGAAGGCCTACCTAGAGGTTTTTGCTGAACATCCATTGCTTTTGATATTATTAATGAAAATAGATTAGTTTGAATAAATAGAATGAATAAATTCAATCCCTTAAAATACCTAAACATAGATGTATTTTTTAGGTTCTCTAGCATATTTAAGTAATAGTTTATACGTTAATACCAAAAAATAAATTTTCTTGCTCTCTGAATTAATTTCTATTGTTTTTATTTCCAACCAAGAGCATAAACACACACACATACACACACGTACACACACACTCTAGAACAAGTTAAGTAGTGAAAAAGACAATGTCAAGAATTACTTCTGATAGCCTTATGATGAATAAAATAACCTAGTGTTGAGATTCAAGCCCCATCCAACTGACCCAGAGCCAGAACTTCTTCAGATTCACTGCACTGTCCCTACAACTTCATCTGCTGGTCATCTTTTATGGGAATTGAAACAAGCAAGCAGAGTTTCCTCTTAGACCTCAGATGGGAACATACACATCTGGCAACTCAAATTCTTTGCCACTCTTGTATATCCAGGATGACTGCAAAAGCATTGCAAGTGTTGATTTGGTGGTTAAAAATACATTTTAATTTTAGTGGATAGGCAAATTAGCAAATATGGAATCTTTGAATAATGAGCAAAGATATATATCAATTTGAGATAATACTTGTAAAATTATTTTCCCTCTCCACTACTTGAAAGAGTACGCTCTTCTTTCACCTGTACCAGTGACTCCCTGTGGTTATGACCCTTAAAGAAAGATCTGTGACTCCTTAGAAATTCTGATTTCTTTTGATGAAGATAGAAAAATGGTGACAGCTTCACTCCAAGCTTTTAAAAAATCATCACATTTTAATTATTTATAAAATAAATTTGTGAAAAGGAAAAAGTCAAGTGTGTTCTCAACAGCAGCTGCAAACAACAAAGCAATTATACATAACATGTATAATTTTCTAGTTATCAGAGGGGATAAGAGACACAACCAAGTTCTGTTTATTATGATATAGGCTTTTTGATATATTTTAACATTAATCAAGCTTCCAGCATTATTTAAAATAACTCCTATTTTTAGTCTTGTTATAATTCTTAATAGATATTTCTCCCTGTTATCATGATTCATGCTTCCTTAATTAAATTTTTTTATCCATCTAATAGATGTTCTTTGCTTCACTACTTCATGCACTGTGTACCAATTTGATAATGAAGGAAAACAATTCAAGGCTTTATTGGATTTTTTTTTTAAACTCACTAGCTCTGAACTTAAACATTATGTATAAAACATTTCATTTTCATCATGGGCATTTCTCTCAAATACAGTAGTAATATAGTAATATAATTTTATTTATTTTACACATTACTATATATTTAGATATTAGGTTCTCATTAGGCTAATTTATTATTAAATAGTTAAATGCTATTATTTTGTCCATGTAGTACATACAAAATGACTCCATCCCCAACTACTGTCACCTTCACCTCCCCCCAAACAACCACAACAACAAAAAGTCGTAGAGTTTATCTGGAAGCTATAGAAACATAAAATAGTATTTATTTCCACACATTTGTATGGCAAGAATACTGTGCTAATAGATTTTTACTTTGCTGTCCCACCAACTTTGAGTAAACCAGCACTTCCTCTGTACCTGCTATTTAATCTATACAGTTGAAGGAATACTATCTATGGTAGACATATTACTGGTTATGGTGAGGCTCAGATAAGAAAATATTTTGAGGTTATTTTATATTGCAAGAAAAATATAAAAAGTATTCCGTTTGATATTTTTATGGAGATTTCACTAAGAAGTGAAAAAATACAGTACATGATAATTAAAACTGTTCATATAAAAGTAACTATGTGCAGTGACACTTGATTTTTTAAATTCTGCGTCAACACTACCACCTCCAAAGAGGATGCCTTATAACACCGTCCATCAAAATTCATAAAACATAACAGGCATTACAGGCTGTTTAAAAATTACTGTTATCTGTGGAGTTTGCCTGTCAAAGGTTTGATATCAATAGAAGATAGTTGTGACAGGTAAAATAATGGCCCCCCAAAGATGCCACGGTTTAACCCTAGTAGCCTGTGAACATGTTACATTTCATGGCAAAAGGAGTTTTGTAGAATTGATTAAGATTAAAGACATGGAGATGGGGAGATTATCCTGGATAATCACAATGAGCCCAACCTAATCATGGGGATACTAAAAATTGGGCGAGGAAGGCAAAACAGTGAATCTGAAAAATAATACAGAAGAAATATATGAGGTGTGCAAGGGACTTGACCCATCCTTGCTGGCTTTGAGGACGGAGAAAGGAACAAGGGTCGCCTCTGCAAAATGGGAAAGGCCCTCAGAAGACAGGTGGCAAGAAAACAGAGACTTCATTCAATTTTTTTAAATTAATTTTTATTGGAGTATGGTTGATTTACAATGTTCTGTTAGTTTCTGCTGTACAGCAAAGTGAATCAGTTATACATATACATATATCCACTCTTTTTTAGATTCTTTTCCCATATAGGTCATTACAGAGTATTGAGTAGAGTTCCTTGTGCTATACAGTAGGTTCTTATTAGTTATCTATTTTATATACAGTAACGTGTATATGTCAATCCCAGTTTCTAATTTATCCCTCCCCCCCACATCTCCCCCCCCGCCGGTAACCATAAGTTTGTTTTCTACATCTGTGACTCTATTTCTGTTTTGTAAATAAGTTCATTTGTACCCTTTTTTAGATTCCACATATAAGCGATATCATATGATATTTGTCTTTCTCTGTCTGACTTACTTCACTCAGTATGACAATCTCTATGTCCATCCATGTCACAGCAAATGGCATTATTTCATTCGTTTTTATGGCTGAGTAACATTCCATTGTATAATCCATTCCTCTGTTGATGGGTATTTAGGTTGATTTCATGGCCTGGCTATTGTAAATAGTGCCGCGATGAACATTGGGGTGCATGTATATCTTTTTGAAGTATGGTTTTCTCCAGGTGTATGCCCAAGAGTGGGATTGCTGGATCATATGGTAGCTCTACTTTTAGTTTTTTAAGGAACCTCCATACTGTTCTCAGTGGTGGCTGTAACAATTTAAATTCTTACCAACAGTGTAGGAGGTTTTCTTTTTCTCCACACCCTCTCCAGCATTTATTGTTTGTAGATTTTTTGATGATGGCCATTTTGATCGGTGTGAGGTGATATCTCATTATAGTTTTGATTTGCATTTCTTTAATAATTAGTGATGTTGAGCATCTTTTCATGTGCTTCTGGCCACCTATATATCTTCTTTGGAGAAATGTCTGTTTAAATCTTCTGCTCATTTTTTAGTTGGGTTGTTTGTTTTTTCGATATTGATCTGCATGAGCTGTTTGTATATTTTGGAGAGTAATCCCTTGTCAGTTTCTTCATTTGCAAGTATTTTCCCTGTTCTGTGGGTTGTCTTTTCGTTATGTTTATGGTTTCCTTTGTTTCATTCTTACAACTGGAAATAACTGAATTTTGCCACAACCTGAGTTAGCAAGGACACCAATCCTCCCTTAAAGACTCCAGAAAGAAATGCTGCCCTGCCAACACCTTAATTTTAGCCTGGTGAGAGCCATGTTGGGCTTCTGATCTGTGGAACTGTAAGACAATAAATTTGTGTTGTTTAAACCACTAATTTTGTGGTAATTTGTTACAGCAGCGATTAGAAACTAATACAGTAATTGATGTGACAACACGGAGAGTATGTCAGGAGTTAACAGGGATTGTGGCATTGCTGATAAAGTTCAGCTTCACAAAGATAGTTTCACACTGACCTCTTCCTCTTCTCAAATCAAAAGGTAGTCTTTATAGATTTATTACATTTATATTTTTGAATTCACTTCAAGCATATTCTCTGCCAATAAATCCTGACAAAATAATTCTCCAAGCTTTCTGTGTTTCCAGAGCATGCCATGCAATACTACTCTTAGAGCACTTGTGACATTGCATTTTAAATTTGTGTTGACATGTCTGCTCTTCCATTAAAAATTAATTTTGTTATGGTCAGATTATTGCTGTTGTTTCTTATTGATGTTTCCTTCTTCTGTACCTAGCATAGTGCCTGGACCAAAGCAATTTCTCAAAATGTTTTTGTTAAATAAGTAAATGAGGGTAAACTTTTTCTTCCCAACCAAATGATTACATAGAAACAAAAATAATTACTTATACATATTTTTACCATCTTATAGTTTATAAAGCTTTCTCATTTATACATATATATGTATAATTTTAGTTCTTAAAGCTTTCTTATATATTTATATACATACACATATTTTCGTTATTAAGTTTAGGATTTGTTCTCCTTTGTATATATGTAATAGTCCCACTATACAGAATTGTCAGTACTGTCCAGTTAGTTGTATCTTTGGATTTTTCCACTTATGATCATATTTTAATGAGATATATTGATAAGAACTTTTGAAGCAGCTGTCCTTTAGTGTAGTGGCAATCCATAGCTATAAAACTGTGAGGCTAACAGTCACAGGAAAACATAGTATGACATTTAAACACTGAGGAAAATGAAAGACTATTGATATTAAACCAAACTTTAATAACTGCTTCTAATGATCTAAAGATTTTTGTTTTTCAGTCACTTTCACATAAAAAGGGGAACAATTTACACTTAAAAGCTAGCCACTGATTTTCTAAATTCTTCTGTTATGTAATAACAGGTTGGATTCAGTTATGATGGGCACTAAATCCTATCTTATTTGTTTCTTTTACACTTAACATAGGAAGAGAATTTGATCGTTTAAGTGGGGATTCAAAAATCACTTAGGGTATTCTAATATAAGGACCAACAAACTACCTAATAAGTTGTAGATTTCAGAATTACAGCTCCAAATATAGGACCTAGAATAAGATAGGCACTTAACTCTTTGTTGAATAAACAATGCCTGGATCTTGGAGCTTCTAGGGCTATTGTCTTAGTTGATATCAATACCGTATATGTTTAGAACATATTTTAAGCCAAAAGACAAATGGAGTTGTTACTCAAAATTAAAAGTCATCAATTCATGAGATCGAAAACTGGAACAATAAGAGGATACATGAAAGAGATAAATGGATGTTAATTTTGAGTTCAAAGATCACATAAAATTTTGTAATGTTTAGAAAGTTACCAGGAAAATATAAATTCCCCAAAATATGCATTCATTTTACATGTGTTAGGCATTCTGCTAGAACACAAGGATATAAGGATGATTATTACATAGTCCTTATCCTGAAGGAGCTCACTATCTTTGAGCAATTTGTCACAAATATATAATGACATGAAAATGTGATAGTAAATACAGAGACGTGTGCATGCATACTACTTTGAGAACATGAGGGGTGGCTGCCTGATTCTTTCTGGGATAATTTGTAAACTACAGATATGGGGTAATAATTCAGTAGGATTTTAGAACATAATTAGGAACTTCCTAATTACTTAAACAAAAGAAGTCATTACAGGCAAAGGGCATATTATATTAAAATTTAAGAGACACAAAAGTCCATGGTATTTCCCATTTTAGTGTTAATGTGGTTAATAGGATTTCCAGTTAATGGGGTGAGTGCTTTATGGACAGAAGTGATTGGAGAAAGTATGGAACTACACATTGAGACCAGCTTCTAAAGGTCCTTGTATGGCATTACAATGAAGTTGGATGTAAAACACATGCAATGCGAATGTGTTAAAGATTTTCAGCAGGTTATTGATATTATTAAATCGAAGCTTAAGGCAGAAAAATTTACAGTCATATGGAGAACAGCAACCTTATATTTGTTTATTTATTTACTTGTTCATGTATTTATTTCAAAAGAATCCACAGACATCTCTTCTATGTCAGGTAATATTCTAGGTTCCCTGGAAATGGAGCAAATATGACATAGAAATGTTCTGCTCTCAGGTATCTTCCATCCTAGTGGGAAGGCAGGTGTGCACATGAGAAATGAGGAAGAAGAAAACAACAACAAAAATATATTAACCCCCCCCAAAAAAAACTAACCATGAAAAATCTAGTCAAGAAAAATAACGAAATTGAGAGTTCTGAGATAAAGCATAGCCAGGCCATTCCTCTAGCGGGTGAATTAAGGAGGAGTGCTTTGAGGAGAAACATCAAAGTGAAGACTAATTTGAAAGGGTTAGCCTAGCAAAAATCTAATTAGGAGGAGGTAAGAGTTAATTCAGAAAGCCCAAGACCAGATAATTTTGATCTGCCTGAAAAATTAGGACACAAATGTAGCTGGCATGTAGTGAAAAAGGCGAGAATGGGAAGAAAGATCTAGATGGTAGGTGGAAGACACATTATTTAGTCAGTGTACGATAAAGTCTAAGGAAAATTGTTAAAGATATTTAAACAGAAATGTCACGTAAGAGGGTTTATCTATTTAAAAACAAAATTCTTCTCATTATGTAATACGTATGTGTGTAGAGATGGGGTGAAGAATGGAAGCACATGAGCAGGAAGGCTATTGAAAGATCCTAGAGATGTACAATGGAAGTGGCCCTGAAAAGACAGAGAATGGATACACAGAACCAATACTGATACTTTTAAAAAAGTCAAAGGAACTTACAGAGAGGACCCAAACTAAGGGTGTAATATGTAATAATGGATAGGAAGGGTTGATTATTATGAAAATATATTGAGGTTAGAAAGAACAGGATGCTGCATTTATCTGTGTATGTATATCGGTATCTCTACTTTGTTTCAAAAGTGTTTCATACAGGCTATATATATATTTATTTTTTCCAAGGTGAAATAAGCATTTCCATTTTTTTAACATCTTTATTGGAGTATAATTGCTTTACAATGGTGTGTTAGTTTCTGCTGTATAACAAAGTGAATCAGCTATGCATATACATATATCCCTGTATCTCTTCCCTCTTGCGGCTCCCTCCCTCCCACCCTCCCTACCCCACCCCTCTAAGTGGTCACAAAGCCCCGAGCTGATCTCCCTGTGCTATGCAGCTGCTTCCCACTAGCTATCTATTTTACATTTGGTAGTGTATATATGTCCATGCCACTCTCTCACGTCGTCCCAGCTTACCCTTCCCCCTCCCCTATATATATTGTTTTAATTTCAGCCATTATCATAGTTCTACAATAGGATACTCCAAAAATTGTTTATTTGGAAACGTAATTAAAATAAGTAAAAATGAAAATCAGAAGATGATAATATTGCTGAGACTACTTGTGCAAACCATGTTGTGCTGGCATGGTTGAAATAGTCTAAAATCAAATCAAATTAAATCACTTAGTATTTCTGCTTATTTGGTGTATGTGTAATGTGTTTGTGCACTTATTTCTTTGTGTCTCTAAACCAGCTTGACAGCTTTTATCTTTTTGCAACTTTATCAGTTTTCATGTAAATTACAGGCAACCTCATTTTACTTCCTTAATTGTATAATTGGTATTTGAACATAATGTTGAAGTAAACAACCTATTTAATCTCATATGCCACCATTGTAAATATTGTTGCATTTTATAAAATTATTCTTTTTGCCCATGTTCCCCTTAGAATTTCATAATCTTTACAATTTAAAGTAAAGGAAGTTGACTGAGACCTTATTTATTTTGTCTTTGAAGAGTCGTAATTACCCTAATTATCTGCTCCAGTGCAACATTAAAATGTTTTAACACTCCACTTTATCTCCAGAGGAATATACTTAGTTTCTAAGAAGTTACCATCTGTTTTTTATTTGAATACTCCCAGTAGGTTAAAAATGTACCTGTGTGTTCAGTGTTATCAACATCATCTGTCATGAAATTCCTGTTTCAGGCACAGATACTCTGCAAATGACAGTAGGAGGTAAAAAACGAGAGCCACAGCGAAGAGAAAAACCCAGATTTGTACCATCTCCTCTCTCTTCTCTACCTAGGGAACATAGAGACTCCTTTCATTCTTCTTTAAACTCTTTTCTTTCTCCCCTTTAAATAGACTTTTAATAATCTTCATCAATGCGAGAATTGTCTTTGTAACCTTCCTTAATTCCCTCTATTTCTCTGTTGGTGTACATATTTTTTACAAAGGATTATGCAAATATTGCAATTGGAGGGAAGGAAAGTATGAAAATTAATGGAATAAAGAGGTTAAATGTCACAGTAACATATCTGGATTAATTTGAAACAATACAGAGGACATCTAAGTTTGGCTTAAAGATGCACAGATAATATCAGTCAGAAGTACCAGTTTATGTAGTTTATATCATTGTAAACTTTTAATCTTGATTGCAACTACTGTCTATCAGTTGGATAGTTTAGACAAAGGACAGTTACTGGTTTTGAAAAAACTTTATAGTGGTTTGTAAAGATTTTTTCCCCTATGTCACAAATCTGTTTGAGAATCTAATGAAGATTATGTATTCTCTCCCCAGAGGGAGTAATTATGTTCACTCAATATTTTATATTAGGTTTAGAAAATTAATGGGCTCCCTGAAATAGAGTGCCATTTTGACCTGTCATTCAAGTCTGCATTTTAATAGAAGGACAAACTTCAGAACAGATGTATAAAGTTTTTGAACCTTCAAGTAAAAATATAAAGACAACTGTGTCTTTAAGTGCTAATTTTCGACAAAATGATTGTATTCCTTCTTACCAAAGCACAGAGGAAAGCATATCCAAAATGAATTTTCTTAGACTACACTACCAGCATGTCTAACATAAAAAAATTCTGATTTGGGTATCAAGAATCTAAATTTACTAGATAGAGCAGAAACTGAAAATATGCAAATCTTTTCTGAAGATTCTTTACACTATTTTCCATAATTTCTACAACTTTTTCTATTCCCGCTAAGAGAGAAGAAGGGTTCTAACTTTTTTGCATCCTCACCAACATTTATCATTTTCTGTCCTTTTGATAGTGGTCATCCTGATGGGTGTGAGATAATGTCTCAATGCGGTTTTGATTTGCATTTCCCTAATGATTAGTCATGGTGAACATCCTTACATGTGTTTATTTTTATATTTTCTTTCAAGAAACCTCTATTTGAGTCTTTTGCCAATTTTTGGAATTAGGTTATTTGTTAAGTTGTAGAAGAGTGGCCCCCACTTGCTGCAACTAGAGAAAGCCCTCGCACAGAAACGAAGACCCAACACAGCCATAAATAAAAAAAAATTAAAAAAAAATAAAGTTCCTTATATATTCAGGATATTAACCCTTTAGTGGATATGTGATTGGCAATTATTTTCTATTATTCTATAAGTTGCCTTTTCACTCCATTTATTGTTTTTTCAGACATGCAGAAGTTTTTAAGTTTAGTATAGCCTCATTTGTCTATTTTTGATTTTGTTGCTGTGCTTTTGGTGTCATGTTCAAGAAATTATTGCCAAGACGAATGACTGAAAGTTTTTCCCATATGTTTCATTCAGGAATTTTATAGATTCAGTCTTACATTCAAATCTTTAATTCAATTTGATTTTTGCATATGGTGTAAGGTAAAGGTCCAGCTTCATTCTTTTGCAGATGGATATCCAGTTTTCCCAGTACTATTTGTTGAAGATACTGCCCTTTTTTCCCATTGTGTAGTCTTCTTGCCATTGTCAACAATCATTTGATCATATATGGGAGGGTTTATTTCTAAGCTCTCTATCTTTTCCATTGGTCTACATATCTGTCTTTATGCCAGTGCCAGGTTGTTTAAATTAATATTGCTCTGTAGTATGTTTTTAAATCAGGGAGTATAAGGCTTCCAACTTTGTTCTTCTTGCTCAAGATTGTAATTCAAGGTCCCTAGAGATTCCATACAAATTTTAGGATATTTTGAACTGTTTCTGCATGACATGGCTTTCAACTTTTGATAGAAAAAAAAATTTTTGATAGGGATTGCACTGAACCTGTAGATTGCTTTGGGTAGTATGAATATTTTAACAACATTCAGTCTTCCAATATATTAGCATGGCATGTCTTTCCATTTATTTGTATCTTCTTTGATTTCATTTTGCAATATTTTTTAATTTTCAGTGTACAAATCTTTTACCTCCTTGGTTAAATTTATTACTAAGTATTTTATTTTTTTTTATCCTATTGTAAATGGGTTTTTATTCTTAGTTTCTAATTTGGATTGGATATTGTCAGTGTATAGGAATGCAACTGATTTCTGAGTGTTAATGATGTATCCTGCAAATTTGCTGAATTCACTTATTGGTTTGAAGATAGATTTTATGGAATATTTAGGGTTTTCTATGTATATGATCATGTTGTCTGTGAGCAGAGATTATTTTAATTCTTCATTTCTAACTTGTTTGCCTTTAATTTCTTTTTCTTGTCTGAATACTCTGGTTAGAAATTCTAGTACGATGTTGAATAGTAGTGGCAAGAGTGGGCATCCTTTTCCCATTAAGTATAATGTTTGATGTGGGTTTTATATACATGGCTTTTATTATGCTGAAGTCATTTTCTTTCCTTTTATTTTTTGATTTCTAGTTTATTGTTTTTATCATGAGAGGGTGTTGAATTTTGTAAATTGTTTTTTCTGCATCTATTTAGATGATCATGGGTTTTAGTCCTTCATTTTGTTAACGTTGCATGACATTGATTGATTTTTATATCTTGAACCATCCTTGTATTCCTGGTATAAATCCTACCTGGTCATGATGTATGATTCTTTTAATTTGTTGTTGAACTCAGGTTGCCAGAATTTTGTATAGGATTTTCGTGTTATTGGTCATCAAATATTCGTCATGGATATTGGTCTTCAGTTTTTGTGTTTTTTTCTTGCTGTGTCTCTTTCTGATTTTGGTATAGGGTAATGCTGGCCTCATAGAATGAGCCAGGGAATATACCCTCCACTTTAATTCTTTGGAAGTTTGAGAAGAATTGACATTAATTCTTCTAAATATGTGGTAGAATTATTCATTGAAACTATCTAGTCCTTGATTTTTTTTTGCTGGGATGTTTTTAATTACTGCTTCACTCTCCTCGCTAGTTAGAGGTCTGTTCGGATGTTTTATTTCTTCATGATTCAGCTTTGGTAGGTTGTATGTTTCTAGGAATTTATCCATTTCTTCTAGGGTATTTAATTTTTTGTGTGTATGATTGTTCATAGTAGTCTCCAATAATTCTTTTTTATTTCTGTGTCATCGGTTGTAATATTTTCACTTTTATTTCTAATTGTAGACATTTTGAGTCTTCTCTCTTATTTAGTCTAGCTAAGCGCTGTTAATGTTGATCTTTTCAAAATATCAAATCTTGTCTTCATTGATTTGTTCTATTATTTTTCTATTCTCTATTTTATTACTCTCATCTGATTATATCCTTTCTTCTGTGGACTTTGGTTTTGTTTGTTCTTTTTCTAGTTTCTTGAGGCATAATGTTAGGTAATTAATTTGAGATCTTTCTTCTTTCCTTAACATAAGTATTAACCATTATAAACTTCCCTCTGCTTTTGCTGCATCCCAATGTTTTGTTTTAATTTTAATTCATTTTCAGGTATTTTCTAAATTCCCTTGTAATTTTTCTTTTATCCAGTGGCTGTTTAAGAGTGTGTTGTTTAATTTCCATATATTTGTGCATTTGCTTGTTTTCCCTTTGCTAGTGATTTCCAGTTTATTTCCATTGTGATCAGAGAAGATACTTTGTACAATTTTAAGCCTCTTAAATTTGCTAAGACATGTTTTGTGGCCTATAATGTGGTATATGTTCAGGAATATTTCATGTGTGCTTGAGAAGAATATGTATTCTGTTTCTGTTGGGTAGAGTGTGGTGTATGTGTCAGTTACTTTCAGTTGGTCTATAAGGTTGTTCAAGTCTGGTATTTCCTTGTTGATATTCTTGATTTATATCCATAAATGAAAGTAGGATATTGACGTCTCCTACTATTGTTGTATTGCTCTTTCTTCCTTCACTCTGTCAATGTTTGCTCCATTTATTTAGGTGCTCTAATGTTAGGTACACACGTATTTATAATTTTTATATCTTCCTGGAGAATTGAATCTTTTATCATCTTTATGACAGTAATTTTGAATTCTTTGTCTGAATTCTTTGTTTTAATTCATGTATCTCTGTTTCTTAATGTTCAGTTTCTGGAGATTTATATGTTGCTTTAGATGTGTTATGGTTGCCTGTTTTTGCTTGCTTGTTTTTGAATTTCTTGCTTTGTTGTTGTTGTCTTTTTTTGAGAATTCAGCATCCAAAGAATCAGTCAACTCTCCCAGACTTTGCAGTCTGGTTTCATACAGAGAGAACTTTCTCTATACAGAGTAGCTAGAGATTCTGGAGACCTCTCAAGGCTTTTCTGGGTATTTATCCTCTCTGGGTTTCTGTGTGTTTATCTCCTGTTTGAAAAGGTTTGTCAGTTTTTACTCAGGCCTCCCCCCCACTTCCCCTTGTCTGTCTGCAGTATTGTGGCTTCTGTGGTGCTGTAGTAAATCACAGTCCTGGTGCTCCACCTTTTGTCTGTCTGAGGTACTATAGACTTTGGTGTGTGGTTGATGTCTTTGTTCTTGGAGATCCCCTAACTGCCCCCACCCCTCCTGCAATATTTGAAGGCAGAACAGACTCTGGTTGCTTGGGAATCCCCCCTAAAAGGCAGGTGGACATACATTTTACTCCTTTCCCCACCCAGGGAGAAGATAGGAGTTAAAGATTTCCTCCCAAATGCACTACATGGCATTGTGCCAGTGGGGAGGGGCTTTGAACCAGAGAGAATAGAGAGTATCAGGAATTTGCACTCACCTGGAGTCCAAGAACTAGTTTCTGGATTTCTCACAGAGGTATTTTATTGGTTTGTTGTTATTAAATTCATGTCTCCATGGAGGAAGTTGGGTCTTGGGCTTCCTATTCCATCGTCTTGCTGATGTCATTCCTGTTGAAGTCCCACAATTCGATAACTTTGGACATATATACACTTGTAAAACCATTATGACCATCAAAATATGATTATGTATATTACTCTCAAAAGTCTCCATGTGCCCCTTGGAAATTCCTCCCACCAGACTCTCCTCTACCCCATCCTCATCTCCATCTAACTATTGATCTGTGTTTGTCACAAGACATTATTTTGCATTTTCTATAATTTTATACTAATAGAATTATAAACTGAATACCCTCTTTTGTCTGGCTTCTTTCACTCAACATACTTATTTTGAGATTCATCATGTTGTTTAGATCCATCCATACACATTCATGCTCATCAAACATTCTTTTTATTGCTTAGTTGTATTCCAATATATGGATATACCACAACTTGTTTATCCATTGACCTGTTAATGAATGTTTGGTTTGTTCTCAGTTTTTGATTAATACAAATAATGCTGCTTTGAACACTTGTGCATAAATGTTTGTATGGATATATGCTTTCAGTTCTCTTGGGTAATTACCTAGGAGTTGAAGAGTTGAATCATATAGTAGCTTATGTTTAAATTTTTAGGAAACTATCAAATTATTTTTCTGAGGTGGTTCCATTTTACATTCCTACCAGTAGTGTATGGAAGTTATAGTCATTTCACATTTTTGCCTGCACTTGATATAGTCAGTCTTTCATTTTATAATTATAATAGATGTTTAATAAATCAAATTGTAGTTTAATCTGCATATTCCCCTTGATTAGTGATGGCATCTTTTCACATGCCTATTTTCCAACCATATGTGTTCTTTGAAGTATCTGTTCAAAACTTTTGCCCATTTTTAATTTGCACAATTTTATTCTGTTTTCTTTTTATGTTTGTGTTTTAAGACTTATTTATACAGCTCTGACACCTTTTATCAGTTATATGTTTTGCAAGTATTTTCATCTAGTTTATGGCTTGCCTTTTCATTCTCTGAACAATATCTTTGGAAGATTGGAAATTTTTAATTCTGATGAAGTCTAACGTCAATTTTTCTTTTATGTATCATGGTTTTGGTTTCATTTCAAAAAATTCTTTGTGTAACCCAGGTCACAAAAATATTCTTCTGTATTTTCTCTGAGTTTTTTATTTTTAGGTTTTATGTATAGGTGCTTGATCCATTTTAGTTAATTTTGTATACATAGACATTCACTTAATATTTGTCTTTATTTTTCAGTTACATCTTCAACCAATTATGCTGCCAATTTATTTTAATATGGAGTTCATAGGTTAGAGCACTAATATCAATTGGTTTAAGAGTTTAGTAATACAACAATTATGTTTAATTTAGTCACTAAGAATCTAAGCACCTGATCTTTTTTAGTATTTTAGTATTACTAACTAGACTCTTTGTATATTACTAAAATAGTCATTACTTGACTGCTAATTTTTCTGTTTTTTGTCTGACAGAATTATTTCCAGATTAAAAATAAATAAATAATTAGTTGTAATTAAACAACAAAACTATGTTCTGCTTTCACTAGCTTCCTAAACCTATAGTAGAAATAATTATAATCCTGTGAATTATAACTTAGGAACAGGTAGACTACTATAGATCATAATGGAAAGTTTGGTAGGGGACAATATACTAAAATGAAAATACAGAGAGCTGATACACAGATTGAGCATTTATTTTCTGTGTTTTCTAGGACAAAGCATTTTATTCTTTTAAATTTCCTTCCTCATGAATGCAGAAAATTACGAGGTAATATTGTGCACTAGAGTACTGAAATTCTAGTTCTTATCAAAATAGACAATTACTCAAGAGATGATTATGTCTTGAATTACTTTTGATCACATATTCTTGATCATGTCATATATTTTTCTTAAACTACTACTATATCAGTGTTATCTGTGTGGACCTTTTTGTGTTTTCTTTTCCTGTTTGTCAATCACATAAGATTTTAGAAGGCTGTATGTCCTTATAGCGGTAAAGAGATTAGGAAGTATAACGGGAGCACAATATGATGCCATTTAGAACAAATGCTACTGGAAAATTTCTCTAAAGATGAAAGAGCATTTTTCCAAAGAAGGGAAAATCAACTTAGTATATTTCATGTTAAGTATCAGTAATTATATATTTTGACTATTAGGATAAATACATTTAAGACAAGTATATACTCTGGGATAGCATGAAACTAGACAAAGTTTTCAAGGAAGAGTTAAGACCCAGAAACGTATTTTACAAAAGCTTCAGGAAGATCAAATAGTATTCTGCCTATTTGAGACTGAAGAATTGTTTCAGAAATGTAGTTATGGTTTTCTTTTTTTTAACTGAGTTTGCTGAAATTTGGGGGAGGAGGAATAGAAGCTGGACAGATTCCCTGTAATAGAAAAATTAAATCTACTAGTCATATTTATAGAGTGTTGGTGTGTGGTCTTCTACAAATATATTATTCAGGCATGAAAATAATCTTGTTAGAATGGTTCTGGTTCTTTCACAAGGTGTACTAAGTGCCGTCTATCTACCCTGTCTCTCCTACTGAATGCAATTACAAACTTGGCAAAATTCAGGAGTAGTTAGATGAGGACTCTGAGAAGTCAGTATCTGAAGGAGTCTTGGGGAAGAAGACAAAAATTTGACGCATTGCCAAACCTGCAGAGAATCTCCCAAGTACCTCTGCCCCCTAACCCATATTGTCAGGCCTAGACTCAGTGGCAGGCATCCAGATACCTGGATGTATACCCCGGGTGAGAACAAAAAGGGCTTCAAGAAAACCCTCACTTTGTGGTCTCAGAATCAGAAAAGAGGACTTCTAAGGGTCAGCCAGCGAGAGTGGGAGAAATCACCTGAGTTTTTGTTTTTATTTTTCTTTCCTCCTTTTCTCCTGCTTTAGCTCTCTGGCAGTGTCATACTAGAACAAGTGGCAATGGTAATGGTGACAGCAGTGACAACTGGGCAAGTGCTCAAAATTCTGAGGGAGAGGAATTCTATCCCCTCACCAGTACCAAGAACACGGGCAAATCTTCATTGCTTATTTTCTCTCTCTGTCTTCCTACCACTGGGCTCTGGTAGCAGACACAGTCATAGGAGGTGTGTGGTAGAATATAGAAACTAAAGCCCCAGCTTTCTAGATAGAAAACCATATAAAGGAGCCTCCAAGGAGCTGGATAATCTTAGAGAGACTGCAGAGAGAAAGGAGCTCAAGAGTGCAATGCCATAAAGTGATGTATAAAATTCTAGGCTCACACCTGAGCTGCCTATGTGTAAATTTAACACTAAGTAACATATTTTGGAATGAAGAATAGACTAAACTAGGAGTTCGGCAAATTTTTTTATAAATGGTCAGTTGACCATTTGGGCTTTGTGGGCCATAGGTTGTCTGTTGCAACTAGTCACCTCTGCCATTATAGCAGAGAGGAGCCATAGACAATAAGTAAATAAATGAGCATGGCTTGTACCAACAAACATTTATTTAAATAAAAACACAGTGAGTTGGATTGGAACCATTGGCCATTGTTTGCCAAACTCCGAGCTAAACGACTGCCTAGGTCCAGTTTAATATGGCAGTACGTCAATCTACTATAACTGCAGAAAAATATACCACCTCACTCTTTATCATGCTTCTACATTTCTAAATAAAATTTAACTTAGACCAAATTGCATACTCAAAATATTATTGAATGAACAAATCAACCAACCCATCACTCGAGTAATAATCAATAATAAATCCATTTGTTCTACATTCCTAGAGTTCCTCTTGTCATATAAGTTGTCAAAGATCTAGTACTTCTTGAGTTCTTTTCAGAACACCTTGCTGAAACATTATGTATTCTTGCCAAACAATGTAGAGACAGTGAAGTCATTCAGTTTTCTAGGGTAAAGATCATCCATGAAGAAATGAAAGCCTGTCACTCTCTACTGGAGTTTCTTAGAGTATACAAAGAGAATAAATATTTTTCTAATGGAAAAAATAAATAATGAGAATGATACCATTTCACAGTTCCCGATAACAAGCCTCCAGAGAGTCTCATACAGGTATCAGGTTTTGTCCTCTCTGTTTTATTTTTTATTTTTGTAGACAAAAATCTCACTTGTTTACTCAAGAGAATAGAGACCAGGGTAAACCATTGATTCAGGATTAAAAGCCAATTTGCACTTTATGATCTGTGCCTTGGGAGGTTACTGTTTCCCTTTAGGATATAGTGAGTACCAGTACCCAGTCTTTGAAGTTGTATGGAGGCAAAAATACCTTTAATACTCTAAAGACATGGCTCTTTATGTAATTAAATATTTCCAGGAGTATCTAACTTACTGTTTAAATTTTAAAGGTCATCTCAGTGAGAAACAAGGTAACTAAGGAATAAACTCTGTGTTTTTCATAGGATGTCTTAATTTACAATAGAAAAACTCCCAAATGTGTCTGCTAATGATGCTTTAGGGAAAATATTGCTAGTAGTTGAAACTTGCAATTACTTGGACTTGTTAAATGCTGAAAATTATGAGGAATGTGGACAAGTAATGGTGTTATGTTAACAACAACCCTAAATGTCAAATATTTAGCTATGAAATATTTGTATGATCAGTGATCTAATATGCATTTTAATTATTTTCCACATTGTGAGTCTTTATAACCAAACTTGCTGTCTTTATAACCAAAAGTACTCATGTTCTTTACCAAGAATAACCAGAGGAATGGATCTCTCGACAGATTATGAAATAACAATGTCTCTCCTAAGAGTCTCACAGAATCACCTAGGAGAAGTAGTAGTTACGAGGAGACTAACTTATTTTATAGGATTAGTCTGCATTGCCCAGAAAGAAGAACTATGCTTGCAACTTAGAGTAATCCCCTTGAGGAAATTGTATAGTCAATCTGCTGGCTAGAGGGTCTGCAACAAAAGCCTGTAAAAAACAAGATTAAAAGAAGCTTTCATCCATGAGAGGTGTAGTGAGAAGTTTGCTTCCCTTGATTTTCAAAAGGTCAGTCACACACTAGGTAAACAATGAAAGTTAATATAATTGGTTTTTGCTGGTACCAAAGTGCCAAAGTGTTGTAGAGCAGGATAGCTTTCTATGTGAGAAGAATATCCTGGAGCTTTAAAGGTTGTTCAGGTTTTCTGAAAGCCAGAAGCCTCTTTCCCTGATAACTTTGGCACGCTGCAGCACCTGTAAATACATGCAATTAAACAGAATGGACTTAGTCATTTGAATCAAGCTAAACTTATAATTTATTTGCAGGAAAAAGAAAAACCACCCATTTATGATTTTAATATTACTCTAAATTTTTATAAGGACAAAAATTTAATACTATGTAGGAGATATTTTGATTGTTTATTCATTTTATTCTCCCCCTGACTCACTCTGCTCATTCTGGCAGAGCCTGTATGTTGTGTAGATGTTTATCCTCCATCTGCCATGATTTCCTCTATGCCCAGCCCCAGATTAGTCTAGAGATAGACTAGACTGTAAACCGTAATCACCTGGGTACTTTTAAAAATTGATAACGCCTAGGCCCTAGCATGAGAGATTCTAATTTAATTATTTTGAGCTGGATCACATGAATTTGTAACTGAGAAAATTCCCATGTCATTCTAAACTGCAGACATGATTGATAATCAGTGGAATAGACAGAGTTATCATGGAAATGTTATTTCTTTGCCAGCAATTGCCTTCGATAGGGATATATGACTAATTTCTAGCTAAGGAGATATGAGAAGAAATCCTGAGAAAGAGACTCCTGAAAAGGCTTTCTCACTTTTCTAAAAAGGAAATTGCAGGAGAAAAAGGGACTCCTAAGAAAGGCTTTTCTTACTGTTTTTAAAAAGAAGTTGCAGGAATAAAGAGTTCATTTGGAACTCCTAGACATTGTTGTCTGGGTAGTAATGTGTAGTGATAAAGAAGTGAGCACGTATAAGAGACCATAGCAAAAAGCCAATTATGATGACATGGAGAAATGGAGGGAGTTTGGGTTCTTGAAGGTATTGTTAAGTCATGAAATGAAGAAACTCTAGCACTATTATATTTTAGACTTGTTATGGGAGGTGCAGTCATTTCGGCAAAATAAGGCATGAAACAAAAAATAAATTGAGATCATAAACTATACAGACCTGGGTTTGAATCCTTAGCCTTTAAGAAGCTGTGTAACTCTGAATGATTTATTTTATCTTCAGTTTTTTTCACCCATGAAACCATTTTACCACCTACTGTAATGTGGTTAAAGTGTGTAGCACAGTGCTGAAATATAGCACATGCTCAGTAAATACTGGTTTATTATTTAAATGAAATAAAAGGTAAAACTAATATCAAAAGACTGCATGCCAAAAAGCCATCCTAAATGACGAAATTGTCATTCCAGAAGCTTGGAGAAGAAAGTGAACATTTCACACTGTCAGGATCATTGAAGCCTCTTTGGAAGAGATGGGAATTGAGCCTTGAAAAAAATGTTCTAGTGTATTAATTTAGTTTTATGGGTAGATAATTCCAATGCTCAGAGATGTTAAATTCCTTTTCCGTATTTCCAAGACTGTATGAAAGTAGTAGAGCTTGGACTTCAATCAACACTGTGAGATCCAAAAGTACTTGCTCTTTTCACTACTGCATTGTAATCCTTCCTAAACCAGCGACTAGAATGAAGTATTCTGGAAGATGAGTGGATGAAAATAGAACTAAAGAGAGATGTTGGGACCACTTACAGATGATTTCTTGAAGAATTCAGACTGTGGGCTGGGCTTGCTACAGAAAGATTTGAAGTAGTCTCTGAAGGACAGACCAAATTTAAATATGAAGGGTGACTATTGAAGGAACATGTGGCCTCAGGAATGTATATTTTAAATTTTAAATGAAGCAGAAGGTATACTTAGTAAAAGGGCGACAATGAGTTGGAAATGTAGTCTGAGCCAGAATTCTACAAAGCTTGAATGACAAAGAGGTTTGTACTTTAGTGAATACATTATATAGAATTTTGAAAACCTTTGGAATAGGAGAATGTCAAGAAGAAAGTAGTGCTCTGTAAGATTTATTTAAAATGTTGCAGCACAGTTTAGAAATAAAAATAAAACTTGAGATAGTTTGATCAATTAAGACTTTAACAATGGTTAAAGTATAAATATAAGAGCTTGAAACAGGGATCCTAAGAAAAGAAGAAGAATATAGGGGACATTAACTAGAAAGAGTCCATTGAATTTTGTAATTGATAGGCTATGGATTGGAGGTCGGGGGAACCAACAAAGAAAAACTACAAATGTGTGATAATAAATGATATAAATAAGTGAACAGAGACTTATTAATGGTGTCATTGAAAGAAATATTTCAAGATGAGAACACGGTTATTTAGCTTAATATATTTGAACTTTATAATGATAATAGAAAATAATTTAAAAACTTTTATTTATTCAACAAATATTTTCTAAGTTTTAACAACATGCAAAAGCACTATTCTAATTGCTGGATTTAGGGTGGTGAATGAGATAGATTTTGTTGTTGTTCTTTTATTCCTGCCTCTATCACCACTTCAATATGTTTGGGAGCAAAGATACACAATAAAATGGTGTTAATGAGTAAAATGAAATGCTACTAAGGTGATAAGCAGGATGATATGATAATTACTAGAGACTATAAGAGTTATTTTAGTTAGGGCAATCAGGAAAAAATCTTTTCAAGGAGATGACTCATGAACTGATTCCTGTGGATGAGAAGAAAACATCCATTCAAATACCCTGTGGAAAAGCAGTCTAGTCAAAGATAGTTGCAGGCATGAAGCCCCAAATCTGGATACAAGAACAATGTAGCTGGGGCATGATCATCAGTGGGGAGAGAGGTCCAAATTATATAAAACCATGGAGATCAGCTAAAGAGTCTGGGTGTTAAGTTCAGGGTAGCCAGTGAAGAGATACAGTACAGTAAGCCCCCTACATATGAATGAGTTCCATTCCAAGAGCGCATTCATAAGTCCAGTTTGTTCATACCTAGGTACCCAACTAACACAATTGGCTATATAATACTGTACTGTAATAGTTTTATAATACTTTTCACACAAATAACACGTACATAAAAAGCAAACACAAAAAATAAAACATTTTAAATCTGACAGTACAGTACCTTGAAAAGTACAGTAGTACAGTACAATAGCTGGCATACAGGGGCTGGCACACACGTTTGCATCTTTGAAAGTTTGCAACTTGAAGGTTATTTTGTAGGGGACTTACTGTAGTGGAATGTTATAACCTTACCACAGATTATGCTCTCTTCTGTGTAGAGAGAGAGTGGAAGGAGGAAGTCTGGTATGGAGGATACTCTGTTTAGAACAGAGAAGTGATGATGATGGCTTAGATTGGTAGTTAACAGCTGAGACAGAGGAAAACAAAAGGATTTGAAACCTACTTTAAGGGTAGAAATGATAGGACAAACTAATCGTATCAGCTGTGGGAGATGAGAGAATTTGATAATTTAAAGATGTCTACTTTTTTAATGTATGTTTCTTTGCTTGAACAATTGGATACTGATACCATTTACTGAGATAAGGAAGATTTGGGAGGAATAACTCTGTATTATACATATGTGTGCATATGTATGAAATATGATAAGCCAATCATTTTAAGCATTATTCAATAGAAAAAGAATTGTCGACTCTATGAAATAATCTAAAAATTTATAGAATCATATATATGTCAGTTATATGCAGACATTAATGTAAATCACTTTGTTCGAATATTAATGCAAGTTTTGGTTTCTGGGTATTGTGGTGATTATTGACTTGCTTTTATAATTTAGGGTGAGACAAGTAAAATAGAAAGGGAATTTAAACTAAAACTTAGAGTTATTCTGTGGGAGTCACTCACTTCCAGTTCTAAGGAGAAGCCTGGAGTAGCAGAGTGTGTGTCACACCAGGTATCCATTAGCTCTCACAGCACTTTGTAATTCACAAAAAGGAGGAAAACCAGCAAAACCAGGAAATGTCATTCCACAAAATCTGGATGCAAAACTGATTTTTCTGAAATTCATCATCTGTTCGCTCAAACAAATTTTCCAGAAATTAAAACCACTTACTTTACACCACCAAGAATTAAACTGTTCTATTACAGTTCATTGTTGATATAATTATAAACTAAATTTTAAAAATAAAATTATATATATTTTTCCTTTTGCTGTATTTTGGGTGGGGAGGCATTAACCTAAAGTATCACAGGTTATCAAAACAAGACATACACTTTCAGATGTGTGTGTTTGAAAAGTTAGTAGTTTTACACAAGCAGCATGATACATCTTTTCCTGGTAACAACATTTATTTTCCTCTTTTACTTCACACATGGAAAACTAGTTACTTTACATCAAATGATACTCAGCAGTTTTTCGGTATTGTCATGTATGTGCCAAATGTACATCAGGGACTAGTTTTATTAAAGACAAATACTCTGTAATTGCTTACATCTCTCCTGAAGGGAAAGAATTATGGTCACACAGTGAAAACACTTATTTCTAAATCATGTTTTAATGGATTATTATAAAAGCAAATCAACTAATAAAATTTTGCCCCAATATATAATATCCTATCCTACATTTTTTTCAATCCAAAAGTCCATTCAATTTTGAATGACTCAAATGATCAATCACATTTCCTAAGGGCCCTGAAATTTCTTTACAATAAAAATGAAAACCAATCATGTTCTTCTTAATTTAGTCATTGTCTCCCCTCACTTTTCAAATTTTTGCATTGAATATAGACACATTTACTCTCTTCATAGCTATGGGCACGTTTTAGTACAGCATGAGTAATTTTGCTTCGTATAAGTCATATGCCAAAGGATTATTAAACTAAAAGCATGGGCATGCATATGACTCAGTTTTATTTAAATCAGCCTCCTCCAACCTCTCCTTATTTGATTTTTTTTTTTTTTTTTTTTTTGCAGTACGCGGGCCTCCCTCTGTTGTGGCCTCTCCCGTTGCGGAGCACAGGCTCCGGACGCGCAGGCTCAGCGGCCACCCGCGGCATGTGGGATCCTCCCAGACCGGGGCGCGAACCCGTGTCCCCTGCATCGGCAGGCGGACGTGCAACCACTGCGCCACCAGGGAAGCCCCTCCTTATTTGAAAAGCATGCCATTTTAATGCCATCCTTCTGATCCTCCATTGTATTCTCTTATTAATAAGATGGTAAGAACCAACACTAAGGAACCCAGTGGTAGTGGTGAGGGGAGTGCTGGCAATCATATTTATAAAATTTATCAAGCAAGAAAGTGGAACTGAGGGCTTCCCTGGTGGCGCAGTGGTTGAGAGTCCGCCTGCCGATGCAGCGGACATGGGTTCGTGCCCTGGTCCGGGAGGATCCCACATGCCGCGGAGCGGCTGGGCCCGTGAGCCATGGCCGCTGAGCTTGCGCGTCCGGAGCCTGTGCTCCGCAACGGGAGAGGCCACAACAGTGAGAGGCCCACGGCCCGCGTAAAAAAAAAAAAAAAAAAAAAAGAAAGTGGAACTAATGTATAATACAAGCTTTATATTTTGCTAGATTGTGTGTAGATTCTAAAAAAAGAATGATGTCACAGTGAGGTTCAGCGAATATCTCTGAGATCATGGCAATTATTTTCCAAGTATTAACTCAGATACTACTATGTATTTTTATACAAAAGAAGGATGAGAAACAGGCAGTATCTACCTGTTACATTTCAGGTTATTTAACCTTGTTTATACTTCACCACAACCCTCCAGATTCTTATCATTTTTGTTCATTTTATCAATACTAATCAAAATCGTGATGGCACTGCCAGATACTGGCAGAAAACATAGAGACAGAAAACATGGTGGCAGTAACTCAGCCTCTGCCTTGTTCCAAGACCATGGGTGTTGTTCTACAATTTTATTTCTTTCTGTTGTTCAGTGGTTTTAGCAAGTTGCCTTCTTCTTTATATTTCTGAATCTTCTTTCATAGGAAACTGTCTAGAAACCTAGTCTCCCCACCGTGAGAGACATGCCCTTTAACCATAGCTCCGGAGATTGCACTCTGGAGATCTCCCTCACTGTCATCTACTTGTTTTGGACTGTTTAGTTCCAGTTGTTGAACTACGCAGCAAATGAATATTATTAAACAACTTGAACTTTACTCTTTATGAATTAGACCTAAGAGATTAATACAGTAGAGTAAGCATGAGACTTAGGAGAGATGGTACTTGAATTATATTAATAACAGCAAGCAATGTGAAACATGAAAAGAGAAGAAAAGTAGGGATGTCTGCTTCCAGTTCCACGTAGGACTATAGTGTTAGTGGGAAAGGATTTTTCACTCTTGACTCTGGTTATACGACATCCTCTATTGCTCCTTTATCCAACATGACATCCTCTATTTTACCTTTTTCATGACAGACAGAGGGTCAGTCTTTTTGCTAGGAGAAAAATAATTATTGCTATTACAAATTGTGTAACATAAATTTGCTCACAGATTTATTATATATTTTACAACTCTATATTTTAACTGAAAAGCTTTCAATATTCTTATGACACATAAAGTTTTAAAAACTCTAAATTTTATTGAGAAAAGAAAGCAGGAATTATTTTTCAGCAGCTAACTATTAAAAATATTTTAATGATTTAATGAATAATATTCCAGTCAAGATAATACATGCAGACAGCACAAGAATGACATATGCTACTGAGTGAACTCTCAACATTTCTAAGTACCATTTCCCTCTCCACATGCATGTCCTCTGTGTTTGAGTCATTATCAAAGCCTGACTTCATTTTAGGGGATGTGAAAAGAAAGCAAACTCTTCTCTGAGATATACAAACTTATATAAAGCGTTTCAACAACTGAAACAATACCATATGAACTCAATGACTAGTGATTAAATGAAGTTCATCAGAAGAGGGTTTTTATTGCCCATAATCTTTTTTTTAAAATCTTTATTGGAGTATAATTGCTTTACAATGGTGTGTTAGTTTCTGCTTTATAACAAAATGAATCAGCTATACATATACATATATCCCCATATCTCCTCCCTCTTGGGTCTCCCGCCCTCCCACCCCTCTAGGTGGTTACAAAGCACCAAGCTGATCTCCCTGTGCTATGCGGCTGCTTCCCCACTAGCTAGCTATTTTACATTTGGTGATATATATATAAGTCCATGTCACTTTCTCACTTCATCCCAGCTTACCCTTCCCCCTCCCCGTATCCTCAAGTCCATTCTCTACGTCCGCGTCTTTATTTCTGTCCTGCCCCTAGGTTCTTCAGATCTTTTTTTTTTAGATTCCATATATATGAGTTAGCATACAGTATTTGTTTTTCTCCTTCAGATTTACTTCACTCGGTATGACAGACTCTAAGTCCATACACCTCACTACAAATAACTCAGTTTCGTTTCCTTTTATGGCTGAGTAATATTTCATTGTATATATGTGCCACGTTATCTTTATCCATTAATCTATCGATGGATACTTAGGTTGCTTCCATGTCCTGGCTATTGTAAATAGTGCTGCAATGAACATTGTGGTACATGATTCTTTTTGAATTATGGTTTTCTCAAGGTATATGCCCAGTAGTGGGATTGCTGGGTCGTATGGTAATTCTATTTTTAGTTTTCTAAGGAAACTCCATACCATTCTCCTTTTTAACATCTTTATAGGAGTATAATTGCTTTATAATGGTGTGTTAGTTTCTGCTTTACAAAAAGTGAATCAGTTATACATATACATATGTTCCCATATCTCTTCCCTCTTGTGTCTCCCTCCCTTCCACCCTCCCTATCCCACCCCTCTAGGTGGTCACAAAGCACCGAGCTGATCTCCCTGTGCAATGCGGCTGCTTCCCACTTTCCCATCCTACCCCTAGTCTCTTCATTACATTTTATTTTTTTAAATTCCATATATATGTGTTAGCATATGGTGTTTGTTTTATTGCCCATAATCTTTAAAGTATAATCTTGACTTCGAATCCATGAATAACTGTCTTGACAGTTCCTCTAATCTGGATTGTACTGGATCATTGCCTCACATTGCTTTTATATCAATTGCATCAAATTGTTAGGTGAGTCAGTATACATTTTACAAAATATGTTATGCATAATATGCATAATAATGCTGAAGCTTTACTATTTTAAAAATATGGGATAAATAATCTAATATATTATTTTCCTTAATTCAGGTTTCCTGAACACACATTTTTTTTTCCTAAAACCAAGTCCTTTTCAAGTGCTATTTCTTCACTCTTAGAGTCTCTTTCCTCTAGTTTTACTACCTCATTCTTCTGGTCTCCTCCTTCAAGCCTCAGTAGAAATAGTACCTTAAAGAAGTCCTGCCTCAAGAGGACATCTAAAGTTCTTCCCTCCTCTCCCTTCACACAGTTCTTTCACACAGAGCATTTAATTGCATTTGTACTCATTTTTTAAGATTTTGTTTGTAATAGCTTAAAACAGTTTTCCTCATTATGCTCTAAGCTCTGTCCACCTGCCATTTTTTTCAGCACTAACACAATTCTTAGCATTCAGTGTATTCTCAATTTATGAATGAAAGAACTGATGATTATTAAGTTTATGCCCACACATATACAAATGTATTTGTGTGGGCAAATTTGTATATGCCCACACATATACAAATCCAAACGGCAGAACCACAATTGGAATATAAATGCATGCATCAGTTCACTGTTTCTTCTATAAGAAGAAAAGCAACAAAAACAAATCTATCTCCTCAAGCAGCAGTATATAGAAGTATTTTTACATTGTCTAAAATAACCAACAGAAACTAGACAGTAAGCATTTAGTATTTTAATGGTATTTTGTGACAACCTGGCCCTCTATACCTTTTAGCATTATGAAAATTAGTGTGCTCTATTATAGCAAAACCCTGGCTAAAGGAAATGGATGGAAGCACGATACCTTCAAAACCAAAGCTATTTTCACAGCAGTGCAAATTACTGCTTCAGTTAATCTTGTTATGACAGAATCCATTATAATGATGGATAGACCCAAGGACATTGTTAATGTTGAAACAAAATGTAAAGAAACTAGTTTCAAGTTTGTAATACAGAGTTTCCTTAGTATAATTGTGGGTAATAAGATAAAAGTAGACTTTATATGAAGATAAAGATTTTGTTTCAGAAAACTATCGATTACAATGATGATTAATGAGCATGACTATTTTAATGAAAAAACAAATTGCTAAGAAAATGATTAATAGTAAAGTATTTATGATAATTAAAATACAGCCCTGACATTGATAGACTCTATATGGGCTTCCTTGCATAAGTAACTGAGAAACCATTTGTGTGTAGTAGAAGGTGAAGGTGAAGGTCTCCTAGGGTGTGTTTCTGTTTGGGCATACAATTGATTTGGTTGATTTGTTATTTTGCTTAGTGCATTCATAAGTGATCATATAAAGAAGCATTATGTAGAATAGTATATAATACTTTAATACTTTATATAGAATGTTCAAGGAACTCTGGTGATTTCAGTTAAAAACATGTATGAGAAATTCCATTGTAAAATAAAATATTCAGATTTATTTCTGATTTTTTTAGAAAGAAATATTAATAAAAATAACTGTGAAACTATTTGTGAGGGTATATCAAAAACAAAAAAATGTTTTTCCTAATAAAAGTATAGCTTGAAAGAAAGAATGCTATATTTTATATTTTAGCACAATGCCTGGCACCTAACTGCTGGATGAATGAATGAATAAATGAAAACAAGTTACAAAAGTAAGTAGTGAAATCACAAATCGCCTACTACAATGAGGTGCTTTTATGAAAACAAAGATCATTCCTATACCTTGTCATTAGACTGAATATTTTGTGGTTGGTTCTCTTTTTCCCTCTATTTTCTCTATTTATTGAGTGACAAATACTATACGCCAGGCCTTTGTCTAAACAGTAGTGATAGTGGCAGTAATGTGTTCAAATATAAATCTAAAAATACAGTATTTAAATAAATGACTTTTGAGCTATATCTTTAAAAATTAAGAAGAGTTTCCTGAGGACGAAAAGGATGAGTGAGGAAGTTGAAATGGCCTGAAAGAGAGAACAATACATGTGGTACTATACAAAACAGGGACAGTTTTGGCATAACTGGAAAATAGAGTCAATAAAGTGGGAGGAAATGAGATTGGTAACAGAAACTGGATAGGTTTTCAGGGTGTTAAGGGAATCAGGCTTTATTAATTTTTTTAATGTGGAATTTTAAAAGGTTCTCAATTAGAGGAGGGGGAAATCAGTTTCTTTTTTCATCTTAGGACCTCTAATACTAGTGATTGATCAACTGCCATGAAGCATCTCCTCTTTGTATTACTACCCACCTGTGCTTAATATTTATTCAGAGTCAAACATTTGTCATAAAAATATTATATTTTTTTCCCTTCTCTTGCCCTTCTCTTTTATCACACTGGGGAAGATCAGCAATTACCAATAACAGTGAAATTATACAACTAAATTTTGGCTCTGAGGAAAAAAATGATTCAGATATCTGTATAGCAAATGCATGTTAAAAGAGATTAAGGACTTGAGACTCAACCAAAATATAATTCTAAATATCATTTTGGTTACAAAGAATACTTATTTCCCACAAAAGAGCTTACATTTTACTAGAGGAGATTTTTCTCATTCATAATGGCTATAGATTATCTTTATTCCCTGAACTCAGGAAGGTATCTCAAACTAAATAAAAGATATAAAATAGTACCTATCATTAGACCATGCCCTTCAGTTATATAAAATGTCATAGGCCAGCTTTTAGATTAACATTGACTGTGTTTTGTTTGTTAGTGTGAAATACAGATTCTTTCAAAGAATGTCTCTGTTCTGCCAGGACTTTTATGTTCTTTTCTGACTCTGAGCTTTGTAGATCATATTTCTTCAGGCTGAAAAGTTCCCTAACGCTCATTTTCATGACTACCTATCTTTAAGAATCAGTCCATGAATCTCCTTCTCTGGTGGAAAAGTTGATATTTTAAGCACAATCCAGTTAGATTGCATCCCTCTGTACTGCAATTTATTTATATGTCTGTTTCAACCATTTCTTTGAATAAAATTGGGTCTTATGCATTTCTGCATCCCCAGTAGTATAGGGGATATAAAGATATTTTCCTTTATTGGGATCAAATAGATACAAGAGATAGAATGCCAATTCCAATTAGCTCATGGGAAAAACTAAAATAATGTATTTTTTTTTTTCCTCACGACTGAGAAATTCAGGTGACCAGCACCATTCTCCTCTTGGCTTTGGCTTATTGTACACTCTATTCATGTGGTGAGAGAGAGACACCTGCCAATCCCACCCCTTCAAGACGATTCAGGTTTATAGGAGTACTTAAATTTTGTGAGAGAGACATCTCTCACTGCACATGTAACAATCTCAGAAAAAGAGATTGGACTTACTTATATGTCTCACCTTGGACCAGTCACTTTACACAAGGGAGAATTATTTTGAATGGGCACCTTAGGTAAAATGCCTGTTTTTTTTGGTGGGGTAGTGGGTCTCTACTTTCATCCCCATTAGAATCACATAGATTTAGGTAGTGAAGGAGGTAGTTCTAGAAATGATGACAGTGAGGTCAGATAGAAAATAATACATGTTCATATGTAAGTAGTCTTTTGAGTCAGATTGCTTTAGTCTAAACCCTGCCTTTAGTGTTTACTAGCTATCGTATAAGGAAAGTTTCCTTAAGCATACTGTGCCTCCGTTTTCATTCTATAAAAGGGATGAAGAATAGTACCCAGAAATAGTACTTCCCTTGAGATGATGAGAATAAGGAGTATCTGGGATAATGCAGCTAAAAAAATCAGCGTAACGTTGACAAATAATAATTACTCAAAAATATTGCTATTATGACAATAATGCAATTCTTAAGCATTTCACAGTCTGGTCCTTAGTTCCTTGAATATTTTGTAATGGGGCACTCATTTATGAGGGGTTTAAATAGCAATTCATAGGCTTCTGGCTAAGTGCTCTGTAGGGATACCTAGGAAGGGGAGGAAGGAAAAGGGAGAATTGCATCTCATCTGGAATTGTAGGTCAACTTTTATGTTTTACATTTTGTGCCTCCAAGAAGATTTTATTTGGAAACAGAATTCCACAGCTAAAATACATTTTGTAACCTCCTGCTGTTCTAAGATATCATCTTTATAGGTCTAGGTATATCACAAATAGTACACCTAAAAATAAAATATTGCAAGTGTGTTGTGCTTGTTACAAGAAGGCTGAACAAAGAGTACAGGTGAGTAATGTCATACATTGTATTGCTCCAGGATAGCAATTTATAGTCTCCACTCAACTGAGCATATTTCAGGAAGGTCACTTTTATAGAGAGAAGATGACATCGTTATATTATAATGTTATTAACCATATCAAATATCATATATTTAAAGAACTGAGGATGCATATCTTCTTTTTCACTCTGAAAGTATTTTATTATTTCTTTTACAAGTGTAATCAGTACATTGACAGATAATATAGCAATTTATGGACTGTGGACAAAAAAATGAAAGCATAGAAACACAAACATATTAGGATTCCTGCTATGCTTATCTCGTTATCTCAGTCAGAGCAGAAGATATTTTAAGATGTTTATGACACTGTTTTCAAAAGATCATTTTAAAATATTTCAGAATCTGAATTTAATAATGTGTGTGTGTAGAACACAGGTATGGTTCTAGAAAAAGCCTTGGTACTTTCCTAAACATTTTTATGAATATAATTTGTAATATCCATCACTTTTTTATGTTTCTCAATCGCTGAATTTGGAAGAAAAATCTACTTTTTCAATCATCTTCTAGAAAAACACAGGTTTGAACTGTGTGGGTCCACTTATATGCAGATGCTTTTTCACTAAATACATACTACAGTACTGTGTGATCTGCAGTTGGTTGAATCCACGGATGCAAAGGACTAACTATAAAGTTATAGGTGGATTTTTGACTGCATGGAGGGCCTACATCCCCAACCCACGTTGTTGAAGGATCAACCGTAATAGTTCAGTTTTGCAAGAGGAAAAAAATGGCATCTGACAGTATCAAATTCTACTATGAATAACATGAATGTTTTCATGAAACTTCGAAAAACAGATTTTTTTATTTTGGGTACAAGTTTCTGAATAGTTGTATCTCCACTGAATTTATTCACTAATTTTGGACTTTAAAAAATTTGTTTTGTTTTAATCAAGACTAGCTTGTAACCGGCCATCTTCCTTGTAATTTTAGTTTATCATCTTTAAAAATTATGGAGAATAAAATAAGACTCCTTTGAAAGAGCTTATTAAAAAGATTTATATTTTTTATACCCTTTAGATAATTGATTTCTGGTATTAATAATTCTTGTTCAGTTAGAGGAGAAGTGACGTATCTGATCAAACACAGAAATAGTGAGCAAAATTCATTTCACCCCTCTGCCCTCCCAAGAGAGGGAGGATTTTTTTTACATGATATAATAGGAGAGATCTGTCAATATAACATGAAAACAGCTAAGTAAATTGTGAAATATGTGGCATAAATTACCACACATGATAAAATCATAAATTGTAAGTTTTATACAATTTCTATTATTACCATGTACAGGTACTTCTATGCTTTTCACACAAATATCTGTCATGCCACACCTGTGTAATTTTAACATGTAAAAAAAGACATCTGTGCCAACAAAGAAAAGTTTAAAATTAATTATGATCTGTACAAAATTATTTAAATATGCTGACATATCATATATTAAAAGTAGGCTTAAAAAGGCTCAAAGACAATTTGAGGGAGAGATGAGAGACATTCAGGTACTCTAAGGTGGTCTTACTCTAGGCTTAAGGTTCTAGTCTTTGAGGCAAATAGAACAGAAGGAATATGTTCATATATGATGTATCTTAGTTGATACTATGAATAGAAGGATGTGATTCTAACCTTAAGATACCCACATGTTGGAATTAGTAGATAAGAATTTTAAAGGAGCTATTGTATTATATGCTGAAGGATGTAAAGAAAGATATAGATTGTGATTAACATGGTTAAGGAAATAGCAGGAAAAAGACTGGAGAAGCTAAAGGGGGATGCTTTGGTACATAGATAACATCCTGCAAGATGTGGATTGATGGACAATTCTTGTTGCACTACATAGATTGATACCTTAGTCGTGCTAATTAGTGAATTTAAAACTGGCCTAAGTTACACCTAAACTGGTATTTATTTTTTACCCTGTACACCCTGTACATTACATTCCAATCCCTAAAAAATTTTATGAACCTGTTTCTCCTTAACAAGACTGTGATTCTGTTAATGTAAAGGATGATGTGGTATAGGTTTGCGAATCCTAATGTGAAACATAATGCCCATAATGTCTTCTCTACCATGTTCCTCACTTCTCTGAGTCTTCACCAGCAGAATTGTTAACATCCATATTTCTACTAATCTGTTGAAGGCAAGCTAAGCCTTTACTATCCATGTTACTCAGTATTCTTCAGCCTCTGCCTGTTGCCCAGTTCCAAAGCCACTTCTGCATTTTCAGGTACTTGTTACAGAAGCATCCCACTTTGAAGTTCTGTGAGCTCCATTAGTTTCCTATGGCTGCTGTAATAAGTTACCAAAAATTTAGTTACTTAAAAGAACACTAATTATTTTACAGTTACAAGTCCAAAATAGGTCTCACTGAGCTAAAATCAAGAGCTGTATTCCCTTCTGGAAGTTATAAGGGAGAATCCCTTTTCTTGCCTTTTCTAGTCTCTCGTGGTTCCCCACATTTCTGGCTTGTGGACCCCTCCCATGTTCAAACTCAGCAATAGATGGGTGAGTCCTTACACCACATCACTCTGAGTCTTCTGCCTCCTTCTTCCATATTTAAGAATCACTGTGGTTATATAGGGTCTGCCCGGATACTCCAGTATACTCTCCCTAATTTAACATCAGCTGATTAGCAATTGCATCTGCTACCTTAATTTCTTCTTTGTCATGTAACAGACCATATTCACAAGTTCCAGGAATTAGGATATGGGAATCTTTGGATGGCCATTATTCTGTCTACATACAGGCCAATCTCACTTGTGGACAAAATAATGCAAAAATAACTCAAAAAACATAAAAATTTAGAAATATATTATCATCACCCTTATCAACATTCTAGAAAATACTCTGAGTATTTAGTATACACTATATCCTGCTCTAAAAACTTTATCAATCTGTAAATCACATGTCATAAGTGGTGGGTCTAGGATGCAAAACCAGGCAGTTTGGCTCTGTGCTCTTAATTACAATGCTATACTCTCTAATTATACTTTATATATATATGTGTATATATATGTATGTATATATATGTGTGTGTATAATAATGCATGTATATGTATGCACATTTTTATAAAGTATTTGTGATATAAATATTCATATAAATATAACTTAGTTTCATTTATTCTGGAAACATATGGAAGGTGTTATGGGCTGAATTATGCCTCCTTAAAGTTCATATGTTGAAGTCCTAACCAGGTGGGCCCTAATCTAATCAGTTGAAGTCCATAATAACCTTTCAAGGAGGAGGGAATTCTAAGAGCAGACTGCCTTTGGACTTGAGCTGCAATATCAACTCTTCTCTAGGTCTCTAGTCTTCCAGCCTACCCTGCAGATTTTGAATTTGACAGCCTCCGCAATCGTGTGAGCCAATTCCTTAAAAAGCTCTTTAGATAGACAAAAAGACAGATAGATTGTTATGTATGTAAATGTAACTCCCTCCCTCCCGCCTACTTCTGCTTCTTTGGAGAAGCCTTATACACAAGGTATAACAGATTAAGGGAAAAACACAACATGTAAAACATCTCAATAAATTTAAGGATAAATATGTGATAAAATTCAGCATCTGTTTTTAAAAAATCTCCTTGTACATTAGAAATAGAAGTTAACTTGTGTTCCTCAAAAGATACAATTAAAGGTATAAATAAGAGGGAAATTTATAAACTAGGACAAAAAATTTGTAACACATCTAATTGGCAAAGGAATAATACCCAGAATATATAAATAACTCCTGTAAACAAAAGTTAGAAATTAACATAAAAGTGGTCAAGAGATAAGAAGCATTTAATAGAAGAAATAAATATAGCCCCAAAACATTAGAAAGGATATTTTATCTCATAGTAATGAGAGAAATAGAAAACTATGAGATATCATTTAATAATCTACCAGATTTATAAAAAATGAAGACATCTGACAATACAGAAAGATTCGAAGAATATAGTACTTAAGACACTTATGCATTGCTGGTATTAATCCAAATTTATAGAAGCACTGTGGAAGACAATTTGCCTTTTTTGTTTGTGGGAGATTTTTCTAACCTCTGAGCCATAAATTCCATTTTGAGGTATAGAATAAGCAAAATTTTTCACATATACACCAGGATACATTTATAAGAATATACAGAGCAGCTTGTAAAATTTTACTTTGTTTTTTAACAGCAAAACACTGAGAATAATAACCTCAGTGTACATTGACAAGAGAATGTACAAATATACTGTGGTACAATGGAATCCTACAGTTGCCTTTACAAGCATGGATAAATATTAGAATAACTGTTGAACATAAATGGCAAAGCACAGAAAATTACATGTAGTAAAATGTAACTGTATAAAGAAAATAAGAAACACTTAGTATTTTCTAAAGATATTACATACTTCATGAAAGTATAATCAAAAAGACAAACAGTAAATGCAATCAGTATTTCGTATAACTTTTTCTAACAAAACTTTCTAACCATGGATCCTCTGTCATGTAATAAAATTAGTTCTTCAGTGTTTCACCTAAAGGTTTTCATAACAAATTTGTAATTAATATTTCATGAAGTATCAGAATATAATTGCTTTAAGGTTTTGTAATATTCTTATTATATTACTAAAAGTCAATTAATATAGTAAAATATGGGTCCAGTTATAGTAAATTATGGGTCCAGTCCAGTTAAACTGGTCAATAACAATGCATGGTATTTAGAGTCTATTGATTTAATGTAAATTGTGCTATTAACATATTTAGGACAAAAAACAATCCAAATCATGAGTTTAATATAGTATTTAGAATTATAACTATTAAAAAACTTATAAAGAAAAAAGAGTTACTGTTTTAAAATAGAGATTAAGGTACACTTAAGCCATTTTATGTAGAAAGAAAAAAATGGCTGTGTAGGTGAAAATCATAAACAGATATTAGATATTTTTATTTGAGTTTTTTTTAAGTAGGAGAGGAAAACAAATATTATTGCCAGAAAAAAGGTTTATAGTCACACTTGGGAATTTACTAAGCCATGTACTGAATTTAACACATTTTAAACAATATTGAAGGGAATAGGTTCTTATACTTATAAGGTATCTTCCATAAAAATATGGTTAAAAGACTGATAATAGACCAATTTGAACAGTTTTGCTGAAACATGCATTCTGTACCATATGGTATATTATAGAGTGTAGAATATTGTTAACGTATTTTGCTTAGCTTTAAAGTAAATGATTTGTACAAAATTAAGTTACTTGTTTTGTTTTAATCAAGTTAGCTTCGGAAGACCTTTATAGGGAAGTGAGATATCTGGATCCAAGAGGTTGGGCAATTTAAGCACAGAATGTTACTGGAGGCAATTTCCAGTCATGTTTAAAAGCTTAGGCTTTGAGCTATACAGATGTGTTCATTTTCCTGATACCATCACTTACTGTGAAACTTGAAGAAAGTCCCTTAAACTTTCCAGATCACATTAATTCATTTGTAAAGGGGATAAATAATCGTGACTCTTCCACAGGCTGTTTTAAGCATTAAAGATAAAAAGCACTAAGCACAATTCACATCTAGTAAATTCACATAGATTAAATACTTAATAAACAGTAACAATTAATACTATGGGGTCACCATGCAATGAAGAAAAGAATATAAAGTTAGGGAAGAAAACGGAAATACAAACCTAATTAACTCCAAATCAGGAAGCATGAGAGGTAGCTCCATCAACAGCTTTTTGTGAACAGTTGGATGGATAAATTTAACCTCTTTGCATCTCATTTGTAGAATGAAGGAGAAATATAGTAGGTGGATAGTGATTTCAGAGTGTCCTTTCATTTCAAACATTTAGTGATTTTCATAACTGTGCCCTGTGCTAGCCCTGACTACAAAAAGCTGTGAACAACTTTTCTATACAGTGAAAATGCCTAAGAAGTAGCTTTCTCTGGAAAGTATTTTAAGATTAAAAGAGTTGATGTGCTGGATGTTAGGGTAGAGAGCAAGAAGGTCCTACAGAATCTAGATTATTAAATATCACACTTGTAAGTGTGAACAAAGTCAAGATCATTATGACTACATTTACTTTTTAATTCTTATGTTAGCAGGCTTCAAAACATTCTTATAAGGGGAAAAACTTATTTTAGAAACATTTTGTACTCCTTGGATCAGATAAGGCAATAATTTCTCTCTCAGTCTAATTGGAGGAAGTGGTTACAATAAAGCAAAAAGAGAAGAAGAAAAAAAAAAGCCCTTCCTGGAGGTTTCCACTGCCTTAAAATTACTGCACACTCTCATTAAGCAGTAATGGAAATGGAAATTAGTTGCTCTTATGGCCCTGAGTGTATTCCTGTTAGATAATTTGCATACTGTTCAGTGATTGGATTACTGGTGAGGCTGAGAGGTCTCAGAATGCATTTCTCTGCATTCTCATCTAATTCTACTGCTGTGAGTAGGAGGATAAATCATTTCCTGAACTTAATAATGTGATCCTATGGAAGCATACAAGTCTTCTTTAGATTTCGTATGAGTATGAGAAGGGTAAACCCTTTTGATGTTGGCCCAAAGCTGCATAATTTTTAAAAGCTTCAAATATACTTCCCATGGTATGTCATGGAATGTTAATAACTTTCTTAACAGTTCCAAATGTGATGAGCCAGTACTTACTTTTACAATAATGGCTGGTATGGAATGAAAAAAAAAGAAAATCAAAAATAGCAAAACAGTTTCTGGTTAATATATACTCACCACTTTTTTCCTTTTTTCGTCTCCACTTTTCCTTTATTTTTTAAAAATTTATTTATTTTTGGTTGTGTTGGGTCTTTGTTGCTGCACGTGGGCTTTCTCCAGCTGCAGAGAGCAGGGCCTACTATTCGTTGAGTTCCGCAGGCTTCTCACTGTGGTGGCTTCTCTTGTTGCGGAGCATGGGTTCTAGGCGCGGGGGGTTCACTAGTTGTGGCTCGAGGGCTCTAGAGTGCAGATTCAGTAGTTGTGGTGCACAGGCTTAGTTGCTCTGAGGCATGTGGGATCTTCCCGGGCCAGGGCTTGAACCTGTGTGCCCTGCATTGGCAGGCAGATTCTTAACTACTGTACCACCAGGGAAGCCCTCCACTTTCTCTTCTAGTCACTTTTTTACTACTTAAGGATATGTGACTGTCTCCCAGTATAAGTCCCTATGAAAGTAAAGAGAGTGTTTATTTGTTTGTTGCCTCCAGGAACTAATAAGTCACTTTGTAAATATCAGGCATTAAACAAATTAAAATATATTTCTGCAAATCAATTGCTATCATCTGTCTTTCTTCACATATATAAATACACACACACAAAGGAGTGAATTAAAAAAAAGTAAAAAACACATAGAAATTAATTCCTACAAAGTCCCTTCCTAGTCAAGTTTTCTCAGCAGTCATGAAAAATGATCTGTGCTATTCATTTCATTAGACATTTTTTTCTCCCTAGTGAAGAAATATGAATGATAGCCACACAAAAGTAGTGGGTATAAATTGAATATTTAAAATATAATCAGATATTGTTATATCAATATTTCAGTTGTATTTGTCAGTATTATCTTCAATAGCACAAATTAGGAATTTGCTCACTGTTAGACCCAAACCTAAAAACCACTGAAATTTGTAAAGTGAACATGGATATTGATATTTAAATGAAGCACTAGTATATTGTGGTTCTTCAGAAATGTTCAGCATTGGGAAAATATATGAACAGTAGAGAGGAAAAATGTTTATTTTTAAAATGTTCTAGGGACTTCCCTGGTAGCACAGTGGTTAAGAATCTGCCTGCCAGTGCAGGGGACAGGGGTTCGATCCCTGGTCTGGGAAGATCCCACAGACCGTGGAGCAACTAAGCCCATGTGCCACAACTACTGAGCCTACACCCTACAGCCCGTGAGCCAGAACTACTGAGCCCACGTGCCGCAACTACTGAGCCCGCATGCTGCAACTACTGAAGCCCACGCTCCTAGAGCCTGTGCTCCACAACAAGAGAATCCACTGCAATGAGAAGCCCACTCACTGCACAAAGAGTAGCCCCCTCTTGCCACAACTAGAGAAAGCCTGCGTGCAGCAATGAAGACCCAACGTAGCAAAAACAAATAAATAAATAAAATGTTCTAAGCAATTTTCCTTAGCTTATTTATGACGTTTTCTTTTTTCTTTTTTTTTTTTTAACCAATTCAATCTTTCACTTATAGTTGTTTCTTAAAGGGAATTTTGAAATTTAAAATCGGATCATTTGGAATCATAATCATGTTAATAGACACATATGTAACATTTTATCTGTCAGCTTAGGACTGATATTTTATTGTGAGCTGTCAGAGATCAGCCTCTTGAGAAACAGCATTATACTAATACTTAGGTCTGAATTCTTAGGATGTAGGACAGTGCCAAGTACAAAATGAGAATTCAATAAAGATGTCCTAGGGCTTCCCTGGTGGCGCAGTGGTTGCGTGTCCGCCTGCCGATGCGGGGGAACCGGGTTCGCGCCCCGGTCTGGGAGGATCCCGCGTGCCGCGGGGCGGCTGGGCCCGTGAGCCGTGGCCGCTGGGCCTGCGCGTCCGGAGCCTGTGCTCCGCAACGGGAGAGGCCACAGCAGAGGGAGGCCCGCATACCACAAAAAAAAAAATAAATAAAAAAAAAAAATAAAGCTGTCCTAATAAATTTATTAGATAACTAAAATGGAGACATTATCACAAAATGAGACTACATAGAAAGACACTCATAAAAAAACATATTTAACATTATGTTAAGAACACATAATTTAAAAGAAACTATAAAATTCAGCACATAATGAAAGAGAATGAGTCCTAAATCTTATTCTCACATCCCAGTTTAAAAATATATTCTCAGAATAATTTTAAGTAAATTGTTTAATCTCTGATCCTCAACATCCTTAATATTAAAAATAGAAACATATGTTTTATGGTTCTTATAAAAATTAAATGAGATACATTCTATTAAATTCTGGACAACTGGGCTATTAATGTTATTTTTCATCATTCTTCTTTCCATTTTTTTTTGTTATTTAAAAAAACATGCTTATTAGAAAAAAATAACGTCAAGGATTTTAAATACTCATAGAGTTAAAAATTCAAGTCCACTTTCATCCATAACATTGTTGTCCTGCTGAGAAGGAACTACAATTAACAGCTCGATTTTTTCAATTTTATCTATTGACAAAACATACATATAGAAATATGAAAATGGAATAGTAATTCTATTAGAGTAAAAGCTAAGCTGTTGTAATAAAGAGGTCCCAATATACACTGTGCTCCAAAGCACGTGGTCACATCTGATACATTAACTCTTTCTTGTACCCAGGTTCCCTCCTTCACGTTGCTATATCATTCCCTCCACATTGTCCATATCTTTACAGTTAAAACTGTCTCAGCTTCACATCATAGTATTTGCAAAATGCTAAGTGCAAAATATTTTACATACTTAACTCATTTAATTCTAAAAATATTGTCTGTTAGATATGACTGTTATCCTAATCTTTCAGAAAAGGAACTGGAATAGAAGCAGGTTAAGTAGCTTGCCCAAGGTTACATAGCTAATAATTGGCAGAAGTTAGTATATATTAAATCATTCTTCTTGAAACTAAATTTATATTGGGTATTTTTTTCTGTCACTGTAAGCAACAGCTATTTCTACTGGACACATTTCTAAAGGTAGAACAGATTGAAAAAAAGAAATACAACTTTTGATTCTGGCAGAATCTGATATTATTTCCCAAATAGCCTCTTGCAACTTATACTCTAACAGGGTGTGAGAATGGAAGTTCCCTGACATCCTCACCTACACTAAGCTTTATAAATTTTAAAACATACTAACATAATAAACAGTGTTTTATCTAATTATTGTTTTATATTGAACTACTCTAATTACTTCTGCAGTTCAACATTTTTATATACATTGTGTATTTTCATTTTTTTGCCTATGACTCCCTCTCGCCTCAGTTATCTATGGAATTACCTTTCTTAAGAAAATGAGGATAAGGTGTTACAAATAATTTTGTGTCTGCCCCAAGGTTAACTTTGTATATAGCAGGCACTAAAACAACAGACAAAAAATCCAAAATCATAAATTTCTAAGAATCTATCTGTACACAGAGAAAGCAAGAAAAAGATAATGAGCATACCTTTTAGAGAAAACAGGTTACAATACTTAGAAGTGAATTTATGCAACTATCTCTCCTCCACCCTATAATTTTTGTAATATGTTGGAAATATTTTTTCCAATGTATTACTTGTTTTAAAATTTTCTCTATGGCATCATACAGAAATTCATAATTTTTTAACATATTTAAGCTTGACTTTTTCTGTTCATTGATTTAAGAACTTTCTTCATTTCTAAGGTAAACTTCTGCCATTTTATTATGCATTTTATGCATTTCATAATTCTATTAGATATTTAATATTTTGTCTTGTTCTTTATCCAAGTTTATATAGTCTTATATCCCCTTCCAGTTCAGTTATAGCTTTTTTATAATTAAAGTCTTTAATCAATCTGTAATATGATTTCTTTCTCTCTCAGTTTCTTTCTACATAGTTTTTTGACTTTCTCGCCATTATTTTGTAGTTTTTTTTCTTGTTTCACTACCAACTCTGTTAATGCACACTTATAGTTTGTTTTACTTTTCTTTTTTTTTTTTATTGGAGTATAGTTGATTTACAATGTTGTGTTAGTTTCTGCTGTACAGCAAAGTGAGTCAGTTATACATATACATATATCCACTCTTTTAGATTCTCTTCCCGTATAGGTCATTACAGAGTATTGAGTAGAGTTCCCTGTGCTGTACAGTAGGTTCTTATTAGTTATCTATTTTATATATAGTAGTGTGTATATGTCAATCCCAATCTCCCAATTTATCCCTCCCCCCCTTTTCCCCTTGGTAATCATAATTTTGTTTTCTACATCTGTGACTCTTTCTATTTTATAAATAAGTTCATTTGTACCACTTTTGTTAGATTTCACATATAAGTGATATCATATGATATTTATCTTTCTCTGACTTACTTCACTCATAGGACAATCTCTGGGTCCATCCAAGCTGCTGCAAATGGCATTATTTCATTCTTTTTTTTTTTCATTCTTTTTTATGGCTGAGTAATATATAGCTTTTTAAAATATCCAATATGTCAAGTACTTTTTCTTTTCTTTTTTTTTCAAAAATGTCTTGGTATTTTGCACACTAATTCTTACAAACAGCCTTTAGAGTTAATTTGTCTAGTTTGTAACAAAATAAAGCTTTCCCTCTTTACATGGAAACTAAGTGATTAAGTTTTACATTGATATGCTTAAAATCGTTTCTATGTACATTTAAAGTGTAAGTATATATGATTTCATTGCAACAGTTTAATAGGAAAACAGGAAAATTTTGTTTTTATCTATTACGTATTTCCATTACACAAATTATCGCCTTTAAAAAAATTGAGATAAAACCATCCATTTGTTTTAAAGCTGCAAAAATGTATAATAATAAAAACACTTCTACTGCTGAACATTTAGAGAACAAGTTTAGAGGCCGACAGGATGGAGAGGAAGCGGGTGATGCCAGGCCAAGTGATCACTGGCTGTCCCTCCCTGTCCCTGCCTCCCAGCCTAAGACCACTGTGAGCTCTCCCAAAAGGGATGCCCGGACCTAAGCCAGGACTGGGCAGGTACAGGAGGAAAAGGGACTTTGGAGGTAGTTGGGCTCTCCTGGCCTTCAAGGGCATAGTAGCCAGCCAGGACGGTATCCCTGGGTTTGAGGGAGAGGCTCCAAGGGGGCCCAGCTCTGGTTGAGGACTTGCTGCCACTCTGGTGCTGCACATCATTTGAAATGGGAGTTCTGGAAGCTGCCTGCAGAGCAGTTAAAAGCAATTTGCCCAGTGCCCAGCAGCTGTGAGAATAGGTGCTAATCCATGTTCTCAAAATGCTGCCAGCTCTGGTCCATGAAAGGTGTGGATATTTGTGGTCTCTTCTGGGAGTTTTTTAAATGCAACCAGATTTATATCTTGAGTAGAAATAATCTGGAAAGCAGAGAGGCTCTTTTCTGAGTAGCAGTAGTAGAAAGGACCTTCCAGCTGTGGCTCTACTTGGGCCATAGCCTCATCACCCAGCTGGACACCAAAGTATCAATGTTTAATTCAATTTTCCTTAAATGCTTTTAAAAAAAAGCTTTATTGAGATATTTACATAACATAAAATTCACCCATTTAAAATGTACAATTCAGTGGCTTTTGTATATTCACAACCTTTACAATTTTAGAATATTTCACCCTAAAAAGAACCCCATAAACACTCTTCTCTTCCCCTCCCCTACCCATCCCACTCCCAGCCCCAGACAACTACAAATCCATTTTTTGTCGCTGTAGATTTGCCTATTCTGAAATTTCATATGAATGTTCCTTATTTAATTTTTTGTTTTAGTTATAGTAATATATGTATGTTGACTAGTGACCGTAAATCGAAAGATTCTATAAACTTGTAACATTAAATGGTGTGATTTAAACCTGTATTTGAACTGTTATAAAATATCAATATTTTTCATTTACCAAAAAAGATACTATGTTTTACCTGATTTTAAATATAATAAAAGACTAAGCTACCTATAAGGTATAATACACAATATTTAATACTATGGAGAATGTTTAATACTATGCTCACTTCTATCAACTCCTAAATATTCCTGGAGTATGCCTTTTTGTTAGTCTGTATGTACTAGTATATGCAAAATAGTTTTAAGATTAGGCAAAGAAAAATATAATTACAAAGATAAATCTTCCCCCAAAGTACTCAACACATCCTCTACACACACATGCTTTGATTGTCCTAAAAGTCATTGTATCAATTAAAACTGTTATTCTTAAGCCTATTCCCTATAACTCTAGCCATGAAGTCAGAGCCTATTTATTTTATAATGTTAAATGAATTTTGCTTCTGAAGCAATCAGGAGAAATGTTCCACATGAGGAAAATATAAATTGTACTACAAGTTGTGCTTTGCAGATCTGGAGCAAAGTACCCTTCTCTAACCACATTTTCACTTGTGTTCTTCCTGAGTTTCCTAGGATACATTAAGTATGTATTTACTCCTTCTGTATCTATCAGTGAGGTCAGTGTTGGCATTTGGGCTTTTTATTGTGCAATTCTGTCCTGTGCACGGCTAAACATGCAGCATTCCTTGCTTCAAATTACTAAATGCCTGTTGACTTCTTTATCTCATAGTTAACAACCCAAAATAGAGTTTCACCCATTTCCAAATTTTTCCTAGGGAGCGTTGCAGCTTCTCTTCCTGCATTAGTTGAGAGTCAGTGCTAGAGTAAAAATTCAGTAACATTCTTACCAATCACTACTTCAGTCCAGGTGTCTTTATCACATGTACTAAACAAATAATGAGTAGGGCTGGTCTTCTACTCATAATACTCGATATTTCCCCCACTGTATGTCTTTTGTTCATGCTGCTTGTCACTGAAAATTGCTGAGGATTTTTCTGTGATGTCCTGTCTGCCTACCTTATAACTCTGGCTAAATAATATTGGCAATAACTAAAAATCAATGTCTCTGCATCCATTTGCAAAGTTTTCATACAATTGCCTCCTTTTATTGGATATTGACACATTCTTACTATTTTTTTTCTGGATGGCTAAAAGCTTTGCCTTGTCAAAAGGCAGTTGTTTTAACTGTAACCAGGAAAGGCCTCTATTTATTCAATGCAAAAGTGATTAAGGAACTCTGGTAGTTCTATCACCTAGAAGCTTCCTTGTTCTTACCATTCTAGTTTTCATGGAAATAGAATGAATGAACGGCATATTAAAACTGAAATTTGTGAAAGTATCTAAGGACTGTCAGTTCCCATAGCCAAAAACTTTGCTCTTAGCTCTAATGGTCATTAGGTGAACTCCAAATGGAGTTTATACCCTATCTCCATATGAGTTAGTCATCAGATAACCTGTGCGTCTGGGATCACACCCCAATCCTGTTCTTTTATGGGTTGATATGATTAATTACTATGAAGGTTTAGCATAGTATATCCAAGTTTGTAACTAATAGGTGCAGATAGCTTTTCCCATAAGTAAACCAGAAACCTCTGCATGAGCTTCAGTCCAGAGACCTGGTTTATAGAAATGATACCAATGTAAGACAGGTTTTGAGCCTTGTTAGAAAGGACCATAGCAAGTACTATTAAATACTAACAAAGTAGTTTAAGTAACAAGGCATAGATCCTTGGGATCCAGGTTTCCAAAGCCAATCAATACATTATGTTTCCACAACCTGAACACATCTTCTGTTTGGGGATCTAGAACTGAAGTTTTCTCAGGAGTCTCCAGAAGCAGATAACATCACAGTTTTTCAAGAAACTCAGATCAAGCAACATACTTCCTAAACTAGCAAGATTCCCAGACAAAGAACCACAAATGCCATGGGCCACTGAATGTCACATGATTCTCTGTCTTCTCCTCCCATCTCCCTATTTTCAGTCATATTTACTAAGGCACAATTTACATTCAGTAAAATTGACTATTTTTAGTATAAAGCACTAAGCATTTTGACGAAATCATACAGTTTTGTAACTACTGCCATCGTCAAAATATAGAAGTTTCATCACCCCCCAGTATTTTCTCATACCCTTTGTAGTTAAACCTTCTTCTCCTACACAACCTTTGTGAGTTGCTGTTCTGTTCTCTGTCCTTACAGTTTCACTTTTTCCAGAATGTCATATAAGTGGAATTATGCAGTATGTGATTTTTTTTGAGTCTAACATCTTTCACTTAGCATAATAGACCTGAGTCTTGTCAGTTTGTTTTCTTTAATTTATGAGTAGTATTTTATTGTATGAATTTAACATCATTTATTTATCTTTTCACCAGTTGAAGGATATTTTACTGGTTTCCAAGTTTGGCCAATTATGAATATAGCTGCTATGAATATTTGCCTATGTGTTTTTGTGGAACAGAAGTTTTTAATTTCATTTGGGTAAATTCATCGGAGTAGGGTTAATGTATTGTCTGGTCATCGCAGGCTTAACATTATAACACACTGTCAAAAGAGTTTTACAAAGTTGCTACATTATTTCATATTCCCACTGCAATGTTTGAGGGTTACAAGCATTATGGTGTATACTAACCAACACTTGATATTGTCCGGTTGTTTTGTTTGTTTTGTTTTTTGTTTTGGTTTTTGCCATTCTAATCGTACTGTGGCTTTAATGGTTTACTTCTTTGAGCTTTTTGGACCTGATCTGTGGTTTGATGTCTTTCATTATTTTTGGAAAATTCTTGGCCAGTATGTCTTCAAATACTTTTTCTTCACAGTCTTCTACCTCTCCTGATTCTAAGCTTCTAATCATTCATATATTACAGTGTTTGCTGGTATATACAACTCCTACATGCTCTTTTCTTTATATTCATTATTTTTGCTTTTTCCTTCTCACTTTGGGTAATTTCTATTGATTCCAAGTTCACTGATTCTTTTTCTGGCTCCTTCAAGGCTATTATTGAACCTGTAAAAGGCATTCTTCATTTCTGTTGCAGTATTTTTTATTTTGCAATTTCCATTTGACTTTTTTTTTTTGTAGTTTCTATCCCTTTGCTGTTCATGAATGTTGTTCACTTTTTCTACTAGAGCTTTTAACATCCTAATAGTTATTTTAAATTCCTTCCCTGAGATCGCCAACACCTGGGTCATCTGAGTCTGATTCTATTAATTACATATTCTTTTGACAATTGATTGATTTTTGATGTCTCAGTTTTTGATTGAATGCTGGACTCATATTAGGATAGTACCAACTAAGGTAAATAGTATGTAAATAGCCATGCCTCTTACTCTACTACGCAATTAATATTTGTTGGGGAGGGGGGAGTTGGAGTCGGTTGAGTCAGAAGTTGAGCTAGGTTTGGGTTTGTTATTATTAAGGTTACGTTAGTCCTGCCAGCAGCTTTAAATTCCTCTAGAATTACCTCCTCCCTAGGATAAATCTGGTCTGCTGAAGGAACTTCCTCAATGTTCCTACTCTGTCTTCAGCTTTAACCCTAACCTGTTTACCCTTTCCCCAGAGAGTCTCTCCATATTCTTACCTCTTCTTCAGTTGGAAACTGTTCTTTGCATATTACTCAGCACTTGCTAGCCTGTTCCTGTGGGGAATACACAAAAGCCACTGAACTGTACATTTTAAATGGGTGAATTTTATCTCATGTAAATATCTCAATAAAGCTTTTTTTAAAAAGTATGTAAGGAAAATTGAATTAAACATTGATACTTTGGTGTCCAGCTGGGTGATGGGGCCGTGGCCCAGGTACAGCCACAGCTGAAAGGTCCTTTCTGTCACTGCTGCTCAGGAGACATCCTGTATAAGAGTCCTGTTTTGTCCTTTTTCTTATTGGCTCTGCTTCACTGTGTCTCAGGAATTGGGCTTTCTCAGTGATACTTCCCCTTGCCCATTGTTAAGAGACCTCTAATAATATTGGAATAGGATAGTGAACCCAGAAACATTTTCTATCTCTTATCTGGGGGTTAGAAGCTTTCTTTTACCTTCCCATAGCTTCAGTTGGTCTTCACCTGTGTTCTGGGGGTGACAGGGTTGGATACCCTTCCTTTAGTAGCATAATGCTTTCATTCCTTAGGGGAGAAAAATCTGAGTGAGGCTTTGAACCTTGTTTCTATCAGTGACCACTTCTTTCCTCCAAGCCTGCCTCACCTGCAAAGGGTTTTAGGCTTTTTCTGATCTCCCATTCTGTCCCAAACTTTCTTGTGAGCTCCTGCTGGAGATCTATGGATAAAAGCCTGTGCTTATGTTTGAACTTGCCTTGTAATGGCAGCTCTTAGAGTTATATGCTTTCACTCTGTCTTTAGTAATTCATTAAACATGTTATCTAAATGTGTCTTACTGTCTTGTGTCTCTTCCTCCATGCTCTGCCACTGATGAGCCAGTGCTTACATCCTGTCTCTCTTTGGTGGCACCTGCATTTTCTTAGATGTCAGTCTAGTTGTTTGCCCTGCAACTTCAACTCTGATGGGTTTAATAAAAGATATGATTTTATAGATTATCCATCTTTTTCTTGTTATTAAATTGAGTTTGGCATTCTTCCAGCTTTCTGCATCCTAAGTGGAAGCCCGATATCATTTCTTCTTTTTTTAATAGCTATAGCTCCCCTTTATATTTGTTTCAAAATCTAGATTCTTAACTATCAAGGATGAAATCTATAAGATTTTGTTTTAATTCTATATCTTTGGTTTATTTTTTAAAATTAATTTTTATTGCAGTATAGTTGATTCATAGTGTTGTTAGCTTCTGCTGTACAGCAAAGTGAACCAGTCATACGCATATGTATATCCATTATTTTTTAGATTCTTTTACCATGTAGGTCATTACAGAGTATTGAGTAGAGTTCCCTGTGCTATACAGTAGGTTCTTATTAGTTATCTATTTTATATATAGTAGTGTGTATATGTCAATCTCAATATCCTAATTTATTCCTCCCCCACCCTTCCCCCCTTGGTAACCATACGTTTGTTTCCTACATCTGTGTGTGGTTTCCAGGTGCTAATCCCTAGTATTTTGAAAAATCTCAAAACATAAAGGGAAGGACTGAAGAGATGAGAAAACTTGGCAACCTGACTACTGTGCCATTTTCCAGGTTTTCTAGGTCAGAATTCAGGTGTGTTGGGGGGTAGGGAATGACATTTGTTTTCCTGTTTAGGACTAGAGAAAATAGGTGAATGGCTAAAGGCAGCATTTCTGGGCCTATTAATAATTCTACTTTCTTTATACCTTGGCATCACTGTCCTATGTTGCATTTTGTCCAGAGTTTTAAATGCTTCTATGCAGCCATTGATAGATTAATGAAGTAACCATAGAAAATAATAACTCAAAGGAGAAACTGATATTCATGTTTGATAATAAACTATCTCCTAAGGTTATAGACCTCGCTTAGTTTTTCAGATGCATAAACCTTTGGTAGTAATTGCATTAATTTTTTAGTCTGCTGTAACAAATTACCACAAACCAGGTACCTTAAAAGAATTAGGATTTATTCTCCCACAGTTCTGGAGGCCAGAGGTCTGAAATCAAGCTGTTGGCAGGGCCACATTCCCTCTGGAGGCACTGGAAGAGAAACCATTGGCTCTTCCAGATTCTGGTCACTGTCAGCATCCCCTAGTTTCCTTGGCTTGTACATCACTCAGATCTCGCTACCTCCTCTCCACATAGCTTTCTTCTCTGTATGTTTCTTCTCTTCTGTGTGTTCTAAGAATACTTATAATTGAATTTAGGGCCCAGCCAGAAAATCCAGGATGATCTCCTTATCTCATGAGCCTTAATTTAATTACATCTGCAAAGACCTTTGTCCCAGTTAAAGAAACATTCACAGGTTCTGGGGATTAAGACTTTTTAGGGGCTACCATTACAGTAACAAAGAACTGAACCCTGTTGTTTGTCCTAAATATGTTGGCTCTCTAGCCAATGCTGACTAAAAGGAAGGACTCTTAGGGAATGCAAAGTATTAAAATATTCTACTTTCAGTGACCCTTTCAAGATCTTAGCCCACAAGTGTCCCATCCCACTCTTTCTAAACTCAAATAATCCAACAACAGCTGCTATCATAACTCTGTTGTTGCTGCCTCTATTTCCTATCTTGACTAATGCAACCTACATTTTCCCATTCCTTCTGAGGACTTTAATAGTGAACAATTCTTAGAATAAACTGAACCTTAATCTTCTCCAGTCAATCTTATAAAATCTGAGATTCTTATTCCACCTCCCTGCCTTTCTAAAGCTGTTCTTGCATTGAAATGTGTGATTACATTTTGGAACTTTTTGTTGGTTTTTCTTTCACATAGTTTGAGGTTTAACATTTTCCATGTAGACTTTTAAACCACTTGGAATAGAAATCATTTTATTTAAGATTTTAAAATGTTTACTGACCAACTACATTTTTGGATAATAATAGAATAATAAGGATGCTAGATAATGTGAAGGTCGAAGACAATATCTAAGCATATTCAAGGAGTTTATAATCTTGTGTGCTCTGGGCTTTTTCTGATCTCCTATATCATATTTATCTCAGCTTGGAGGAAGTATCTATAGGAGTTAAACTTTCAAAACTCCAAGCACAGGGTGTGTATTTAAAAACCAGCTTTACAACCTAATATCTGTGTAACCTTGGACAAATTCTATTTCTAAAACCAGTTCTCATATATAAAATTGGGATAACAGTTATACTTAATTTATAAGACTGTTATCAGCATTATATGAGGTGCTGCATATTAAACTCTTAGCCAATGATGAAAACACAGCAATATAATGTTAAATTTTAAAATAAGATATTATCATTTAATACTACCATCTCAAAATTCTGTATGGATTGAATTCTAGATCACTTTTGTCCACTCATGGTATTTTCAAGTTAAGGGAGATACCACGTAACCCATAAAGATTAGTATAAAATGAAGCGTCTAATAGGTTCATATAAAATTTCCTTGAACTGCAGTGGATAAAGTCTTGAAAGATATAGATCTTAGGCAGTGTTACTGAGAGAATATGTATCAATGACAAGAGATAAAGATGTCACAATAAAATGCTTGAGAAACTGGGATGGGATTGAAGAAGGCATGCTCAAAGAAATGGAAGATAGAGGGAATAACAAAATAAAAGTTTTATTTATTTAACAATTATTTGTCTAGAGCCCATCCTAGAAGCAAAGGCAACAACCAAAATGTATTTTGTTTTATCTAAAATTCAGTGCACAGATTAGCCTATCTAGTATATTTAGGTCTTTATATATGAGCACTGTTTGTAATCACGATTTTATCTCCCAAATGTCTCTCAAGCTGTTTTTTGATGTTAATGAAGACTTCAATCTAATGGTTTTAGATGAGAAAGATCTGCTTTGTATATCTTGGTCAATCATTAATATCTTTTAGAATGTAGCATGTGTTCCTAAATAGCAAAACATAAGATTTGTGTTTTAAGTAGGCTATTTTATTTTCAAATAATGCAAATTATATTCCAAATTTGACTTAATAATTACATAGCACTCTTCCATGCATCCTATGATTTTTTTCCATTTATCTGAAAATATTTTTTCTAGTCAAATATATCTTTGTAAATTTGGGCAATATCACCCTTCTTATTTACATTTCTATTGGAGCAGGACAAAATTTATATTCATTTTTTCATGGATTTTTTTGTTTATATCAAATTTTTTATCCATTTGATCATTTCACATATGTAGCTTTTTTCTTTACTATTTTTACTTAAATCACATTAGTATGCAGATTATTGCATTAAATTTACAACTTTTTAAATTGTCATTTATAAAATGTTAATTTGGCCTGCTACTATCAGCTATTTATAATCTTCTATTTATCATGTGTATGTTTGGTTTGCTGGCTTCCTTTTTAGCTAGCAAATAATATTCTCTAAGAATCTAAGAAATCATTTTATTTGTAATATCAAAGTTTTATAAAGGTCATTTTCATAAAGTATCTTCTTTAGGGGGATACATTGAATATCTCTTGCTCCTCACTACCAAGAATAAGTATGCTCCTCTTGTGTAACTGGTTTTCCTTTACGTTACTGGTATGCTAAGTTATGTTTGTAATTATGTTTGCTTTCATATTGGAGGCTAGGAATTGTAGGGCAAAAGTTTTGACCCCTCTAGTTAATATATTCGACTTTTAAAAATATAGATTTGTGATATTTTTGTGAAACTTTGATAAAAATTGATAGATGACTCCATCTGTCAATGGAGATGGCTCTCTGTTTATCAACTGTTCACATAAATTCTAAAATTACCAGAGAAAGCTATATTTTCACTTTGGTTAACTTCATCAATAAACTGATGAACTTTTTAATATATGTCAAGTACATGTTATTTGTTTTGCTTCATCTATGTAGCATCAGAATATTTAAAAACTTCTCTGCCTCCTAAGCTTTTAATTATAAAAGTTACAAATCTTAAACACTTAGAGTAGGATAAATTCCAAAAAGATGAGTTAAATTTCAATTCTTCATAAACAAGGCACATTATAGGACATTATAACTATTTTCAATGTATAGTAAAACAACTGGTATGGCTGGTTGTCATGAGTAAATGATATTCTCATCCTGGTTCATCCTAAAATTTATATATATAATTAACTCTTGTATGCAGCAAAAACTGTGTATTTTACTATTCTTAAGCTACTCTTACATTGACAACAGATTTTTTTCCTTCTTAATTTCATTCTAGTATACTTAAAATTTGTTTCTCACAAGTAACTTAGGGGACTTCCCTGTGGTCCAGTGGTTAAGACTCTGTGTTTCCACTGCAGGGGGTGTGGGTTCAATCCCTGGTCCAGGAACTAAGATTCCACATGCCACACAGTGCAGCCAAAAAAACCCCCAAAACTTAGTTTTTATAACTTACCTTCAAATCATCCAGGGTTAAACTGAGATGAAATTGATTAATTATGCAAAGATCTTTAATTGAGACTTCTCCATTCTCTGTCAGTCATTTATTGTATATGCATTTTCAGTTTGAAATTATGATCTTGAATCCAGAAACTGTTTGTTGTTTTCACATCATCTCTTCAGTGCCTACCATGGTGTTTGGCTATGGTATGTACTCAATTAATATTTAGGTAATAAATGTTAACACACACTCCTCAGAGAGGAAAAAAAATTAAGTATAGATTGCCATTCTATCAGAGACTGTTTTATTGTCAGGTTATTATTATTATTTGACCCCTCAGCTATAGTCTCAGTTCTGCCTTAGGCTTTTTCTACTGTTTTGCCCAGCTAAGATCAGGAACCATTTGAGGATCTCTAAGACAATACTATGGGGATTCATGCTCCCAGTCTATTGGTTTTGTGCTGTTCACTACTATTAATATATAATCTACAAACTACTATGTATAAAATAGATAGGCAACAAGGATATACTGTATGGCACAGGGAATTATAACCATTATCTTGTAATAATAATGAAGTATAATCTAAAAATACTGAATCACAATGCTATACACCTGAAACTCATACAATATTATAAATCAACTATACTTCAATAACAAAACAACATATAACCTGGTTTAGTCATATAAAATTTCTTCAGTTTGAATGAATAGTTAAAATTTAGTAACCAATTATTTGTTTCATTTTAGTAATTCCCCCAAATAATTTCTGTGTTCTAAGACCACTTAACACACTACAACCTTCAAAAAAAAACTGGGACCCATTTCAAAATTGTTTTAGATGCGATGAAGTTTGGACAATCAATTCTTCTTATGTCATTCAGTGTCCTTATGTGACTCCTTTTTTCCAGGGTAAATTTACACGTATTTTTTGCTCTAAGATTTTCAGCCTTGATATTACTGTGGCTATATTAACTATTATACAGTATCTCATATTGGAAGACATATTGAATGACACCCCTGAAAACTGAATTTCTAGGCTGTAAAATATAGCTTATTTCTTTTATCAATACAATCAAACAATTTCCTGGAGGTTATAAATCCCTATCACATTGCTTACATTTTTATCTGGGAGTTCAAGAGACTTGCTCAGGCAGGAAGGGAAAATAGCACATTATATTAAAGGGCATGAGGAATATGATTTGATTATATGATTATTCTATGATTTTTCTTCTCTAAAGTAACTCTCCTATTTTCCAGTTGTATACTTTTATGGCTTTTTTACTCTTGTTAAAAAGCCACTTTGGTAAATGTAGAAAAAAATACAATTCTGAAAAGAGTTTTATGACTAACTCATTCCAATAAGTAACTTTTATACTTTTGTTTCTTTGATACTAATGTTATGAGATAATTTACTCTTTAGCTTCAAGAAATTTGCAGATAAAACATTTTAAGAGAAAAAAATTTACTCCAGGGACTCTGGAATTTTATGATTCTGGGATTCCAAAGTTTTATATGTAAGATCTTCTAAAATAGCTCAGACCTAATTCTTCTGACAGACCAGTTTTGTTTGGTGCTGCACAAATTTCTCTCTCACACAAACACAATTTTGTGTCTTAGTGACAGTTAGTCAGTTCTCATATGGTATTTGTCTTTCTCTGACTTTTTCATTGAGCATAACGCCCTCTGGGCTCATCCAGGTTGTTGCAAATGGCAGGATTTCCTTTTTTAAGGCTGAAAAAAATATTCTGTTGTATGTATCTACCACATGGCCTTTATCCATTGGATCCCTTGATGGACACTGAGGTTCTTTCCATATCTTGGCTATTGTGAATAATGCTGGCAATGAACATGGATAAAAATAGAACTACCATATGATCCAGCAGTGTGACTTCTGAGAATATATCTGAAGGAAATCAAATCAGTGTTTCCCGGAGATATATGTACTATGTTTTGAGGAACCTGCATACCATTTTCCATTGATGTACCAATGTATGATTTTCCAACATTGTACAAGGGTTGTATTTTCTCCATATCCTTGGCAACACTTGTCTTCTGACTTTTTGATAATAGCCATCCTAACAAGTGTGATGTGGTATATATCTTATCGCAGTTTTGGTTTGCATCTACCTTATATTTAGCAATGTTGAGCATCTATTCATACACCATTTCTTTTGTTGGCCATTTGTATGTCTTCTTTGGAAAAATGTCTATTTGTGTCCTTTGCCAACTTTTTTTATCAGGTTGATTTATTTTTTGCTGTTGAGTTGTATGAGTTCCTTAGATATTTTGGTTTAATGACCCTTTATCACATGCATGGTTTGCAAATATTTTGTTCCATTCCATAGATTGGCTCTTTGTTTTAATTTTTGGTTGTTTCCTTTGTTGTGCAGAAGCTTTTAGTTAGATATAGTCCCATTTGTTTCTTTTAGCTTTTGTTGCCTGTGATTTCAACATCATATCCAAAAAAGCATTGCCCAGAACAATGTCAAGGAGTTTTTACCTAGGTTTTCTTCTAAAAGTTTTAGGGACTTCCCTGGTGGTCCAGTGGCTAAGACTCCACACTCCCAGTTCAGGGGGTCCAGGTTTGATCCCTGGTCAGGGAACTAGTTCCCACATGCCACAGCTAAGAGATCACATGCTGCAACTAAAGATCCCACATGCCATAAAGAAAATCCTGTGTGCTGCAACTTAGACCTGACACAGCCTAATAAATAAATAAATATTAAAAAATAATATTTTAGGGTTTCAGGTCTTACATTTAAGTTTTTAATTCATTTCAAGGTAATTTTTGTTATTGGTGTAAAATAGGGGTCCAGTTTCATTCTTTTGCCTGTGGATATCTGATTTTGCCAACAGCATTTATTGAAGAGACTATTATTTCTTCATTGTGTGTTCCTGGCACCCTGTCAAAGATTAGTTGATATGTGAGGGTTTATTTCTGGCTCTCTATTCTGTCCTATTGGGCTATGTGCCTGTTTTTAATACCAGTACCATACTGTTTTGATTACTGTAGCTCTGTAATAGAATTGGAAATCAGGAAGTGTGATGCCTCCCACTTTCTTCTTCTTTTTCAGAATTGATCTAGCCATTTAGGGTTTTTCCAAAAGATTTTTAGGATTTTTTTCCCATTCCTGTGAAAAAGACCATTAGAATTTTTATACAGATCACATTGAATCTGTAGATAACTTTAGGTAGTATGGATGTTTTAATAACATTAATTTTTCCAATCCAAGAACATGGAATATCTTTTCCATTTATTTGTGTCTTCTTCAATTTCTTTGATTAGTCTTGTTTTCAGTGCACAGCTCTTTCAGTTCCTTGATTAAATTTATTCCTAAGTATTTTATTACTTTTGATGCTATTGTAAATGGTATGGTTTTCTTAATTTCTCTGATAGTTTGTTGTTATTGCATAGAAATTCAACTGACTTTTGTAAGTATCCTGAAACTCTATTGAATTCATTTTTTAGTCCTAAATTTTTTTTTTTTGTGGAGTCTTTAGGGCTTTCTATATATAAGATTATGTCATTTGCAAAGAGAGATAATTTTACTTCTTCCCTTTTGACTTGGATGCCAATTATTTCATTGTCTTGCTTAAGTGCTCTAGCTAGGACTTGCAGTACTATATTAAGTAGAAGTGGTGAGAGTGGGCATCCCTGTCTTGTTCTTGGTCTCAGAGGAAAAGCTTTTAGCTTTTTACCCTTGAGTATTATGTTAGCTGTGGGACTGTCATATGTGGACTTTATTGTGTTGAGATACATTCCTTCTGTATCTAATATAGTTTAAGTTTTTATCATGAAAGAAGAGTGAATTCTGTCAAATGCTTCTTTTCATCTATGGAGATGATAACATAATTTCTATCCTGCATTCTGTTAATGTGGTATATCATATTTATTGATTTACATATGTCAAATAATTCTTTAATCTCAGTGACAAATCCCACTTGCTCATGATATATGATCCTTGTAATGTGCTCTTGGATTCAGTTTGCTAGTATTTTGTTGAGGATACTTACATCTAAGTTCATCAGGGGTATTGGCCTGTAATTTTTTCTTCTTTTACTGTCTTTGCTTTGGTATGGGGGAATACTGGTTTCATAAGTGAGTTTAGAAGTATTCCTTGCTTTCAGCGTTTTGGAAAAGTTTACTAAGAATTGGTATTAATTCTTCTTAAGTGTTGGTAGAATTCTCCAGTAAAGCCATCTGGTCCTGGGTTTTTATTTTATAAGAAAATTTTGATTACTGGTTCAATCTCTTGTTATTGGTTCAGATTTTTTTGTTTCTTCATGATTCAGCATTGGTACATTATATTTTACTAGGAATTTATTCATTTCTTCTATGTTATTCATTTCTTCTATGTTATGCAGTTGTCCACATATAATTGTTCAAAATAGTCTCATGATCCTTTGCATTTCTGTGGTATCAGTTGTAATGTCTCCTTTTTCATTTCTGATTTTATTTAAGTCTTGCTTTTTTTTCTTAGTCTAGGTAGGGTATGTCAATTTTATCTTTTCAAATCAACAGCTTAGTTTTATTGATTTTTTTTGTTGCCTTTCTAGTCTCTAATTTTATTTATCTGTTCTAATCTTTATTATTACTTAAGTTTGTGTTTAGTATGTTCATCTTCTTGTAGTTCCTTGTAATGTAAAGTTAGGTTGTTTAAGATTTCCATTTTTTTCTTAATGTAGATGATTATCACTATAAACTTCCCACTTAGAACTGCTTTTGCTGCATCCCATAGGTTTTGTTATGTTGTGTGTTCATTATATTTGTCTGGAGATATTTTTGTTTAATTTTTATTGGAGTATAGTTGATTTACACTGTTGTGTTTTCTGCTGTACAGCAAAGTGAATCAGTTATACATATATATATCTCCACTCATTTTTAGATTCTTTTCCCATATATGTCATTAGAGTATTGAGTAGAATTCCCTGTGCTATACAGTAGGTTCTTATTATCTATTTTATATACAGTAGTGTGTATATGTCAACCTCAATCTCCTAATTTATTCCTCCCCTCCCATTCCCCCTTGCTAACCATGTTTGTTTTCTACATCTGTGACTCTATTTCTGTTTTGAAAATAAGTTTATCTGTACCCTTTTTAGATTCCATGTATAAGAAATATATGATATTTGTCTTTCTCTGTCTGACTTACTTTACTCAGTATGACAATCTGTAGGACCATCCATGTTGCTGCAAATGGCACTATTTCATTCTTTTTTTATGGCTGAGTAATATTCCATTGTATATATGTACCACATCATCATTATCCATTCCTCTATTGATGGACATTTAGGTTGCTTCCATGTCCTGGCTATTGTAAATAGTGCTGCAGTGAACATTGGGGTGAATGTAGATTTTCGAATTATGGTTTTCTCTGGATATATGTCCAGGAGTGAGATTGCTGGATTATATGGCATCTCTATTTTGAGGTTTTTAGGGAACCTCCATACTGTTCTCCACAGTGGCTGTACCAATTTACATTCCCACCAACAGTGTAAGAGGGTTCCCTTTTCTCTGCACCCTCTCCAGCACTTATTGTTTGTAGATTTTTTGATGATGGCCTTTCTGACTGGTGTGAGGTGATACCTCATTGCAGTTTTAATTTGCATTTCTCTAATAATTAGTGATGTTGAGTATCTTTTCATGTGGAGATTTTTTTTTGATTTCCCTTTTGATTTCTTCTACGATCCATTGGCTGTTTAGTGGTGTTTTCTTAAATTTCTACATATGTGTTAATTTTTCAGGTATTCTTGTTATTGATTTTTAGTTTTCATACCATTGCAGTCAAAAAAGATACCTGATATGATTTCAATCTTCTCAAATTTGTTGAGACTAGTTTTGTGACCTAACATATGATCTTGTTGAAGAATTTCCATGTACATTTGAGAAGAATGTATATTCTGCTGTTATTGGATGGATGTTCTGTATGTCTCAGTGAGGTCCATTTGATCTAAAGTACAGTTCAAGTCCATTATTTCCTTACTGACTTGATTGTTCTAGATCATCTACCCATTGTTGCAGCTTTTGCCTCAAAGTTGATTTGGTCTGATATAAATATAGCTACCCTGTTCTTTTTTTATTTCTATTTACATGAAATATCTTTTTCCATTCTTTTATTTTCAGTGTATGAATATCCTTAAAGGTGAAGTGAGTCTTTAAGCAGAATATAGTTGGTCTTTTAAGAAAAAAACCTATGTTTTCATTGAATAGTTTAATTCATTTACATTTGGAGTAATTATTGATAGATAAGTACTTACTATGAAATTTTATTAATTCTTTTCAAATTGTTTTGTAGTTCTTTTGTTTTTCTTCCTCTGTTGCTGTCTTACTTTGTGAATTTATTTTTGTAGGGGCATGTTTTGATATTTCTCTTTACCTTTTGTGTCTTGTACACCACCATTACAATATTAGAGTATTGTGAATTTGACTATATGTTTATCAGTAATTTTAGACCATCATATGTTTTCATATTTCTTATTAATGTCCTTCACTTCAGCTTGAAGAACTCTCTTCAGCATTTCCTGTAAGGCCAGTCTCATGGTAAGGAACTCCCTCAGCTTTTGTTTGTCTGGGAAAGTCATTATCTTGTCTTTATTTCTGAAGGACACCTTGCTAGGTAAAGTATTTTTAGTTGTCAGGTCTTTTTTCTTTCAGCATTCTGAATATAACAGCCTACCTTTGCCTGACCTGGCAAGGTTTCTGCCGAGAAGTCTGCTGATAGTCTTACCAAGTTTCCCTCACATGTGATGAGAGTCATTCCACTTGCTGATTTCAATATTCTCTGATTAGAAGTTATCTTGGTGAAGATCTCTCTCAGCTCAGCCTGTCTGGGGACTTTTGAGCTTCATGTACCTGAATGTCTACATCTCTTTCCAGACTTGAAAGTTTTTGCCATTTAAAAAAAATTAGCTTTCTGTCCCTTTCTCTGTCTATTCCCATAATGTGTGTATTTGCTTTTTTGATGGTCTCCTGTACATACTGTACATGATCTTCTTTCTTTTTCATTTTTTTTTCAAATTTGCAGATTTTTTTCTTCTGCTTGACCAAGTCAGCTGTTGAAGCTCTTTACTGCATTTTTCATTTCATTTACTGTGTTCTTTTGCTCCAGAATTTCTGTTTGGCTCTACTTTATATCTCTTTTTTTTTTCATGTATTACTTTCCTGAATTCATTGTGTTGCCTATCTGTGTTCTCTTGAATCTCACTGAGCTTCCTTAAAATTTTTGTGAATTCTTTTTCAGGTAACTTGTAGTTCTCCATTCTTTGGGGTTAGTTACTTAAAAATCATGGTGTTTCTTTGTTTTCTTGATTTATTATGTTTCTATTGGCTTTGCAGTGATATCTGCATTATTGAGGAAGCAGTCACATCTTCTAGCCTTTTCAGACTGGTTTCAGTGTGGAAAGAAAGATTTTCACCTGCAGATGGCTGCAAGGGCACTGGCTTGAAGGGTGCAGTCTTTCTGGTTCTCAAGAGGGTGCAGTGGCATACTCGCTTAGTTCCTTCATTTGAGGTTGCTGTTGGTGCAGACCGTAGGGATTCTTGGTGACCAGTGTTGCAGGTATCTGCAGTGGCAGTGAATAAATGAAGAAAGTAATAATAACTAAAGCAATAAAGTACTTTCTTTGGAGCAATGGTAAAGAATTGCAAAATTCTACAATTAAGTTTTACCTTGCCACTAACACACATGAATTTATGAACATCAGTCTCTGGCTTTTGTGCTGTCTTCTTCCCATCTTAAACTACCCAGACCCTTTCATTACTTCTAATTTATTGTAATAAAGCAGAAATTTAAAGTTTTCTTGAAACTGTATTTTGAAATCATTAAGATACAGAATTTTGCTATATATAAAGTATTAAATATTTTGTTAGTAACTTCCTTGTACTCTCAGAATTAATTCAATTCTTCTTAATGGTTCCTAGTTGTGTCTTTTTCTGGCACAAACACAACTTGTCTCATTGTTTTTATATTGAATTCCAACTTTAAATGAATAATATTCTCTTAGCTTTATTATCTACTCCTAGATCTCTCCTCTTATTTAGCTCCAAGATCTAGCATTTATTCTGTTAAATGATGCTACACTGTCCAGGTGAAGGGACATAGTAGTAGTTTATCTGTCCAGAATGTGTTGATTATACTTATATAGAGCTGAACCCTTCACACAGCTAGTGATACAACTTGGATTTAAATACTTTTCCTTTCAAAACATTTAAAAATAGGTTCAACCTTGGATTATGGATCTGTAAAAAGGATATATGATTTCAAATGTGCCCTGTGGAAAAATGCTTAACCTATCAATCAATCATCCAATGCTCTAACCTTAGGTAAGCCTTAATTTCATTTTATACATCAAATCTTTTTAGAATCTAAGAAAACAAGGATTTTTTGTATTTACTATGATTTTTTGGTTTTGCAGATTTGGTATATTGTCCTTGTCATCTCATCCTCTAAACATGATTCCTAACTTTATATTAATGAAATTTGATACATTTATCCTGTCTCATCTCAAAGCCTGCATCCTTTGTTAAGAGAAGCCCCACAGCATCATTATCTTTCTCACCAGACTTAGAATGAAACCTCATTGAAGGCAGTTATTTCATTTGACTATTCAATCCTAGCACTCTGCCTATTGCATAAAAGGCTGGAAAAGTGCTTGCTAAAATGAACTTAAAAGTTATTATTATCAGTGCTTGCTTGCTTTTGGTTATATGTTATGTTTAGTACAATTTGCAAGCTATGAGTTCTCTATTTCATGTTTATAATCAGTCTCAAGCTAATAGAAGATACAGGAAAAAATTTTGAAATAGCATCATTGCTCTATACAAAAATGCTTCTAACATGTTAGAAAAGCACATTGAAATATATGCAGGCCCAGTTTTGCTGTTTTTTGCCATATGTAAGCAACTACCACTGGTGTTTCCTTGTGAGGATTGTTTAAATTAAATTCATTAAAAATGGTAATTATTTAACTATAAATAAATCACAAAGAACAATAAGTATAAAAGACATTCACAATAATAGAATTATACTTCTTAATGGATTTTTCTAGCTTGGATTGCAAATGTCATTGCAAAGTGTAAAATATGTACCAAATAACTTAATTGTGTTCCACATACAAAATAATTTCAGCCGTTTTGTTCAGGACCATGGATGTGCCAGCCAAGGAGGTATACTCTGCTCAGATATCCCATCAAATAAGTAAGTACTTGCCAGCTAGCTCAAGGAGTGCAATTAGCTGACAGCCTCCAGCTATTAATTATTTCAGGGGCCACTGTATAAGGTCCCTATTGCCCTCCTGCCTGATTGCTCTCAACAACAAGGCCAAGAAACTTAGAACTCCTAACAAACACCTTAAAAGGCTATGGCATATACCCATTTTCTTGCATGGTTTTCCATCTGAGGTGGTGCTCTTCCCTGGCAACCCCAGCCAATGATTAAACAACACAAGAGGATTACTAGGACCTGGCCTTTTCTGTCTCCTATGCAGCTCCTTTACCAATTAATCTTTGCTTTAGAGCTCTCCATTGGGCTGGCCAAGACACATTTGTATCAAAATCTGAGGTTCTCTTTTACCAATCCTGTTTCATCCTCCTTTTTTCTTTTATAGGCATAAACCTGCAATAGGCCACTTCCATTCATAATTCTATATCAGTATCTGTTTTTGGAGGATCTAACTCAGCAGACTCAGAGTAAGGTGTGGGGGACTACATCACTTTACTGACAACAAGGACCACATTATAGGGAGTTCATGAGATATGTATGATACCTAGAACAAAGTGTTGCCTCAAGTGCTATAATTCTCACTGGTAGTTATTTTGGTAGCTATTTAAAGACTTAAGAGAATGTTTTGGTGGACGGGGAATTCCCTGGTCATTTCAGGTCCAACCAGAAACATCTGGGTCTGATAAAGAAGGAAACTATTGCACCCCAGGGACCTACAAGAATTAGCTCACATTAGCTGAAGTTTGAAGGAGTACCTTTGGGACTAGATTTTGAGGGTATCTAATTGAGGGGGCTGGAACATAGGACTAGATAAGGGAGAGATTATTGACTTGAGCTCACATACTTGAGACACAGAGGTTAACATCCTGACAAGTATCCTAGGGCATAAGCACACTCTTTTTACTAGAAGTTACTTGTAGTAAGTGCAGACTATCCTGAGTGAACTTGAAATGCCAGAATTGCCAACACAAATGATAAAAGAAGGGATTAAAAGGCTCAGAGAGTTGGGCATGATGGAATGGAGGTACTGTGTGTGAGGCCAAATGTTTCACTAGTGTATCATGTTGTATAGGAAGACTGTCAGGTGTATGCTGGTGAGAGGGACACTAAGAAGTTCCATCGTGGCTCTCCTCTACAGGTCAGGGCCGATGATAAGAAAGGCTATTCATGAGCCTGGCTCATTGATAGCAATGAGATCATGAGGACCCAAAGTGACAGAAATGAACAAAACATAGCATCTGGCCAGGGAGCCCACTTTATAGCAAAGGAATTATAGGACCTATGACCATGGAATTAATGGATTTATCATATAATGTACCATCCAGAAGCAACTGGCCTGAGAGCATTGGAAGGGCCTACAACAGGTGCAGCTGCAGTGCCTTCTTAGTGGCAGTATCCTCTAAGATAAGGTATACACACAGAATCAAAGAACTCTATATGGCCTTGTGCTCCTAGTAGGAAGAACACATGGGTCTGAGACCAGGGGATGGAAGAATGAGTGTCCCACTTACCAATTATTCTCCATGACCCATTGGGTGACTTGTTCTTCCCATCCTCACATCTCTGGGATCTGCAGGGTTAGTGGTCCTAGTCCCAAAATGGAACCTTCTCTTGCCAAGCAGCATACAAGGTCTCCAATGAGTTACAAGCTATGGCTATTGCCTGGACACTTTTGACTTCTTCCTTCTAGGGCTGTACAGACAAGAAAAGGAGTCACCATGTAAGCAGGAGGAGATGGGACTGCTGTTAAACAATTGAGATGAGGACTATGTATGGAGCTCAGGTTCTCCCCTTGGCAACCTACTCTTATTCCCTTCCCAACTGTGAATACAAGGGATAAATCCAGTAACCGTAGTCTGACAAGGGAATGAATAGCAGAAGCTCAGAACTCTTAGGATTTGAGTGACACCATCAGGTAATCCCTGAGACTGTGGAGGTGATAACAAAGGGCAGAGAGAAATTAGAATGGTTAGTGGAGATGATGTGTATCAGTTACATACCAGATCTCACTGCAGTGATGAATGTTGTATCAATGGTTTATCCCAATCTCTTCCTTCTTTTAAGTCTTCCCTCAGAGGGGTCCACTGGAACCTTGGAAAGGCCCCTGCCAAAATGGATAAGGTACAAGGGATAGACTTTGCCACACATGGAAGTGTGCTGCTCAGATCTTCAGTCAAGAAAGAAATCACCAGTGAGCTGGACAGATCAGCCCATTACTCAGCCTGTTAGTGGTACTAGAACTTGGACATTTTTGCCAGTTGTGGGACTCCTGTAATGGGCAGTTCTTTGGTCTGAAGCTCTCATCATGTAGCTGAGAATTGTCATAGCTGCATCATGATCTAAGCCTCTCCATGTCTAATCCTGCTGCTCTCCCTTTTCCTTCCTGCTGCAGATGTGTCAGCTCTGCAGCACAGTCCAGTGACTTTCCCTGCTGAATCCTGCTAATCATCTCCTTTTTATCTTTCACGGGCATTACTCCTCAATAAACCTCTTGCACTACTAACTAACTCCATCTCAGTTTCTGCTTCTCAGGGGACCCAGTGAGCACAATAGTTATGTTAACTTAATGGTAGTCTCAGGAGTCTTAGGATCTGGAACTGATGTAGCTTGTTTCCACCATCTCCACAACATCTCATCAGGAGGCAGATTTCATAGATTCTTCATGCTGATAAACCTTGTGTCTCTGTAGTCTTGAACTGACAAGACTAAAATTCTCTTCTTTAGTCAGACGCTATAAAAACTAGTAGCTTTTATCCCTGACAATCTATTCAAACATTATACAGTAAGATTTTGAAATGTAATTCTTCACTACCATTCATAACTAGTATTAATAACCACGGAACAATGTAGGTGAAAAGTAGGAGTAGGCGTTTTGAAGATGATATGTGAATATAATTTATAGGAAAAGTCCTTTAAAAACTGACTGAATGCAATTTTCTTATTCAGGGTAGTGAAAGTGGGTGATTTTTCTTTCTAGTCCTTCTTTTGTATTGCTTTATTTTATTAATTTAGGAAAGACTCACCATTTTTGTTAAACTAAAAAAAAAACCTCCTTAAACTCCTTTAAGGCCAGTTGATGTATGACCCCAAAATTCATAGTTAGCCATTACACACACACAACCTTAAAATGTTCTCCTTTGATATAAATTAAAAATAAAAACAGGCAGGATAGACAGTGGCTATAAAGTGAAAATATGCTGTAGTTTAGTAGTTAAATACAGTAGAGTGATGGAAGCCTATATGAACAAAATCTGGATATAATTAAGGTATAGGTTAAAAAAATGCTGTCAGATAAAAATGTTAAGAATACCTACTTACATAATGAGTGAGTTTCCTAAAATAAAATATTGGATCTTTGTCATAGTTTTTTGAGAAACAGTAATATAATATATATTTAAATTACACCTTATGTTTAGGGAAGAGATTGTTACTCATACTAGAATGCAATGTAGGCACTAAACAGTATAAGCTGCTTCCTGAATCACAGTGGGATTGAATTAACTACTGTCTTAACTACTGTCTTAAGCACTGTTTTGCCCACAAATGGATTTAAATTGAGGGTTCTGGAGGAGAACACCATAATTACAGAAAAAGGAAAAAGAGAAAATAAGTTAAAAAAAATCAAGTTCTCTAAGTAAAAGGAAAACAGAGGCCAGAGATACATGTTAATATGAATATAGAGAAATCAATCTAATTCAACATTCCATCAGAATATCAGCCAAAGTCCTCTGCTGAATCTGTTCCAGAAATACTCATTAAAAATAAAACTCAAGAATAACTGACTGAAAGAAACACAAAATCAGACCCCTTTGCCCTGATATATCTGCCTTTATTCTAATTATTTCCTTACTGCATATTTCCTTGCTTAACTCAGTGTTTATTTTCTTTCATTTCTCTTTTTTCTTTCCCACATTTCAAACAATTTTGTCTTACATCATTATGTAGTATGCATTCTTACTTTTTCACATACTTTCAGATAGGCTCTTTCTCTGTCGATATTTCCTTGTCAATAAATACTTTGTGTTGTTTGGGTTGCTATACCCGTTATTATGTAGGTGCTTCTCACAAATTTTGTGTCACCAAGAACTAGACTAAATTGTGAGAACGCGAAGTTCTTATTTAATATAAAATGGAAGTGGTATAACAATTGCTTATCATTATTCAAAAAGTTGTATAAACTAGATGTCTATTCAAGTTAGTATCAGATTTAAAAAAAAATTATAAATTTCCACCTTTCATACTGTGTTGACTGCAAAAAAACCACATGACATGAGAGCTGTGATTTGGGGCTTACTGAGGACTGTAGGCCAGGAGACAGCCTCTCAGCCTTGAGGAACTGCTCTGAAGACGTGGGGCAGGGGTCAGTATATATGTGATTTTGGTAAAAGAGCTACATGCAATCAAGACACATTTCGGTAGACAGTTGATGTTAGTCATGAAGAGCGGATATCTTTGTTGATGTTAATGATTTTAGTGCTTTTCTAGGTATGAGAAGATGCAAGATATTGGGTTCATAAAATTTTCTCTTGAAAATATGTAACTAACTCTCTGAAGGCTTGTTCTGCCAGTTTTTCCCAGAGCATGGAGTGCCTCATTCTTGATCTCCACCCTAAATTCTCAGGGTGTGTTGGAGGTCAACTACAGTGGCTAATGACCTAATCCTTGTAGAGCTGGATGGTGAGCAACATTCTTATTTTGTGTAAGTGATATGTTGAAAGTGTAACATTCATATAAAGCGTTACCAGAGTGAATTTTAGGAAAGTACATTTACACATGTGAATACAGACACACAAACAACACACTATCTAATGCTGAAAAGGAAGGCATTACTATTTTTAATGTCCCCCATTGTATAAAAAAGGAAAATAAGATTTAGAGCAGTTAAATAAATTTACACAGAAATAATCCTGTAAACAAGGCCTTTGCCTCCATATGCCATTTCTATTAGACCATAAGTGGCAAAAAACATGCTTAGTAAGAGAGAGTTGCTTTACATATGTGTGAATTAAATATATTTTCTCAGTTTATAGTGTTATTTTAGAAGTGACAGTTCAAAAATAAGCAGTAAGGGATGGGATCCCCTGGACAAGATGGTGGGATAAAAGGACCTGAGCATAACTCCTCTCACAAAAACACCAAAATCACAACTCACTGCTGAACAACCATTGACAAAAAAGGTCTGGAACTTACCAAAACAGGTATTCCACTTACAAAGACAAAGAAGAAGTGACAATGAGATGGTAGGAGGGGCATATTCACAATATGTTCAAATCCCATACTCATTTGTGTGGGCGACCCACAAAATGGAAAATAATTATATTGCAGAGGTTCTCCCACTGAAGTGAGAGTTCTGAGCCCCATGTCAGGCTTCTCTGTCTGGGGGTCTGACATCAGGAGGAGGAGCCCCCAAAGCATTTGGCTTTGAAGGTCAGCAGTGCTTGATAGCAGGAACTCCACAGGACTGGGGGAAACAGAAACACCACTCTTAGAGGGCACACACAAGATTTTGTGTGCACCAGGGACCCACGGGAAAAACCAGTGACTTCATAGGAGCCTGGGCCAGACCTACCTGCTGGTCTTGGGAGGTCTCCTGGAGAGGCAGGTGGCTGCTGTGGCTCACTGTGGGGACAAGGACATTGGTGGCAGAGATACTGCGGGACACTCATTAATGTGATCTGACCTGGAGGCTGCCTTTGACTCCAAGACCTGACCCCAATAGCCAAAGGCTCCAGGCATGGGAACACAGCCCCACCCATCAGCAGACAGGCTGCTTGAAGTCTTTCTGAGCCCACAGTCACCTATAAACACACTACTTAACACGGCCCTGCCCACCAGAGAAAGAAAAATGGAGCTGGAAGAATCAGGCTCCCCGACTTCAGACTATACTACAAAGCTATAGTCATCAAAACAGTATGGTAGTAGCACAAAAACAGAAATATAGAACAATGGAACAGGATAGCCCATAAATAAACCCACACACCTATGGTCAATTAATCTATGACAAAGGAGGCAAGGATATACAATGGAGAAAAGACAGTCTCTTCAATAAGTGGTGCTAGGAACACTGGACAGCTACACGTAAAAGAATGAAATTATTACATTTTCTAACACCATACACAAAAATAAATTCAAAATGGATTAAAGACCTCAATGTAAGCCTGGACACTATAAAACTCTTAGAGGAAAACATAGGCGGAACACTTTTTGACAAAACCACAGCAATATCTTTTTTGATCTACCTCTTAGAGTACTAAAAAGCAAAAATAAACAAATGGGACCTAATCAAACTTATAAGCTTTTGCACAGCAAAGGAAACCATAAACAAAAAGACAACCTACAGAATGGGAGAAAATCTTTGCAAATGATGCAACCAACAAGAGGTTAATCTCTAAAATATACAAAGAGCTCATGCAGCTCAATAGCAAAAAAACAAACAACCCAATAAAAAAATAGGTGGAAGATCTAAATAGACATTTCTCCAATGAAGACATAAAGATGGCCAAAAAGCACATGAAAAGCTGCTCAACATCACTAATTATTAGAGAATTGCAAATCGAAACTACAATGAGGTATCACCTCATACCAGTCAGAATGACCATCATCAAAAAATCTACAAACAATAAACGCTGGAGAGGGTGTTGAGAAAAAGGAACCCTCCTACACTGTTGGTGGAAATGTAAATTGGTACAGCCACTATGCAGAACAGTATGGAGGTTCCTTAAGAAACTAAAAATAGAGCTGCCATATGATCCAGCAATCCCACTCCTGGGCATATATCTGGAGAAAACCATACTTTGAAAAGATACATGCATCCCAATTTCACTGCAGCACCATTTACAATAGCCAGGACATGGAAGCAACCTAAATGTTCATCAGCAGATGAATGGATAAGAAAGATGTGGTACATACATACAATGGAATATTATCCAGCCATGAAAAAGAATGAAATAATGCCATTTGCAGCAACATGGATGGATCTAGAGATTATCATACTGCATGAAGTAAGTCAGAGAGAGACAAATATCATATGATACTACTTATGTGTGGAACCTAAAAAAATGGTACAAATGAACTTATTTACAAAGTCTGTAAGAAACAGACTTACAGACTTAGAAAGCAAATTTATGGTTACCAAAGAGGAAAGGTATGGGGGAGGGATAAATTAGGAGGTTGGGATTAACATATACACACTACTACACATAAAATAGGTTACTAATAAGGACCTACTGTATAGCACAGGGAACTCTACTCAGTACTCTGTAATAAACTATGTGGGAAAAGAATCTGAAAAAGAATAGATGTATGTATAAATAAATCACTTTGCTGTACAGCTGAAACTAACAACACTGTAAATCAAATATACTCCAATATAAAGTTTAAAAAAAGAAATATAAAAAAAGTAAGTAGGAATGATTTGGAATAAAGTTAACTTTGGGCCAGAACTATTCATTGCAATATAAAATGTATTATAATTTAATATGATTGCTACATTCCTTGAAAATTGGCTGTATTAGATTTATTTATTGTGCCAATGACTCTCCTTTATTTACTATTTACATATACTATTTACAAATTATAAATAAATGTGCACTTATATTAAAATAATTTCATGAAAATTAAGTAAGTCTATAATCCATTTTCTGACACCTTGGAGCCAAATGAACCAAAACCATTCCAAATATGTGGGATAAATAAATAAAGACTTTAAAGAGCCTAATACCAGTTCTGGTCAAGCTTTATTACCAAATGAATTAAGATTAGTTTGGGATCAGCAGACAAATAAGCAAAATATAAATAAACAAAATAATTATTAAAAATGTGATTTGTAAAGATCTGGGGATGACAGATGACAATAGATTTTAGACTTACAATGATGTATAAAAACAGTACCAGAGCTAATAATAATAAAAACAATGAGTAATATGGTCTGTGATATTACTGAAGGAACAATGTACTTTTAAGAAGCAGATAAGTGTTGTTCTAAAGAATGAAAATTTGTCAATATTAGCATAATTTTACTCACTTACTTGATTGAATATCATGCCTAAATAATAAATGATACTGATGATCATACTAATAAAATATATTTATTGAAGGCTTACTAAGTGTCAAGTAGCTAATTTAGTAGAAATAGCTAATATTAGCAGTCACATTATATAAATGGAAATAGAGAATCTTGGTGATATTAAGCAAGGTAACATACCTGGTAAGCATTGGAGCCAAAGTATAACCCAAATAGTCTGGCTTTGGCACAGCCTGAAATAGCTAAGCTCTAATGCATAAAATTCTCAGATGTATACAAAATGTGACTTGAGTTTCTGTTTTATACTATTTGGATTCAACTCTACAAGTAGCAATGGGAGATAATGTTCTCTGAACAGCTCTTTAAACATTTTTTTTACATAAACCTTTAATAGATTTTAATAATGTTATTTATATATTTATAATGACAACAAGAGTATTTTCATAGAGACTCATATTAGAAATAGATTAGATAAACAGATAAAACTTACCAAAATGCAAGTGTGTGTGTGTATTTCTTTAATCACTGGTATGTCTGCCCATATTTCATCTGTATTGGTTTTGTATAGTATTTGTTTTCAATTGAAAAGTAGAAGGGCATATCCTATCACAGTTTGAATTATGCTAAGTCACAGAGGTACTTTTAACTTTTTAATATATATTTAATGAATATGTGAGTCTTTGTCAAGTATTTTTAGGGTTCCTCAGACAAAATTATCAATAAGAAATTTTGCCTGCCCTCAATAAGATAAATTTCTGTTTATTATTACAAGTTTTAAAAATTATATTCTAAATTCACCTGTATTACATTCTGGAATTTATAATTTTTATTAGAATAAACATGGGCATAACTAAAAGAACAATTTTTTAAAAACTACGTATTTTAGTACATAGCTATATTTTAAGCTAACTTCAACCCTGTAAGGCAGGTCTTATGATCATGATATTGAGATAGGGAAAATTGATATTTAAGATATAGTACATTTCCCAAAAGTGTATAGATGGTATAATAGCAAAATATGGTTTTAAACTGATGAATCTTTGATTGCAAACTGTTAGGTTCTCTACTATGAAACACAGCATTACAACAACAAAACTCCAAAACCTGCAAATCAATTGGGCAAACCAGCCTTTATAGTTGTGCCTATCTATGGAACAAACAACTATCCCTTGTTTTATAAATCCAACTATTTTTTGTATTTCATTGATTCTTCCCCTTTAAGGTATCATTATAAAAGAAATTGTGTTTAGATTTTTACAGCTAAATCCCCAATTATACACACACACACACACACACACACACACACACACTAGTCACTGAAGGCAAAATTATTTCTGTAACAAATGTGTGCATTTTTTGGTCCCTTTCAGTACACTGTATACATGAATTGTGTATAGAGCACAAGGATCCAATGTATATTGTTTGCAGTGTGATCATGTCTTAATTTTCCTTTTCTGTTTTGCACTCTTTCTCCTTTGCTTCTCAGAATCAATAGTGTGATGGAATGGTTTAAAATATTCACAAAGTTGTCAGTATTTGAATCAGATGTAGTAACGCTGTTAGTGATATCAGGATACTTTTGTTTTTCAAAATGAAAGAGCTTTACTATTTTGCCTGATTGTAAAACTAATGCACATTCCTTGAAAAAATACTATAGGAAAACAGAAAAGTGAAATAAGTAAAATTTAAAACAATCAACAACAGCAATTATAACAGCTTAGGAAAAACCACTTCTGGAATTTTGAAAGACATCTTTTAGGATGTCTGCATTCCTCTTTTTCTCTCTCTGACATGTGTTTTTTGCTTGTTTGTTTGTTTTGTTTTGTTTTGTTTTTTACCAGTGGAACCAAGAGGACAAATTTTCAACCTTCCCATTAATTCCTCTAAAGGAATTCCTTTAGCCATTTTATTTGGAGGGGGGGTGTAAGTCAAATGAAGACAAATTCTCTTAGTTTTCCTTCATCTTAGAATGTCTAATTTTCATCTTCATTTCTGAAGAATGTTTTTACTGGGTATAAGATTCTGGCATGACATTTCTTTTAGCACCTGAAAAATGTTCTGTCACTTTTTTCTGGCCTCCATGGTTTCTGATGAGAAATCTGCTGTCATTAAAATTGTTTTTCCTCACGGGAAATTTCTGCTCTCACTTTTTTAAAGATTTTTTCTTTTTCTTAGTTTTCAGAAGTTTGATTATGATGTGTCTTGATGTGGATTTCTTTGGGTATCCTGTTTGAGTTTTCTTTGATTTTTGAATCTCTAGATATCTATAAGTTGACAAATGTGAGAACTTCCAGCTATTATTTTTTGAATACATTTTCAGCCCTGTCATTTGTGTCCTTTCCTGGGATGCCAATGAATGAATGTTAGAATTTTTAAATAGTCCTGCAGACCTCTTAAGCTTTGCTGCCACTGCTGACCTCTCATACCTTTCTCTGCTAAGGGACCATACTGTTGCTTATACTGTGCATCCCAGCTCCTGGAGTCACCGTATCACCATGCATATCTGGATCTGGAACCACCATACTCTCCTATACTTGGCAAATCTCATGTCACTATACCCAGTGTTACTGTGAACATTTGTGCTCCTCCCTCTTCCCCACAGTTAACACCATCATGCTCCCTTTATCCCCAAATGAAAATCTTCCCTTACTGAAGCCAGTCTATGAGGTTTGGCAGAGGTGACTGCTGTTTTAAATGCTCACACAGCAACACAAAAATAGAACACAGCAATCAGGAAACATTAAAAAAGCAAAGGCAGATTACTTTCAGTAATCTACCATAAATATTGATCTATTAATTGCCTGATAAATATTTCAAAATAATTGTTCTAAAGAAGTTCAACAATCCTTAAGGAAACAGATAATTTTCTTATTTTGAAAAATTAGTACAAGAATGAATGAGAATTTACAAAAAGAGAGAACATAAGAAGAACTAAACAAATTCTGGAGATAAAGAATACAATGACTGAATAAAAAGATATAAGAGAGCTTCTGCAACTGACTTGATTAAGCAGACAGACAAATCAACAAATATGAAGATAGGTGACTTGAAATTACTCAGAGGAGAAAAAAGAAGAAAGAGTGAAGGCAGCCTACAAGATACATGGGACACTTTTAAGCAAGCCATGTTGCAGTATGGGCATTCCAGAAAGAGAAAGAAAGGGACAGAAAGCTTATTTAAATAAATAACAGAGAACTATCCAAATTGTGGGAGGGAAATAGATATACAGTCTTAAATATCCAAAAGTTGCCATAAAAGGTTGAACATAGAGTTCTGCACCAAAATATTATAATTAATTGTCAAAAGTCATGGTTAAAAATTTTGAAAGGAGGAACAGAAAAGCAATTCATCACAAACAAGGAAAACTACATAAGTTTATCAGTAGTTTTCTCAACATTACATTTTCAGGCCAGGAGAGAGTAGAAAAATATATTCAAAGAAAAAAAAATCTGCCAACCAGGAATACTATAACCTACAAAACTATCTTTAACAGTGAAGGGATATAATGCTTTCCTAGACAAACAAAATCTGAGGGAATTTGTCACCACTAGACCTGCCTTAAATGAAATGCTTAAGGGAGTTCTTCAAATAGAATTAAAAATATGCTAAACAGCAACTTAAAAGCATGTGAAAATATAAATCTCACTGGTAATGTTAAATATATAGTAAAATACAGAGTAAAGTAAGACTATAATGGTGGTGTGCAAATTACCCATAACCCTAATAAACATAAAAGTTAAAAATAGTAATAATAACCACAACCACAAAAATATATAACAGATTTACAATATTAAAAGAAATAAGCTCTTTTAGAAAAGAAAGTACATGTGTGGGGAGGGCAACAGTGTAGAGTTTTTCTATGCAATTAAACTTAAATTCTTATCAAATTGAAATTGACGATCATAACAAAGATTTATACAAGCTTCATGGTCTATACAAAGAAGAAACCTCTAATAGATACGTGAACGGTGAAGAAATGAAACCAAATCCTTACCAAGAAAACATCAAATAACAAAAGACAACAAAAATGGAAGAGAACAAAAGAACTACAAAGGAGAAAAAAGAAAATTGCAATTGTAAGTTCTTAGCAATATTTACCTTAAACATAAATGGGTTAAACTACTTAATCAAAAAGCATAGAGTGACTGAATGAATTAAAAATGACAAGATCCAGTGATATGTTGTCTACAAGAAACTAACTTTACAGATAAATACACATAGTGAAGAGATGTAAAAATATATTTCAGGCATATGGTAACCAAAAGGGTAGGGATGGCTACACCTATACCAGAAACAATAGGCTTTAAGTCAAAAACTGTCACTAGAGAAGAATGTTCTTCTAGAAGAAGAATAACGTTTTAGAAGAATGTCACTACATAAAGTCCTAACAATTGTAAACATATACATACCCAACTTCAGAGCACACAAAAATATATATCAAACATTGACATATCTGAAGAGAGAAATTGACAGCAATACAGCTATAGTAGGAGACTTCAATATCCTACTTTCAATAATGGATAGAATATCCAGCCAGAAAATCAATAAGGAAGCAACTGACCTGAGCAACACTATAGAAAAAAATGGGCCTAACAGATACATAGAGAACCTTCCACCCAAATCTGCAAAATACACTTTCTCCCCAAGCACACAGAATATTCTACAAGATAGATCACATGTTGGATCGTAAAATAAGTCAACAAATTTAAAAATGAAATAATAATAAGTATATTTCAGATTAAAATGGAATGAAATGATAGTAACAGAAAGGAAACAGGAAAATTCACAAAAATGTGGAAAAAACACATCATGCACAACCATTGGGTAAAAGAGGAAATAAATAATTTTTTAAAATACCTAGAGATAAATGAACATGAAAATATAATGAATCATAACTTATGAGGTGCAGCAAAAGCATTACTAAGAGGAAATTATAGTGTTAAAAACCCATGTTATAAAAAAAGAAAGATCTCAAACAACCTAACTTTACAATTTAAGGAAGTAAAAAAACAAGAACAAAATCCAAAGTTAGCAGAAGGGAAGAAATAATAAAGATTAGAGCCAAAATAAACAAGCAACTAGACAATTGTTAAAATGTCCATACTACCCAAAGTGATCCATAGGTGTAATACAGTCAATATCAAAATCTTAAGCACATTCTTTACAGAAATAGAAAAAAATCCTGAAATTCATATGGAACCATAAAGTACTCCAAATAACCAAAGCAATCTTGAGCAAGAACAACAAAGCTGGTAACATCACACTTCGTGGTTTCAAATGATAATATGAAGCAATAGTCATCAAAACAGTATGGTACAGGCATAAAAAGACATACAACCAAATGGAGCAGAATAGAGAGCTCAGATAAATCCATGCTTTTGTTGTCAACTGATCTTCAACAAGGGTGTCAAGAACAGACAGTGGGGAAAGGAAAATCTCTTCAATAAATGGTGCTGAGAAAACTGGTTAACCACATGCAGAAAAGTGAAATTGGACACTTATCTTACACCATATACAAAAATCAACTCAAAATGGATGAAAGACTTAAACGTAAGATGTGAAACCATAAAATTACTATAAGAAAACAGAAAGTTCCTCTGCTCAACATCACTAATTATTAGAGAAGTGCAAATCAAAACTACAATGAGGTATTATCTCACACCAGTCAAATGGCCATCATCAAAAAATCTACAAACAATAAATGCCGGAGAGGGTGTGGAGAAAAGGGAACCCTCTTGTATTGTTTGTGGGGATGTAAATTGATACAGCCACTATGGAAAACCGTATGGAGGTTCCTTAAAAAACTAAAAATAGAACTACCATATGACCCAGAAATCCCACTACTGGGCATATACCCTGAGAAAACCATAATTCAAAAAGACACATGCACCCCAATGTTCACTGCAGCACTATTTACAATAGACAGGACACGGAAACAACCTAAATGCCCACTGACAGATGAATGCATAAAGAAGATGTGGTACATTTACAAAGGAATATTACTCAGCCATTAAAAGGAACAAAATTCGGTCATTTGTAGAGACGTGGGTGGACCTAGAGACTGTCATACAGAATGAAGTAAGTCAGAGAGAGAAAAACAAATATAATATATTAATGCATATATGTGGAATCTAGAAAAATGGTATAGATGATCTTATTTGCAAAACATAAATAGAGACACAGATGTAGAGAAAACTGTATGGATACAAAGCAGGGGGCGGTGGGAGGAATTGGGAGATTGAGATTGATACATATACACTATTGATACCATGTATAAAATAGACAACTAATGAGAACATACTGTATGGCACAGGGAACCCTAGTTAATGCACTGTGGTGACCTAAATGGGAAGGAAATCCAAAAAAGAGGGGATATATGTATATGTATAGCTGATTCATTTTGCCGAATAGTAGAAACTAACACAACATTGTAAAGCAACTATACTCCAATAAAAATTAATTAAAAAATAAAAATAAAAACTCAGAAAAAGAGAAAACAGAAATTCCTCGACACTGGCCTGGACAATGATTTTTTGGATATGACACCAAAAGCACAAACAAAAAAAACAAAAATAGACAAGTGGGATTGCATCAAACTAAAAAGTTTCTGCACGATGAAGGAAACTATCAATAAAATGAAAAGACAACCTACCAAATGGGAGAAAAAATTGCAATTCATATATCTGATAAGGCATTAGCACCCAAAATATGAGGAATTCATACAATTCTATAGCAGAAAAATTCCCAATTAAAAAAAAAGATCAAGGGACTCTCAATAGACATTTCTACAAAGAGAACATTCAAATGGCCAACAGTTAAATGAAATGGTGTTAAACATTACTAATCAATAGGGAAATGCAAATCAAACCACAATGTGGTATCACTTCACACCTGTTAGAATGTCTATTGCAAAAAAAAGACAAAAGATGGCAGGTTGCAAGGTTGTGGAAAAAAGGGAACCATTGTACTCTCTTGGTAAGAATGTTAATTGGTACAACCATTGTGGAAAAAAGCAGGAAGGTTCCTCAAAAAATTAAAAATATAACTACTTAAGAGCCAAAAATCCCACTTCTAGATGTATATTGAAAGGAAATGAAATCACTAGGTCTAAGAAATATCTGCACTCCTCAATTCACAGCAGCATTATTTACAATAGCCAGAATATGGAAACAACCCCAAAATCTGTTGACAGATGTGTGGATAAAATAAATATATGTGGGACACACCCACGGAAATAATATTCAGTCTTATAAAAAGGGATGAAATCCTATTATTGCAATAACATGAATGAACCTGGAGGACATTATGCTAAGTGAAATAGGCGAGACACAGAAAGAAATACTGCATGATCTCACAAGTGGAATCTAAAGTAGTTAAACTCAGGACTTCCCTGGTGGCACAGTGGATAAGACTCCGTGCTCCCAGTGCAGGGGTCCCAGGTTTGATCCCTGGTCAGGGAACTAGAGCCCACATACATGAGGCAAGTAAGAGTTTGCATGCCACAACTAAGGAGCTGGCAAGCTGCAACTAAGGAGCCTGCCTGCCGCAACTAATACCCAGCACAACCAAAAAAATAAATAAATATCTAAAAATAAATAAGTAGTCAAACTGGTAGAAGCAGAGAGTAGAATGGTGGTTGCTGGGGTGAGGGGGGAGGGGGAAATGAGGAGTGTTTGTCAAAGGCTACAAAGTTTTTATTTATGCCAGATTAATGAGTTCTGGAGATCTAATGTTCTGGAGTCATACCAATATGACTGTGGTTAACAATACTGTATTATATATTTGAAATTTGCTTAAAGGATAGATTTTATGTGTTCTCACCACCACCAAAAAAAAAAAAAGTGAAAAGTATGTGAAGTGAAGTGATGGATAAGTTAATTAGCTTGATTGTGGTGATTATTTCACTATGGGTATATATGTCAAACCATTAAGTTGTACACCTGAAATATATAAAAATTTTATTTGCCAATTATACCTCAATAAAGCTGAAAAAATACATTTGTTTTTATTTTAACATAGGCTTTGTAGCTGTTGAGTTATTGACCATTTCATGTCTAAAGTAGATAAGAAAAAAATAATAGCAGAATTATTGAAATGACAGAACCAACACAAGGTTTTCTTTAATATGAATAACATAGCAGAATATTAAACTTACTAGATTTAATAAAATATGGTGATTTACTATAAAAAGGAAAGAATTTATATTTTACAGTTTGAAAAATATAGTAAAGTTTTATAAATTGAAAGTTAATATTTATTGGGTACTTAGTGCCAGGTACTCTATTGAGGGTGTTATATGCATTATATTGCTTTATCCTAATACTAGAAATTAGAGTTTAATTTTTCTCTTACCCCAGTGAGGAATATGAGACCTAGATTTGTTCAATAACTTGCTTAATATCTCACACTTAGTGAACCAGGAGTTAATTGCTGAGATCCTGACTCTAGTATCAGCACTGTTAACTGCTACACTATCAGTCTGATGGTACTTAATCAGTCAAAGGATATTCTACAATGTGGTGGTTTGAAATAATAAACTGAACAACCTCAATGATCATTTTGATATACTTATAGTTGATAATAACCAATGGTAACTAACACAGATATACCAATAATGATTCCATCTATACTGTGATCACAGACATCTTCCCAGGACTATTGTAAGGATCATATGATTTATTGCATAAATACATTGAAGAGCTCTATCAAAACAGTATTGAAGATCAATCCCTCTCCAACTTCTCACTCCAAAAGAAATCCATGTCAATTCAGGGGGAGTCCATTTTTCCAGTTCATCAGAACACAAAGCTAGTAGTCATGTTATGTTCTCCTGTTTCTTTCACGGCCCACATCACATTATCAACAAACTTCAGTCATTTCTATATTCACAATATATCTATAATATGATCACCTTTCACCAATTCCATTGTTGCCATCATGATCCAAGCCATCACTATCATCTTTCACCTGGATTATGCCAAAAGTCAGCTGTTCTCTCTGCTTTTATAAGTACTGTTAAACAGCTCTGTGTCATCCTGGTGAGTCATATCATGCCAATCTGCTCAAAATAGATCTATAAGCTACCAAGATTTTCAGGTGATTGGGAAAATTAGCTCCCCAGACAATTTTTTATAAACAGTTGGCAACTCCAATTTAAAGTTTGGTCTGGCACCAAACATTCTGAATATTCCTCCACAGGAAAGATCTTCTCAAATGTTCCATAAGAAAGAAGAATAACAGAAAAGAGTGGTCCCAAAGGAGTAGAACATTTTTATACTAAGGGCTCAGAAGAACTTTGGTGCTAGGATAATTCTTGGGGGGATAATGGGAAGATCGGTGGACCTATTCCTTGTTTTCTGTTGTTGAAATTTGGCCTGTGTGAATTTCCGTTGTCCCTTAAAAAATATCCGTTCTTTAACAATGAGTCCTTGGAACTAGTCCATAGTCTTGGAACATGACAGGTAGATGGATTCACGTGGTATAATGTCATCCTCATTGTTAATGACTGGGGCATCCAAGTTAATCAATAAATACTATAGTTAATATTTATTGAATGCTTCACAAAATTTTTATATAGTACTTCATTTAATTCTTACAACCACCATATGAACTAGAGAGTATTTTCATCCTACTTTATAGTCAATAAGACTGATTATATATATCTCATATATAATGATTTTCATATGTGTATACGTATATTATTTATATATATAAATTATGTGTTGTCACAGAGCCAATAAGAGCTGGACACAGTTTTTGAACCAGATAGCTGGCCTTGGGGGGCTTTGTATATAAAATCAACACCATGAAACTTTCTATATTACTGTTTAGAAAGGTGGTCAGGGGGAGGAGGTGAAAAGGTAGTCACAGGAGAGGTTGTAGTCTTTTTGTAGGTAATGAAGTGGTTACTTGTAGATTTAGGAAAATTAATAAAATAATCAAGTTTTTATTTTAGATTGTAGGAAACTATGATAATGGATTTGAAAGTGACAAAAACTAATGGGAAAACCAATTAGAAAGCTGTTGCAATATTATGCATGAAAAAAGTGATGATTAAAGACATGTCTAGAAGGTAAAATGGATTTTAAAATTGATTACATAAGCAGAGGTTAAGTTAATGGGAGGAGTCAAGAATGATCCTGTATATGTGCCTAGGGGAACAGCATCTATGATAGAGACCAGAGGAGCAGCATTATGTTTAGAGAAATGATTGTTAGTTCCAATACAGACAGAGTCTGAGGTGCCCTTATGACAAAATCAAGTGGCATGTAGTAACCAGTAGTAGGGTGAGATCCATACAATATCTTCTAAAACTAAAAATGGCTGTTCATCAAGCCTAGTAGATGGACCAGAATTAAACACAATACAAGTCAATTTTCAGCCTAGACATCTATCCAAAAAAGCATGAGACTATATATACAGGCATTTATCAAACCCATTAAAATCTATTAACTATAACCCCTTTCAACCATCTCACTTTTAAGAACAGTCACACAGATAGGACCACCGCTACTTGCTAACGTAGCTTCCTATGAAACATTGCTTGGACCACCAATGCCAAAATTATAATTTAAATTATTCCGGTATGTGCTTTGTGGCTAAATAACAACCACTCCTGCCAAATACAACTTCTAATTTATATATTATTTCTTTAGATACATTATTAAAGTTTTTGGTCATTTTGGTCACTTTTCTTGGTTGAAAGCTATTTTTCACTCCCTAAGATACTTCAGCGTATTTAAACTCAGATTTTTAATATATTTATTTCACAGGGTTACTCTCAGAAAGAAATTTCATTCATATCATTTCCTAGATCTCGATGCTTGTGTGTTAGGATGGGAGAGGATATTTAAATGTAGCCTTCAACAATTGAGAGCAGTTACCAAATTACTGCTTTGGAAATAACTAGGTATAAGAATTAGGCAAGCAGAATAAAGCTCTGGGACAGAAATGAGATTTGTTTGGTAAGAACTGTACTCTAGACAGGTGATGTCAGCAAGATGGAGGGCTAGGAGGTCCCAGTGCTCCTCATGTCCACAAAAAAATAACAAAAACAATCAACACATAACTACAAACTGAAGAAAATATATAGCTCAGGGTAAACTCTGGACTACAAAGAAAACCCAGCAAAAGCCCTGCAGAGACCAAGGGTCAAGGATGGTCTCAAAAAAGAGTACAGGAAACATATTATCTTCATGGCCCTTACTGCCCAGTCAGGGGCAGCTCAGCAACAGGTGGAATCACTTCATATGAATTTCACCCCACGGTAAAAGGAGAGCACGAGAACCCTAGCAAAACTCATCACTGTGGGCATCTGAAGCCCTTGCTACAGAGGTATTCCACAGTCTTCCTCAATGCTGATCCCAACTGATACAGCTGCCACGAAGTTTATCTGGCCCCCCACCCCCCAACCTTAATGCATCTATTCCTCAGGGCTGGAGATGTTGCTGCACTAAGACATGCTTACAGGGGCCCCAGTCACTGATGTGCCTCACTTTCTGGGATCAGGATGCCACAGCAGTTAACTATATATGGGACTAGAGTTACTGCTGCCTTGATTACTGTCGCTAGATCCCAGGTAGTGGTTCTGACCTATCATTGAAGGGGGCAAGATGCCACTGCCATGAAACCCGCCCCCATTCCAGGTAATGGTTCTGAACCATTGTTGACAGGATTGCTGCCCTGATCCCCACCCCAGGAGTCCCAGGTCAGAGCTCTGACCCTCACTGCTAGAGCTATACTGCCACTGCTCTGAGCCCAGTTCCCCAGGTCCTGACAGATGGTTTTAACAGACCACAACTGGAGTCATGCTTCTGTTGTCCCATGACTGACCTCTGGGGCTAGAGTTGGGACTTTGACTTATTATCCCTATGCCATGCTGCTACTGTACCCTGCACCATGGGACCAAGCCACCACTGTGCCCTGTCATCCCAGAACTCATGCCTCTGCTGCTCCCTCCTTCTCCCTTTCCCTAGAGTTACTAAGTTAAGCCTGAAATCCAGGTCCTTGTTCCATGAGAGATGTGCACACTCCAACACCTTAGACCCCAGTGCCACAGCTGCAGCAAGTGCAGTTGTGTCCCAGAACCGAGGCACTGTTGTAGCTCTGCATGTACCTGATCCCAGATTCATGTTCCTACTGCTCTGTCAGTATAAGAGACCAGGTGCTGAGAAAAATCCACTCAGCTAGAAGTCCCCTCCCACGGGCCAAAAGAAGAACAGGAAAACCCCAGGAGCCATTGCCTCCAAGGATCCCAGCAGTTCTACCCCCCACTGTCATCCACAGGATCTCTGCAGTCTTGGCCACAAAAGGCCCCTGCAGATTTTGCTGACTTTGACCAGCTGACAGAGCTGCACAGAGAATATGCCACTATCTTCTCAGGAAATTAACATGCTGCATTACACCAAGCCAGTGCCCTTACAGCCACCCTCAGGTGAAGGTATCTTTCCACCAAAACCAGTCTGAAAGGCTGGAAGAGGTGACTTTACCCTCACATGGGCAGACAGCAATGCAAAGCTATCAGTAACATTAACAAGCAAAGAAATATCCTGGCTATTGTAAATAGAGCTGCAATGAACACTGTGGTACGTGACTATTTTTGAATTATGGGTGACCACCTAGAGGGGTGGGATAGGGAGGGAGACACGAGAGGGAAGAGATATGGGGATATATTTATATGTATAGCTGATTCACTTTGTTATAAAGCAGAAACTAACACACCATTGTAAAGCAATTATACTCCAATAAAGATGTTTAAAAAAAAAAAAAGCAAAGAAATAGGACACCAATAAAAGAATTCTCCACTAACTGACCCCCTAGACTCCTGAGTTATCTAGTATTTTAAGAAGGCTCAGTCAAAGTCAAGAGAAAACAAAACTCAGTGAACTCAGGAAAACAATACATGAACAAAATGAGAAGTTCAACAAAGAGAAATCATAAAATAGAATGAAAAAAATACTGAGCTGAAGAATTTAATGAATGAGATGAAAAATACAACAGAAAACTTCAAGAGCTGGCCCAATCAGGCAGAAGAAAGAACCTGTGAATTTGAAGACAGATCTCTTGATATTATCCAGTTAGAGAAGAAAATTAGAATAAAAATATTGAAGAAGTCTATATGAATTGTATGATACCATCAAGCAAAACAATATCACATTATCAATACAGCAGAAGGAGAAAAGAGGGAGAGACAGAAAACTTATTTAAAGAAATAATAGCTGAAAACGTCCTAAATCTGGAGAGAAATATGGCATTCATATACATGAACTTCAAATATCCCTAAACAGATTTAACCCCAAGAGATCTTCATTGAGAAACCTTACAATCAATCTCTCAAAAATCAAAGCCAAAGAGAATTTTGAGATCAGCAAGAGAAAAAAAGACTCATTACATACAAGAAAATTCCATTAAGGCTATCAGCAGATTTCTCAGTGGAAAACTTACAGGCCCAGAGAGTGTATAATGATATATTCAAAGTGCTAAAAGAAAAAACAAAGGCCAACCAAGAACACTTTACTCAGCAACATTGCCCTTCAGAAGTGACGACTAGATAGACTTCCCCAGATAAACAAAAGCTGAGGGAGTTAATCACATCATAAAGCTAGAACTGCTTTAAAAGAAATGGTAAAGGGAGTTCTTCAGTCTGAAATGAAAGGACACTAAGTAATAACATGAAAAGATATGAAACTATAAAATTCACTGGTGAAGGTAAATACACAGTAAAATCAAAATACTCTAATACTGCAGTGTCACTGTGTAAATCCCTGAACTCTAGCATACAGGTTAAGAGACAAAAGTGTTGATAATAACTATAGCTACAATGTTATATCAATGGATACACAATATAAAAAGGTGTAAATTAGTACATCAACATAAGTTGGGGGGATGGCAAGTAAATAGGGAGAACTTCATATGCAATTGAAGCCAGGTTATGAGCTTCACATAGTTATAGTTTTAAGATTTACTATGAAAGCCACATGGTAACCACAAAGTGAAAACCTTAAATAGATAAATGACAAAGAGAAAAAAATTCAAAGTATACCAGCACAAAAAAACCCACATCAATTCACAAATAAAGCAAGAGAGAAAGAACGGAACAAAGGAACTACAAAACTATCAGAAAGCAATTCTTTAAAACGGTGATAGTAAGTCCTACCTCTCAATTATTCTAAATGTAAAGGGCTTAAATTCTCCAGTTAAAAAACATAATAAGCTAAATGGATAAAAAAGCAAAATCCAACTATATGCTGCCGACAAGTGACTCACTTAAGCTTTAAGGACACTCATAGGATGAAAGTAAAGGGATGGAAAAAGATACTCCATACAAATGGAAACCAAGAGGCTGGAGGTTGCTATACTTATGTGAGACAAACAGACTAAGTCAAAAACTGTAACTAGAAAAAAGAAGGTCATTACATAATGATAAAGGTTTCAAGTCATCAGGAAGACATAACAATTGTAAACATATGAACACATAATATTGGAACACCTAAATATATTAAATAATTATTAACAGATCTGAAGGGAGAAACAGACAACAATACAATAAGAGAAAAGGACTTCAATATCTCACTTTCAACAATATATAGATCATCCAGCTTGCAAAATCAACAAGGAGATAAGAGACTAGAATTACATTATGGATAAAATGGACCTAACAGATACATACAGAATTTTCCATCCACCAGCAGCAGAATACACACTCTTCAAGAACACACAGAACATTTTCCAGTTCAGATCACATGATAGGTCACAAAACAAGTCTTAGCAAATTTAAGAAGATTAAAATCATGAGTATCTTTTGTGATTGCAATGCTATAAAACTAGAAATTAATAACAGGAGGAAAGCTAGGAAGTTCACAAATATGTGGAAATTAAACAACATACTCCTAAATAATCATTGAGTCAAAGAAGAAAAAAAGGAAGTAAAGAAGTATCTAGAAACAAAAATAGAAGTGCACATGAAAACCTATGGCAGCAGTCCCCAACCTTTTTTGGCAACAGGGACCGGTTTCGTGGAAGACAATTTTTCCACAGACCAGGGGGTGTGATGGTTCAGGCTGTAATGCAAGCAATGGGAGGGATGGTTCAGGCTGTAATGCGAGCAATGGGGAGCAGCAGATGATGCTTTTCTCACCCGCCGCTCACCTCCTGCTATGCGGCCTGGTTCCTAACAGGCCACAGACTGGTACCAGTCTGCGGCCTAGGGGTTGGGGACCCCTGACCTATGGGATGCTGTAAAAGCAGATCTAAGAGGGAAGTTTATAGCAATAAGTGCCTACATTAAAAAATAAGAATGTTCTCAAATAAACAACCTCACTTTACACCTCAATGAACTAGGAAAAGAAGAACAAACTAAGCCTAAAGTGAGCAGAAGAAACGAAATAACAAAAAACAGAAGAGAAATAAATAAAACAGAGACCAGTAAAACAATAGAAAAGATCATTGAAAGTAAGAGCTATTTTTTAAAGAAAAACACAAATAAAATAATTTAAAAAGAGGATTCAAAATCAGAAATGAAGAGGACATGTTACAACTCATCCCACAGAAATACAAAGGATTATGAAAGACTACTATGAAAAATTATATGCCAACAAACTGAATAACCTAGAAGAACTGGATAAATTCCTCAAAACATACAACCTATGAAGACTGAGTCATGAAGAAATAGAAAATCTGAATAGACCAGTAATGAATAAAAGTATTGAATCAGTAATCAAAACCTCCCAACACAGAAAATCCCAGGACCAGATGGTTCCACTTTTGAATTCTACCAAATATTTAAAGAATAACTAATGCCAATCATTTTCAAACACTCCAAAAAATTGAGATGGAGGGAATACTCTCAAACTGATTTTACAAGTCCAGCATTACAATGATAACAAAGCCAGATAAGGATGCTACAAGAAAAGAAAAATACACACCAATATCACTGATGAATATAAGTGCAAAAATCTTCAATATTAGATAACTGAATTCACCAGTACATTAAAAGGATAATTCATCGAAATCAAGTGGCACTTATCACTGGCATAAAAGCATGGTTCAACTTACCCAAATCAATAAATATGAATATCACATTTATAGTACGAAAGGTAAGAATTATATGATCAACTTAATACATGCAGAGAAAGCATTTGACAACATACAACATCCTTTCATGATAAAAAACCCTCAACAAATTGGGTATAGAAGGATTGTTCCTTAGCATAATAAAGACGATATAAGACAAGCCCACAGGTAACATCATACTCAATGGTGAAAAGTTAGAAGCATTTCCTCTAAGATCAGGAATAAGACAGGAATGCCCACTTTCACCATTTCTACTGAACAGAGTACTGGAAGTCCTATCTGTAGCAATTAGGCAAGAAAAAATAAATAAAATGTAGGCATATTGGAAAGGAGGAAGAAAAATTATGTCTGTTTGCAGATGTCATAATCTTTATACAGAAACCCTGAAGACTCCACCAAAGAACTGTTAGAACTAATAAATGAATTCAGTAAAATTGCAGGATATAGCATCAACATACAGAAATCAGTTGTATTTGTATACACAACACATAATTAATGGATTAAAATCCATTATTATGCTCAACATAACTAATCAATGTAATGAAACCACAAGGAGATATTATCTCACACCTGTTAAGATGGTTATGATAAGAAGAGATAACAAATGTTGGCAAAGATGTAGTGAAAAGGAAACCCTTATATGCTGTTGGTGGGAATGTTAAACAGTACAACCATTACAGAAAACAATATGGTGGTTCTTTAAAAAATTAAAAATAGCACTACCATATGATCTAGCAATCCTACCCCTGGGTATGTATGAAGAAAATGAAATCAGTATCTCTAAGAGATATCTGCACACCTATGTACATTACAACATTATTTACAATAGCCAAGATATGGAAACAATCTAAATGTCCTTTATCAGGCAAATGGACCAAAAAAATGTGATTTTATATGTATGGATGTGTATACACACACACACAATGAAAAATTATTAAGCCATGAGAAAGAAGGAAATCCTGCCTGTGTGACAACATGGATGAATCTGCAGGGCATTAGGATAAATAAAATAAGTCAAAAAGAGAAAGACAAATACTGTGTGGTATTACATGTGGAAGCTAAAAAAAGAAAAAAAAACAGATTTAATAGAGACACAATAGAATAGTGGTTGTCAGGGGCTGAGGGTAGGGGAAATGGGGTGAGGTAGGTCAAAGGATACAAATTTTGAATTATAAAAAGAATAAGTTCTGAGGATCTGATGTATAACATGGTAACAATGGTTAATAATATGGCATTGTATACTTAAAGGTTGTTGAGAGTAGATCTTAAGCATTCTCACCGTTAAGGAAGTTACCTATGTTAACAATGTGAGGTAATGGATATATTAATTTCTTGACTTTGGTAATCATTCTACAATGTGTGTGTGTGTGTGTGTGTGTGTCTATAAAATCACTCCGTAGTTTAAAATTATATAATTATATTTGTCAATTATTCCTCAAAAAAGTTAAAAAATTAAAAATAAACATTATGAATATCAACCAGAATTTCAAGCTAAGAAAGCCAACCTATGCAGATCATGGTAAACTACTGAGAATTAAAGACAAAGAGAAAAATCCTTAAAAATAGAAAGCAGATATTTTACCTGCAAAAGATCAATGATAAGATCAAGAGTTTATTCTCAAAGAAATAATGGAAGCCTTCAAATATCTACAAAGTGCTTTATAAATTATCTGCCAATCTAGATTATATGCCCAGTAAAAATATTTAAAATTGAAAGTAAAATACAGACATTTTTTCTAGCAAATAAACACTAAGATCATCAGCTAACTTACATTAAAGGAAATTCCAAAAGCTGTTCTTTAGGCAGTTCTTTAGGCAGATCGAAAATAATTCCAAATGGAATCATGGAGATATATGAAGGAATGAAGAACAATGCAAGGGATTAATGTTTGGCTAGATATAAGTAAGTATGAACTACATAAAACAATAAAAAATTCATTCTAAACAATGATAATTTTAGTGTACAGTAGCCTCCAGACTGTTCCCACTCTAATCCATTCACAGAACTCTAAAACATGTTGGTTTATGTCATTTTGTTTAAGTTATTCCAATGGACCCTGATGTACACAAGTCTTAGTTGGCCACGAAGATGAATCTGCCTTGTGCCTACATCTCTGGTGTTTTCTCTTACTACTCCCTTCTCTCAAGTTATGAATTCTATTTCAGAGCACCCACCGTTCTTCAAAAGAGCAATGATATCTTAAGCCCTCTCTCATTTTCACAGGCTACAACTTTGCCTGTCTGTGTAACTTCTCATTCTTTAAAATTCAGCTTTGATATTTATTCCAGTAAAACTGCCTTGGCCCAACCCCTGTCTATCGGTGATTTGTAAGTAGTTAGGGACAAGTGTGGGCCAGGTGAACATTCTATGCGTTTACAACATGGCCCTCTATCCACTGACATCACATAATGAAGTATTATAATGTCTTCCTCCCTGTTATACTGTGAGAATTCTTGACTGCAAGGACTCAGTGCTCTGTGGTGACCTAAATGGGAAGGAAATCCAAAAAAGAGGGGATATATGTATACGTATAGCTGATTCACTTTGCTGTAGAGTAGAAACTAACACAACATGCAAAGCAACTATACGCCAATAAAAATTAATTTAAAAAAAGATTAACTGATCTCCTAAACTATACCAACTGATGTGATTGGCATAAATCCTAACTTCTCAAGGGTAACAGTTTACAAAGGTTTAAGGTAAGTATAAATCTATCTATACTCATGTGTCATTAAAAGGTACAAGTTAAATGCTATGTGTGCTTACAAGATAGAAAAGTCAAATTTTGGACAGGATAAGGGGCAAATCAATCTTGATCAGAAAAATATCACAAAAGAACATAATTAAAGATTTTTTTTCCCTTAAAGAATAGATAGGATTTCATAAGGCAAGGTGTTTGAAGAAGTTATTCTAAACTGAAGAATTAATGAGTGCAAAGGAATGAAAGTGGAAAGCATGAAAGTTGTTTGGGAGCAACTGGTTGTGCTAAACAACTACAATATTACATAAATGTGCAGCAGAAATGGGTACTAGACTGGAAAGGTCTGCTGAGGCCATTTTGTGGAATTATTTGAAAATCAGGCACATGGATTTGTGTTTGACACTTGGATGTCAATTAAGGTGGTTGAAAAGGATAAGGATTAAATCAATATTTTGCTTAAGGAACATTGATCAACCATAGAATGAGTCAGAGTGTGGATGAGCCTGAGACAGGAAGACCAATTAAGTAAAAGGCAACAGGCAGTAGGCTTGTGAGAGGATTAGAAGATCTCATTAAAATTGGAATGAGAGTAATGAGGATGGAAAGGACAAGCTGGATTTTAGAGTAAGAGGATACTGACAGAGACAAAATAGTTGATGTTGAAGCGTATTCCATATTTACTCCAATACAGAAATTTAGATAAAACACAGAAAATGAAGAGGTGAAAATTAGAATTACCTAATGGGAATTCACAGTGATTGTTTTACAACAGGTTTCCCCCTCCCAGTTTTATTGAGATATAATTGACATATACATTGTATTATTTTAAGGTACACAACAAGTATTTTTGAAGCAAAGTGATTTTGTTTTGTTTTGTTTACAAATTTGCTGGGAGTTTTCTTTAACAAAGTATTACAGATTAAGTTGAATTCTCTTATGTTGCCCTCCTTTGTAATATTGCATTGTTATTATATAAATTAAGTATAAATTAAGTATACATTCTTTTCATGATTTTTAAAATTTTCTACATATATATGAATATAGAAGACAAATATGTAATTTTTTAGCATTTTCTTAATTTAAATTAAGTCTTTGTTGTTCTTAAATTGTTTCCCAAAACTATATGTCAGGTGCTCTATCTATATTGACATATATAAATTTGGTTAATCTATTGTTAAATTTTGTATAGTCTAAGTATATAACAATGTATTTTTTACTTCCTTACAAATAAATGTTTAGATTGATTTTTCTTTTTGCATTATTGAAAGAAACTTTTTATTTTGGAATAAATTTAGATTTACAGTAAAGTTGTAAAGATAGTTCAGTGTCACCGAATATCCCTCACCCCTGAATACCCCTTACTCATTTAAATTTCACCTAATGTTATTCTGTTATATTACAGTGGTACATTTATTAAATCTTAGAAAAGAACATTACTATTGTAAATTTAATTTTGAAAGCAAAATTATGTAAATATATAGATAGATAGATTTATGACCCAACAATTCCATCTCTGATAGATAATCTATAGCCATGAAACAGATGATAGCCGGTAGATAGGTAGGTAGCTAGGTATATGGAGGGATGGACAGATAAATAGATATATGTACACTTAACATTTTTTAAGACTGAATAATTGAAAATACAATGTACTAATATATCCCCTACAGAACCATTCCAATTGACTTTGGGAATAATGGGGAGTTTTGTTTTGTTCTTCAGAGAACATTCTTGTAAAATTACATGTTAAAAGCCTATGGGGGCTTCCCTGGTGGCGCAGTGGTTGCGAGTCCGCCTGCTGATGCAGGGGATGCGGGTTCGTGCCCCGGTCCGGGAGGATCCCACATGCCGCGGAGCGGTTGGGCCCGTGAGCCATGGCCGCTGAGCCTGCACGTCTGGAGCCTGTGCTCCGCGAAGGGAGAGGCCACAACAGTGAGAGGCCCGCGTACCGCACACAAAAAAAAAAAAAAGCCTATGAACCAGGGTGGTCATTGTCACAAGGATATTGAAAATAATTTATTTGTCTTTAACTGATACGGCCATGTCCTAGTCTAGGCATAATTAGATGTTTTTAATTGCATGATAATTGCCAGTTAAAATAAATATGTTAATTGCTTTTAACAAAGAAAACAATGGATAGTGGGGATTTTGTCACACACACACATACACACACACACAAATGCTAGAAGAAACCTTTAAATTTTAAAAAGAGTTGGAAGAAACCTTGAGATCTACTCAATTCCACACTCTCTTTGCACAGAGAGGCAAACAAAGTACTAGTGAGGGGAAGAGATTTTTCTCAGACCAAGCAGCTGATTAAGTGTATCAGCAGGGAGCTAAACCCACTTCCTCTGATTCTCAGTCCAAAGCTTTTATTTCCACTGAAGGGTTTTGATTTGGGGTGGGTCATAGGGCTGAAATGAGGATGGAAATATAAAATAAATTAAGTTGAAATTAATTGAATTTCATTTATAAACAAAGATGTTGTTTTGACTTACCCTTATCAGAAAGGGACAGTTATTATCACTCTTAAAATTTAGGGAAAATATATAAAAGTTTGTCCATGAACTTAAAAAGAGCCTCATATTAAATTACAGAAATAGAACATCTGTGAAACTTCCACTCAAAATGAATAAAAATGCATATTTTAAAATCCCTTGAAACTTGTGGTAGATTGAAAATATGAACATAATTCTTCACTTTTTCCTATATCTATACCCTTTGTAATGTGACTTTGCAGCTACTCACATCAGAGAGAACCTATTTCCTCTCACCTTGCATGTGCTTTATGACTTCTTTTAGTCACAGAACACAATGCAAATAGTGTTACCAGTTCCAATTCTGTGCCACAAAATAAGCTTTGTGTACTTCTTCCCTTTCTCTTGAAATTCTACCCAGAGACTGTTTTAGAAGAGGTTGGGAGAGGATTCACCTCAGCTGAGACTGTCCCAGACCAGCCAGTCCCCAGCTGACCCAGCAGGTGATCTGGCAACTGACCACATACGCAGGAGCGAGATTAGCAGAGGGTAACTACATCTGGACCAGATCACCAGAACCATCTTGATGACACACTGACTTATGAGATAAATATTGTTGGTTGAAGCCATTGATCTTTGATTAGTATTTTTAAGATAATAGCTAAGTGATATTCCTTAATTGATAAAGTCAATGTTTACACAAAGGCATGGAAATTAGATTATGTGTTACTTATGAGATATGTGAAAGCTCTTTGAAAACAAATAATATTTGATTCCACAATAAAATGCATTACAAAATAACACTCCATCGGAAGGCATAAATCTGGGCTGGATCACTAGGTTAAAATATTCCTCATTAATTTTTCAAAAATGATACACCTTGCTCTGGTTATGATTACTTAATAATAATATCATAATGTTTTTAAGATTGGATTTTATAATCTCATCTAATTTGTAAGTTTATTTTGAGCTTTAAAATATTTTAAGTTCTTTCATTATTTAAATTATGTTATGTATCAAAATCAGTGCCAGGAAAGTACAAACAAAAAGTCTCAATGTTAATAACTAAGCTTGGTTTAAAAATGACTTCTGCCACAGTCAAACACAGAAATATAGAAGTAGAATCTTGGCTGTCAGAGACTGGAAGGAGGGAGAAATGGGGAGTCATTATTCAACAAGTATAAATTTTCAGTTATATAAGATGATTAAACCCTAGAAATCAGCTATACTACAATATTGTACCTATAGTTAACAATACTGTATTGTGCACTTAAAAATTAGGTAGATCTCATGTTAAATGTTCTTATAACAATAAAAATTTTTTAAAAAGAATTGTAAAGCAAACTTAGTACCAATGAATAGGGTGGGGTGACAATTCTGTAGCTTTAAATCATTTGGCATTCAGTTTCCAAAAAATGAATTAGTAATAATTGCATATTAAAGCATGCTGCTTAAATTATATTTATTAGCTAAGTGTAATATTTGTATGTGGCCACTAGATAGAGCTAGTATAATATCCTGAGAGAATAACAGAAGTATATGAAACATTACCTTATATTTAGCATGTGAATAGACTGCTTTTCTTTATATCGCTTCCTATATGATCCCATGCAGCTCTGAATTTGTTAACTTTAAACTGATAGAACTCAATCCAGCTCTAATTTTTACTAAATACATTCAACCACCAATTTTATTAGTTTCACAATAGTGAACTGCATATAATACATTATGAAATTTAATAGTGGTCATAGTTCTAAAACCATAACATAATATTTTAGGCTGTTTTAGTATGAAAATTATCCTAACCACCAAAAATCGTTTTTGATGAACTAATATGTTTTTTGATCTTTGATACTTGCATACATTATTGTACTTATCATGTATGGGGAAAATCAGACTTTCTACTTTCAGATAATGATTAAATGTAAAATAAGGAATATACAAAAATAAAGGTTCACACTAATGATGAGATCCTTAATACAGAATAAGTTAGACAAACTTATATACAACATTTGTTCTCCTCTCTTTTTATTAAGAGAGAGAAGACTTCCATTATAGAGCCAGCAATAAACAATACAATTTATAAGAAGCTTGAAGGCAGAGATCATGGCTTAGACTTCTTTTCTACCTCCTATAAACACCCACCATTATCATCATCATCATAAAATAAGAACATAATATGTCCTTGGAGACTCGTTCTTAAAGATCACTTATTTGTTAGCTATATTTGTATATTATTTATAAATATCCAGAAATTAATTTGACCATTATTCAGTGTAATATATGTAGCTTATTACAATTTCAAATTAATAACGTTTTAAACACTTAATCTGTAAAATGATTTTAATGTTATGTGATTTCAGAATGAAGTTAAGAGTGATTGACTTTGCTAGTCAATAAAGCAAAGTTTTTTCAGATTTTGCTGAAAAATCAGAATCCCCTGGGAACATGTTAAAATGAACATCTTAGACCCTATCACCAGAGAGCCTGGCTTAATTATGTGGTGGGTCCTAGAAATGTGTACTTTACCAGGTGCCCCCGCTAGTTCTAATGCAAAAGTTCATATACTGTAATTTCAGGTTGGCCCTAAACTGAACGTTGGCCCTAAACTAAAATCTAAACCACAGTTTCTAAGCTGCTAGAATTAAGCAATAATACCTAACACAAGAAGTCGCAGGGATTCAATCAGCTAACACACGTAAAAGGGTAACAATGCCTGGCAGATGGTAGCAAGTCTATAAATGGTGCTCACTATATTACTTTCCTCACTTATGTCTAGTGTGACTGTTCTCTGACAAGATATTCAAGGTAGTCACTGATGATAGTGATGTGTATTTTTGTTATGCTTATGTGATTTTATTTTTCCTTGCTATTTATTATATCATGCAGTTCCTGTTAATCACATGCTTACATGAGTAGCAATATCACTTTGTCTATTGATAATTATTTAGAGCCTTGTTCATTTTTTTTAAAACTATGTTTAGGAGCAGATTACATTGCCACAAGGTATGTCTGCCTTGTTTAGCACAAATGTAAGTTGTCAAGAAAAATATACAGCATGCCTTTTCTTACAAAGAGCTCTCAAGCAGGAACTTCAGTACTCCCTCCTGAAGAAAATAATTCAATTGAGTGTTGTCATCTAGTACTTTAAATTCTTTTCTTGTCATAGGGCCGCTCATAAAATTGTTAATGCGTGACCCTCAGCATCGTCCATTGAACTAAGCTGCTTTTATAGTCCTGAATTTACATAATCCTTCTTGCTGGCATTATTCTATTATCTGAAGAAAAATATGTGATGTGTATAAAATACACTGAACTCTCTCTTAACAATTATCTTTTCTTTGCGAAGTGATCACTCTGAAAAGAGGTACATTGATATAATGTATATATATGGATTTTGAATAAAAGAGCTGTTCCTCACTAACATATTGAAAAATATTCTGAATTAAATAAACAATGATAATAAGATAGGCTACATGATAAGGCTACATGATAATGTACTTGTCCAAATACTGAGCTGCATATTTAGAAGATAAAGTATTTCAAATGTTTTCATCATGCATTTCTCTATCCCCACTCATAATTAAACTTAAGGGAGTTAGAAACAATATTAATTAACATTTATTGAGCACTTCTTAACTTCTGGGTATTCTCCTAAGTGCTCTGTATTTAATACCACACTTAACCCTCATAAACTGTTAAGGTAGATAGTGTTTTTTTCCTGCCTTTATTGATGGAGAAACTGAGACACAGAGGAGTATAAGTAATGGGCCATGGGAGATTCAAGATTTAAATCCAAGCTGTCTAATTCCAGAGCCTCTGCACTGGAATCACTTCAGAACCTCCTCTCCCTTTTCATTTTCACAGCCCCATCGCTAGTTGAGGCTCCTGTTACCTCAAGCAGGTCTGTAAGAGGGACATGGGGCGTCAGCAAACACCAACAGAAGTTTGGTTTTAATCTTCTTTTCCAATCTACTTTCTAGTAATTCAGTTTCCCATTGCTTCCTTTTCGGTTACAGCTGGTATTTTGAATTTTCCCACCTCTCAATTATTGTTTAACTCCCCTGAACTGCTTATTGTAACAGGCCAATATCATAGTCATCATTCTACATTCCAATCAAATCCTCCATACTTCATAAATTTTTGTACAGATCTCTCTGGTGCAAAGTAATTCCTTTTTTTTTTCCTGATCCTGGTAGGAGAACTTGAGAGCTTAATCTGACAAGATCTTAAACCGATAGGTGACTAAACTCCAAAACCCTCTCTCCTCCAATATACATTTATTTCCTAGAAATAACCTCATGCTTTGGGATATTGGGTGAGCTCCACTTCCTCATGTGCACTGAATTTACGGTATTTAGAGGTGACCTACATTATGATTCATAACTCTCAGTGTGGCTATTCCAAAGGAGAATAAATCATTAGCTCTACTGGTCAAGTGACACACCAAATGAAGAGCCTCAATCCCACAGGAGGACTTATCTTGAAAAATCTCTAGATGTGAGGTTACAAATGAAGGTGCAGTGGGTACAATGCTTAGGTTTTCACTTTGAAACTCCCACTATATCTTTATTAAACATTGTCTTTATCGGTGGTCCCCACTTCTTCTTTGGTAATGTGAAAAACTGTTCATAGACCGAAACATGGTAATCATTATATATCCAATAGAAGTTGTTTTAACACAAAAGCGATAACCGTCTCAGTAACACATTTAAAGTAATTTGAATTTTGTTCATTGCAGATGTACATGATCACAAAAACATGTGAGATAAAATTTTTATTCACTCAGAAGATAATGTGTGGAAACTGAATTTGAGAATTTCCTAGAGTAAATCTGTTGCCTATCATGACCTGAGAACCACAAGTTGAAAACCTCTCATTAGGAGAGCTTACTTGGAATTTTTCCATTTACTGCATTGTAATATAACTCTGCTTCCTCCTCTTTCTTCTTTCTCTTCCTCTTCTCCTTTTCCTCTTTCTTCCTCCACTTTATTTTCTTCCTTGTCCTTTACCTCTGTCATGTTAGCATCTCTCTTTCTTCTCCTTATGATGATTATGCAGATACATATTTTGATCACCGAAATCTGACTGCATGGTTTGGACAAAATTTAGTTTAGAGCCAGCCTCTGAAGTCTCACTCATGGGCAACCACCATTCTCCCCTTTACGCTGGCTAAGAATTCCAAGTATTATCCAGGTATGGGAGCCTGACCTGCCTCTCCCCAGCCACAGATCATCCCGTTATGCACTCATTTTAGAAATCCTACTTTCTCATTAGTTATGTTTCAAAGAAAAGTATGATGAAGGTCTATTCTAAATGTACTGATATTACATAAAACATTTTTTGTTACATTAAAATAATCTGTAAGTTCTCTGAAGAATCCAGGAGACAGCACAATATGAATTTACCTTTTTGTTTCAAATAGCTTGTTAAAATCAACACAAGAGAAAATGAAAACTAATAATGATTAGGAAAGTTAATTTCTCTGAGATTTTAACCTTCCATAATAATTTAGATAGTGTTATAGGACTGGCTGAGCCATACAAAAAATTATATTAATGCAACAAATGTGTTTTTATTACTTTGGGGAAGCACATAGATTTTTTTGTGGGGTTTTATAGTTTATTATTATCACTTTAGCAACACTTTTCATAAATCTTTATTTTAAATTGAAGCTTCAATATATTCGTTTCTAATGTTTTATAAATCTGACTTTTATTACATAGATGATAATTATTTGGTCCTGGCTTTATTTTGGAAGAGTAAGGATTAACATCAATATACATTTTAAAGTTTACAATATTTTTTACTGTGTAACATAACGGTTATAAAAGGAGTTATGTCATTATTAGGATTTATGTTTTATTTTTTTCATTTTATAATAGAGAAAACTAATTTCAGAGCCCTCACATCATTTACTCAGTATCATAAAACCAAAGGGACAATAGGGCAGACAAACATACTCTTATTCCCATTATATATAATTATTCTATGTGTGGGTTAGTACAAAATCTGTTAGGCACTGCATGGTTATTTGACTTAGTATAGTTACAAGGAATAATTACAAGGAATAGTTAAGGAGGGAAGGATCACTGAGAGGTCTAACAAAGAAGCATAAACAAAAGCTACCAGAAGAGTTTATGGTTCTGAAATCAGGAACTTGATCCATTTTTCTTAACAAGACTGGCAGTCACAGAGTCAAGAAATAACGTTCTGGAAACTTTAGGTAGTCCAGTACTACTAGAGTATCGGGTTGATCAAACACTATGAAACTGCTAATATTTAACCATTTCTGAACTATAAAAATGATAATCTCATCTAGTTAGATATAAAAAAAAAAGGATGCACAGGAATTAAAAATGGAGAGATGAGTAACATTAGAAAGGTACCAGGTCATGGAAGGTATTGTGTGCTATGATAACAAGCTAAAGTTTATGTTCTAAATCATTCAGAAGCATTGAAAACTTTTTAAGCACAGGAATATCACAATCATATTTTCATTTAAAATAAACCCCTCTGGATGTGTAGAACAAAACCTACTTAAGGGCAGGATCAAGGAGGTTGCATAACTACAAGACAAGAAATTAATTACATTTAGTTGCAATTACTCAAGAAATAATGAGGACCCAGAGCTGGCATTGGTGAAAGGATCGGGTAGATCAGATAAATATTTATGTGATAAAACTAGTAATATTATTGAACTATTGACTATAGTATTGATACAGACAAAATAGTAGATTACTCTCAAGTTTCTGGCTTGTATGACTAGGTGGACATACTTGAATTCAAGTGGCAAAACTGCGATCAGGTGGAAAATTATGGAGAAAAAAATATATACATAAAGATAGGGCAGGAGACTGTGTATAAATCAAACTCAAAGCACAAGCCAAGAAAGAAGGGGCAACAATTTAGGCTGATAAGTAATAGTCAAGGGTATTAGTAGGGTACAGAAGAATGATTCAAATGACAAGAGAGAAGAGAGGGTAAAAAGAGATACCAACATTATTGTAAGCAGAAGCAATATCAAGAAAATCAAAGCCTGTAAAACATGCATTGTATTTAGCAACTTATAAGTTATCCTCTAGGAGAGGAATAGAGTTCTCTGAAATCTTGACAGTCACAAAATTAAATATGAAAAAATTCAATCTTTTGTGGGCTTGTCATAGTTGTCTTTTTTCACCCTTTTATTTTGAAAGATAATTTTTTTTTCATTTTGTTGCTGCTGTTCTATTTGCTCTATAGACTGCTACCTCAATAAGTGAGGTCTTTGGAAGCAGTCAGGCTAACATTCTAATATGGTTTGTACTCAAGATAGAATATCTAAGAGAGGCTGCTCCCACTACCCTACCCTTGTTATGCCATTGGTTACAGAGAGAAATTTGGGCTAACAGATTGGGGATTAACAGCATAATTATGTTTTGACGATTTTAAGTTTGTGATGCATTTTGGACATCCAAATGAAGTTTATGAGTAGGCAATTGGGCATATACTCTAGCACTAAGGAGATATTCCTTTTGGAGATAATAATTTCTAAATTATAAGCTAACAGATAGTACCTGATATCAAGGGAGAGTGTAGTGCAGAAAGGAAAGGCAGTGATAGATCCCATAAACACAAAGAGGTCTTGTAAACAAGAAGCAGACAGCAAAAACAAAACAAAAAACTGTGAAGAGTGGTAACTGAGGGGAAAAATATAATTCAAACGGTGACTTAAAATTAAAAAAGATGTTAGAGAGGAAATTGTTTCAAGAAGGAGAGGATGGTTAATTGTGACAAATATTGCTGATACTTTGCATAAGATGAAGTCAAAGAATTAGTCATTATCTTGGCAGGGTGAAGTTAATTAATGTCTTTGATTAGCACAGCTTCTACTGAATGGCAAGGGAGGTAGACTAACTAGGTTGAGGAGAAAAAGGGAGACAGAGGGGATGAGTGAGTAAAACACTTCTAAGCAATTTTGCTGTGCAGAGAGGTAAATAGTGGCAGTAGGATGTGATATCACAGGATTTTTAATAGGGGATACAAAAGTTTTGGTGTCAGTTGAGTCAAATTCCCAGTGAAACACTAATGTGTTTTCCTTTCTCTAGGGTAAATACTTTGAGGTGGAATGGCTGGATCATCTTAAAGGTATATGTTTACCTTTTTTTTTTTTAATGACTAGTTTCCAAAGAGTTAAGCCATGTTACATTTGCAACAGCAGTGTATGAGAGTTCTAGTTACACCATTTCCATGCCCACAATTGATTTTATCAGTCTTCCTAATTTAATTATTCCAATGTATATATAGCAGGTTTAATTTATATTTCTCTGGTGATTAATAATGTTGGGTATAATTTTATATGCTTATTTGCTATTAGTAGCAACCTGGTCAGGTTCAAAGGTCACAATGCCAATAAATATCAATGTGAGTTTGAAACCCTAAGGAGAGTTAAGTAGTTGTGAAATAGAACCACAATAATAGGGCATTAGCCATACTTGGTATATCGCTTGGTTCAGATATTGAAGATGAAATAAAAGATAAATCAAGTATGATTTTTGAAATCTGTCCTAAACAACTGGAGAAAATATCTTTTTAAAATTTTGATAATATATATAATACAAAAAATAACTAAAATGGAAAAATTTAAGCATAAACATCAATGTCTTTCATTAAATTTACAATTTTGTGCAACCATCACTACTATTTCCAAACTTTTTCATCACCCTAAACAGAAATTCAGTAACCTTTAAGCAGTAATTTCTCATTCTCTCTTCCCCTCAGCTCCCAGTAACCTCTAATCTACTTCGTCTCTATGAATTTTCACATTCTAGTTATTTTATATAAATCAAATCATACAATATTTGTCCTTTTTTGCCAGGCTTATTTCACTTAGCATAGTGTTGTCAAGGTTAATCCATGCTGTAGCAGGTATGAGAACTTCATTTCTTTTTATGGCTAAATAATATTCTATTGTATTTAGATACCATGTTTTGTTTATTCCATTCCTCTGCTGATGGATGCTGTGTTATTTCTACCTTATAGCTATTATAAATAATGCTGCAATGATCAGTGGTATACAAGTATCTGTTTGAGTCCTTTTTTTCAACTCTTTTGGCTATATAACTAAAAGTAAAACTGCTGGGTCACATAACTTTATGTTTAATTTTCTGAAGAGTCACCATACTATTTTCCACAACAGCTGCACCATTATACATTTGCATCATCGATATATGAGGGTTCCCATTCGTCTACATTTTCACTAACACTTATTATATTCTCCCCTTTGTTCTTTTGATTACTTCAATCCTAGTCGGTATGAAGTGGCAACTCACTATGGTTTTGATTTGCATTCCCCTAATGTCTAATGAAGTTGAGCATATTTTCATATACATATTGACTATTTGTATATCTTCTTTGGATAAATGCCTATTCAAGTGATTTGCCCAGTTTTTATTGGTGAGTTTTAGGATATATTCTGGTTATTAAACTCTTATCAGATATATTATTTGCAAATATTTTCTCTCATTTTGCAGGGTATCTTTTCACTTTCTTGATAATGTCCTTTAATGCAAAAAAATTTTAATTTGATGAAGTCCAATTTATCTGGTTTTTTTCCTCACAAGCAACAAGCTTGTGTTTTTGGTGGCATATATAAGAATTTATTGCCAAACCCAAATTCATGAAAATTTACTTCTGAGTGTTATTCCTAAGTATTTAATGGTTTTAGCTCATACTTGTTTATCCATTTGATTTAATTTTTGTATATGGTGTGAGGTAGGAGTCCACCTTTATTCTTTTGAAAATGGAAATCCAGTTGTCTGTCCCAGCAACACGGGTTTAAAAGACTTTTTTCCCCATTGAGTAGACTTGACATTCCTGGCATAAATCAATTGTCCATACATGTATATGTTTATGTCTGGACTCTCAATTCTATTCCATTAGTCTATATGTCTGTCTTTATACCAGTACCATGCTGTTTTGATTACTACAGTTTTGCAATAAGTTTTGAAAGTATGAGTCCTCCAACTTTGTTCTTTTTCAAAATTGTTTTGGCTATGTGAGAACACTTGCAATTCCATATAAATTTAAGGATCAGCTTTTTCATTTATGAATAAAAGTCTGTTGGAATTTTGATAGGGATTGCATTCAATCCTTACATTATCTTGGGTAGTATTGATAGTAAATTTCTACATCTGTGTGTTGAGGCCTATATTAAATGACTTTTTCTTTAAAAAAGAGTCATAGTTTATCTACTAGAGGAACATGAAATGTTATGTTCCATTCCTTGGATCCAGACAGAAATTCTAATATGCCCAAAGTAACTAAAAATACATTGAACAAATCTATTTGTGGGAGAAAAAAACATTTTTTTTGTTTTTTTGATTTATATTCTGTCATAGCTTAGCAATTTTAGATTTAAACTTTCAGTGGCCATTTTAAAAGCCATACATAGCTCTTTTATTCTCTCTGGAAATTCCATGCTTTATATAAAAGGGCTTCAATATTTGTTTTTGAGTGTGACAGCCAGAACCACTTCAAACTACTATAAAGGACATATATATCTACATAGGGAGAGAGTACTGGTGATTTTTATATACAAGGTAAATTCTCATTTTAACCAAACATTTGCATAGTATAAAGAGAGGGAGTATAGCATAATGACGAAAGCACAGGCTCTTGAGTCAAACTTCCTGTATTTGAATCCCAGCTTCACCATTTATCAGCTGTACAACATTAGGCAATTTACTTAAGATCTCTCTACTTCAGTATTCTCATCTACAAAATGGGAATTATAATAGTTCCGTCAAAGGGTTGTCATAAAAATTCAGTTATTTTATGTTTGCAATGCACATAGCAAGTGTTCAGTAAGGTTAACTATTATTATTATTATAACTTACAAAGGACACTTTTAACATATTCTGTTATCTTATCCCCAGAGTAACATTGTGAAATAGAATATTATTAGCCCCATTTAACAGATGAAGAAACTAAAATTCACAGAGATTGTGACATGCCAAAGGCATATTGAAATCAAAACCTAGAAAGTTTTAGTTATGTAAGATGAATGAGTTCTAGAGAATTTGTTAAGAGTGTAGATTTCATGTTATCTGTTCTTACCACATTTTTTTAAAAAAAGAAAAACCTATAAAAACAGATGATATTAAAACCAAATAATTGATTCTCAGACCTACAGTCTTTCTACCAGAGTAAACTGCTTCTAATTGCTATTTAAATTGAACAATTTAATTGAACAATTGAATAATATAAAATGAAATTATGTAATATAACAGAAGAGAAAATGAAATAATGAATTTTCACAACAATTTACAGAAAGCTAGTTCCCTTTTCCTTTCATTTATATTTGTTTTTTTCTGGTTTCAGAAGAGAGAAAGTGAATTAGTGGTTGTGAAATTTATGTAGTGGTTAGCAATCTGCTGAATGTGGGATCATATTTAAAATTTGTACTACTCTGATTTCATAATAAATAATCACATTTTATCCCAAGTCCCATAAATCTGGATGCAAACACAGCAACAATGAGATATGCTTGCATATGGGCCTTTTATTTGAGTAATTCTTGATCGTTGACTCATATTTTAAGACAATTTACCTTGTTCATTTTTGGAACCTCATAAACATAAGTAAAAATAAAAGACTGCACTGACCTTTTTTTTCTTTTAAAGATTCAACTGTACAACTTAGAGCAATATAAAATATTTTAATAAACCTATTAATTTAATTTAATGAATCAATTATCTAGTTAGTTAATATATGTCTATGTATGAATTTTACTATTATCATCCACTACTATAATCAGAGGCATTTAAAATATTTTGATTGTGGTCATGGCTTTGAATTAGATGTAGAAGAGGTTATAGAGTTTGGGGGAGTGACTTCCATTGCCTTCATACAGATGTCAATTGAAAGACAGCAGAACAAGTACCATGTAATCAGAATATTAAACATTGAGGCATACAACACATGCACACAGAACTCACAGCTTAATAAAAAGCTTCTTTTGCAATAATGGCATTATTACAAAATAATATAATCTTATGAATAATATGTACATACTTGTAGCAGAATTGTATATGATACCTGAGATTATACCTACTCTGAAAGAAGAATTATTGGTTTTCCTGAACTCAAATTAGTTAAGATAATGATGTTTAGATTTGTCAGTAGTCTCTTAAAAGGTAGTAAATGTAAATTATAATTTACATTTAACTTATAATTAAAAACCAGCAATTTAGTAAATAGTTATTGAATGTGCATTCTACTTGAGACAATATACTGAATATTAAAATGCAAATACTTAGAATAAGACTACAGAATAATATCCTGAGACTAAGGATATTACACTCAATAGGACAATCAAAAAAAGAAATAAAGTTAGTCTAATGTAACTTGTTCTAGGAAAGTCATCCTAGGTACTACTGATCAATTCATTTTAGAAATTCAGCAAAATCACTGTCAAACATTTTTAATAGGCTTTATCTTTTAGAGCAGTTTTAGGTTCCAGAAACATTGAGCAGAAGGTAGAGAGAATTGTTAGACTTTTCGGTCTATATTGTAAATTGTTTTATTTTCATGTTTTGAAAATCATTTATCTGCAGAATTTAATTATTTTCCTGTGCTACAAAATTATTCTTTAAACTGTAAGCTAAATTAATTCATACTTAGTTTCAGTGAAGTTATATGATGGCTTATTATTTTAATAAGTAGTTAACACTAAAACCTCTAGGTTTCTTTTTCAGTGAGTAAATGATACACAATTCAATAGACAACATTTGGACAACTGCATAACAATAAGGATGGAAAAATTAAGTCATAAGTATCATCAGCCCAAATAAATTTCCAGTTGACTGAAGATTTACAAATAAAGAGCAAAACTCTAAAAACACTAGAAAGACGCTATACTACATTAGAAAAATAGTCTAGTGATAGGGAATTTATTTGTAGGCAAGATACAAAATGAAAAAGCTATGAAAGAAAAGTAAATACATTTATTAGGTAATATTTGAAAATTATATATGTCTAAAGATGCCATAAACGAAATTGTATATTTCAAGTACATACCACTAAAAACTAGATAGAAATTATTTGTAATTCTCTCTAGCAAGTAAGAAGACATGATTTTTTTAAAATAAGCCCAGAAAGAGGAAGATCGATAGAGACTATAGGCCAAACTATTTAAAAGATAATCCAGCAAATATACAAAATTCAAAGGAAATCAAAATGAACAGTTAAAATGCAATGACAGAATTGAGACGCATAGGAGACAATAAAGAATATAAGTGATAAAGTACGAATTTACATAATGATATGAAAAATTCTCCTAGGATGAAAATGAAGAGAAAAAGGAATGAAAAATATAAGAGAAAGAAACATGGAAAACAACTAACCTGCTTAAAAATTATGTGTTCCAAATGATAAAAGAACTATCTGAAAGGAGGCACTAGCCAGACTAAACTGAAAACAGCTTAACCAAAAAAGGAAAAAAAAAGCCTCAGTGTTCAGATAAAAGGATTTCACCATGTTTAGCACAGGGATTCCAGGGAAAAGAGTATGACTGATGTCCACAGATTGGGTCATCTCATCCCTTCAGTGATTAAGGTCCTCCTCTGCTGTGGTTGCTTCTTGATGAGCATTCAGGTGAGATACAAATATCTTCACACACTGTGTCCATTCAGAAGTCTATACATATACCTCAACCCACAGTCTCCTTGTCATCAGTTTGTAAATTGTGGAAATAAAAACGACCAACCAAGTGAGAGGAGCAACAGCTATTTTTTCTGAGCTTGCTATAGCAAGGGAGTCAGCCATGATAACTTGCATTTTAGCAAAGACTAAAAGGCAGGCAAAAGAGTGGAAAAGGTTGACAGTGAGGAAAGAAGGCTTCAGGTATGCACTGATTGGAGGTGTTTGGTATAGGGAAGCTGTAGGTGGGCTAAATAGAAGGGGGGCATCATATGTGATTGGTTAGGGGTGCATATTTGGTTTTATCTGGTTGGTAGTAAGTTGGATTCAGGGACAAAAATTAGGGAAGCTGTCAATTATCAATCAAGCCCTGGCCATGTTGGGTCAATTGCTATTAAAAAATAACTTGCTGAATGGTTACCAAGGATAAAAATCTGGCTTCCTGTAAGTCTGAATTATAGCAGACTGGTTTCCCAGGCTATTTATTGTAGACAATGGGGCTGGTTTCTTGGGCTGTTTACTTCAGATTATGGATCTGAGTTCTACTTTTATACATAGTCTGGCCATTGTCTATTTGTATATTTAGTCTCTTGGCATTGGGTTTGTCCCAAGTACTGGATCATTATGCCAAACCACTGACTACTATGACTGAATCAGTGCAGATCGTTTCTCTGGCTACAACTACTCTCAAGCAAAATGTATACCAGGTGCACTACTCAAAGTTCTCTCCAGTGAGGAGGGTCCCCATTTACTTCTGTCCTTCAGAACCACCCTGGAATACAACTACAGTAGTACTGACTTCATCCAGTTGTGGGTATTGCCTGCATATTGTGCAGAACTATCTGTAAAAACACACCTATCTTTTTTCTTCCTCAGTCATTTGGTCATTAAGAACTTGCCATGAGGCCCTAAGTATGATTATGAGAGAAAAAGCAATTTGTCAGGAATAGGCATTTAGGCCACTTGCTCATCCAACTTACTTGTGCTACCAAGGCTTCTTTGAGCCCAATCTTGAATACACCACTCCCACTTGACATCAGAGTGCTGCTGTGCACACACAACTTTATGGCTTGGTGTGTCAGAAAATACCCAGCTCATTATCATCAAGTTTCTATTGCTATTAGGCCCAGTAGGAAGCTAGAAGCTGTCTATCTCAAAAAACAGTAGTTGTCTGCAAAGTATGGCGTGGGCTTGCCTCGAAAACTCAAAGTAATGTGGTATGATTCACCTATAAGTGTTTGTCAAAAGTTCCACTTAGCATTCCTAACTGCTACAGACTCTGCAAGCACCAGCAGAGATGCTGATCATTTGACCCAGTGGCAGAATTGCTTGTATGGGATCCTGTATCTGTTGCAGTCTTTTCTTACTCTGGATCTCACTCAAAACAGGCAACCTTTTAGATTACTTGGTAAGTGGTTTGGAGTGTCATACTCAAATGAGGAAATACGTTGCTTCCAAAATTCAAAAAGATCCATTAAGCACTGTGACCTCTTTCTTACTGATAGGGAAGCAGATGCAGCAAATTGTCCTTCCCCTGAAATGGATAATTCAACCTTCCCAAGATAGCTGGGCACCTAGAAATTTCACTGAGGTATCAGACCCCTAGATTTTTGTGGGATTTGTTTCCTACTCTCTGGCATGTTTGTTTCTTGCCAATGCATCTGAAGTAGTCCCAACTTTCTACTCTCCAGATCCAAATAATATGTTATCATCAATGTGATTGACTAGCATGATGTCTGGAAAAGATTCCTAAATACTACATTATGACTTAAAGCCAGTGCATTGGTACTGTCCTAAGGTGATACAGTGAATGTGTGTTTCTGGCCCTGCTGAAAGAAAACTGGTCTTCACTGTCTTTTTTTAACAGGTATAGAGAAACTGTTCATGAGATTGATAACTGCATAACTGCATACTAGGTATTAGGGGATGTACTGATTTGCTCCAGTGACAAAGCCACATCTGGAGCAGCAGCTGCAACTGGAGTCAACAGCTGGATAAATTTATGATAATTTACTGTCATTCTCTACCTTTCTTCACCAAAGGTCAAATACGTGAGGTAAAGGGGAATATGGTGGGGGCCATCATTCTTTCATCGTTTTTGTCCTTGATGGTAATATTAATTTCCATAGTACCTCTTGGAATGAAAGATTCAGTTTGTTTTATTATTTTGATAGGTAGAGGCAGTGCTGGTAGTTTCCACTTGGCTTTTTTTTTGTCATTATAACCCACACTCCATGGGTCAGGGAAACAATGTAGGGATTTTACAAGTTTCTGAATGTGTTTATTCAAATTATATATTCTGGAATTGAGGAAATAACCACAGGTTATGTGAAATAGACTTGAGCCAAATCTCTATTCATTTCCTATGCTTCATATTTATCATCTGAAAAATGAGGTATGACAATAACATCTACTTTATAATGTTGTGAGACATAAATAACTCTAAGTGACATGCTTATAAAGGTTCTGGCATATAATAAGCCTCAAAAATATTAGTTTTTTTTAAAAAAGTTAAGGTTCATGTAAAGTATTTTTACTCTGTTGACAATTCTGTATCAGAGTACAAACTTGATTAAGTAGAAAAAAAAATAAAGAAATCAAACTAAAGCAACCAAAGACATTGTAGCTAGATAGCTGCTGAGAATAACTGGTAGTCTGAATTCTCTCTACCACTGAGGCAGAAATAGCACCATCCTTTGCAGATGGGAAGTCAAGAGAATAGAAAGATTTCATCCATGAGCATGAAAGAGATATAATGAACTTCACAACTGGCATTCCACCAACCCACAGGACAGAGTTCTGGTTCCTCCCATGCCTCATAAGACTGTCACCTGTTAAGGATCTCCAGGGCTGGACCAAAATTCCAAGAGTAGTATCTAAGTAGTCAAAGAAAAATAATCTAAGAGGTCCCAGCAAACAAAAGGAAGGGTGGGGGGGTGGGAAATCACTCACAGTATAGTGAGCTGGAACTGCTGTAAGAGAGAATAACTTAAAGTAAATATGAGCACTTAGTATGATTCAATTATAGCACAAAATATTTTCTAGGATATGTAGCAGGTAGATAGTGAAATAGTTATTTAAGTATCTGGGCAATACTTTAATTGAATTTTTTAAATATTAGAAATATGGTTACTGAATTATGTTACTGAATAAGACCCAGATTAGGAATTCATTAAAATTAAAGAAAATTTTCAAAGCACACAACAAATAAAATTACAGAAGGAGCAAAAAAATAGCAGGAAGAAAAGGCAAGAGTTAAATAGGAAAAAAAATCCTTGAGCTGAAACAAGACCAGATTCTGTAGATTAAAAGGCTTCACTGAATTCCAAGAGGATCAACAAATAAAGGAAAACCCTTAGGTATATTCTGATATAATTCTTTAACTCTAGGAGGAAAGAAAAAAAACCTATATGCTTCTAGAATAAATAACTACTTAGTTACAAAGTAAAAAGAATCAAGAATTAAATGGGATCTATTAATCCTGACACTACAAGTTAGAAAACAAAAGAATATACATAGTCAACAAGTCACATACACAGTATAAAAACATATTTGCAAATATGGGAGAATTTGAGGAATAGAAACCTTTGCATAAAGCAACAAAAGAGAAAGAAAATCACTTCAGCTATCTTCTACTAAGTAGAAAGCCAGTATTTCTTTCAATAAAATACCTAAAACTTTTTTTTTTCTTTCTGGGGTTCTAATAGTATTCTTGCCCATCTCTGAGTTCCACATGAAGATATGTATTATTATTAAGATTTGCTTACCCAATAAAGACACGTTTCTTACCTCCAAATTTTTAATGCTTACCCAAAATACATAGAGCAAATTGGGAGGGTGTGCTTTCCTCACAGCAATTTTTACTGTGAAATAGGTGAAATAAAAATTAGGTCTATTTATGTTCATGGATAGGAAGACTCAATATTGTCAAGATATCAGTTCATCCCAACTTAATATATATAAATATTTAATGCAATCCCAAAGAAGATCTTTTTTTTAAGATTGAACATATTTTTAAAATTATTTTTTTAGTTTGTGGGCTTAGTTTTTAAAAATTTTTATTTCACATTGGAGCATAGTTGATTAACAATGTCGTGTTAGTTTCAGGTGTACAGCAAAGTGATTCAGTTATACATATACATGTATCTATTCTTTTCCCATTTAGGTTATTACAGAATATTAAGCAGTAAATCTTAGCAAGTTATTTTGTGTATATTGACATACCAATTCCAAACTTTATACTGAGGAACAAAATATGCAGAATAGTCATCATGATATGGAAGGAGAAGAAGGAAGTTGGGGGACTGACACTATCCAACTTTAAGACTTATTATAAAGCTACAGTAATAATGACAGTTTAGAACTGGTGAAAGAATAGACAAATAGATCAATGGATCAGAATACAGAGCCAATAAATAGACCACATAGACATACTCAACTGATCTTTGACAAAGTAGAAAAGGCAATGTAAGTGGTGCTTGAACAACGGATCATCCACATGCAAAAAAATGAATTGAGACACAGACCTTACACCCTTCAAAAAATTAACTCAGGTGGATCACATACCTAAGTGTAAATTGTAAAACTATAAGTTTCTAGAGATAACATAGGAGAAAACCTAGGTAGCCTTGGGTATGGCACTGATTTCTTAGATAAAACACCAAAATCACAAACCATGAAAGAAATAATAAGCTGTACTTCATTAAAATAAAAACTTCTCTGTGCAAAACAATGCCAAGAGAATGAGAAGACAAGACAAAGATTGGAGAAAATATTTGCAAAAGACACTGCTGATAAAGGACTGTTATCCAAAATATACAAAGAACTCTTAAAACTCAATATGAAAACAAACAACTTGGTTAAATGTAAGCCAAGACCTTAGCAGACACCTCATCAAAGATATACAGATGGCAAATATGCCTATAAAAAATGTTCCACAAGCTATATCATCAGGGAAATGCAAATTAATAGGAGAAGTTCTGGTTCAAGACGGTGACACAGGAGCTTTCTGAACTCACCACTTCCCAAAGACATATCAAATCTACAGCTACATACAGAGCAGTTCCCTTTGAAAGAAATCCAGAAACTAGCTGAACAACTCTTATATATCAGGCAAGTTAAAAAAAAATTCTATATTGGAATGGATAGGAGGCTGAGACACAAGCTCACCACAAACCCCACCCCTAGCACAGTGCACACAACCAGGAGGGAACTCCCAACTCCCAACTGCTCCTGAGGAGTCAGATATTTGGATCCTTCATCTAACACCCCACCTTGTAAGACTTCTACCTGAGTGTTGGGACTCCAAAATATCTAGCTTTGAAAGCCAACTGGGATTGCATCCGTGAGACTCACAAGGCTTTTGGGAACTTGGAGACAGTTCTTAAAGGGTTTACGATGGTTATCCCTCCAAGGTGCAGCATAGAGGCAGCAGACAGAAACATGTGCACTCTTTCTGTGAAAGAGGACAGATAATTTGCTTATTTTAGAAGCTTTGACTTGAGGCTTCTAATTTAACACACATCTAGGGACTAACTGCAATAATCTCCAGAGAAGACTGGGGAGGCTGGCAGGCACTATCCATGTAGTCTCCCTCTACCTTACTCCACGTCACTGGTATCCTAGAAAGGAACTTATACACACATCTAGCACCCCAGTTTTTGCAACTGCCACCCAGAGGACACCCCTGATCATCAGGCTCTGGTGGCCAGTGGGACTTACATTCATACACACAGGACTATAATAAAAAGAGAAATAGTTCCTAGCCAGCTGTCCCCTCAGGGCACAGTGCAGAGGCAGCAGACAGAAACCACAGTTTTTCCAGGAAAGCAAATTAATAAAATGGCAATAAGTTCATACCTAGCAATAATTACTTTAAATATAAATGGACTCAATTCTCCAACCAAAAGACATAGAAAAGTTGAATGGATAAAAAAATAACACCTAATATTATTCTGCCTATAAGAGATTCACTTCAGCTTTGAGACACACAGCCTGAAAGTGAAGGGACTGAAAGATATTCCGTGCAAATGGAAACCAAAGAAAGCTGGAATACCTGTACTTATATTAGATAAAATAGACTTTAAGATAATAAAATAAGAGACAGAGAAGGTCATTATATAATGATAAAGCTACAAATCCAACAAAAGGATATTTATTCACCCAACATAGGATTACCTAAATATATAAAGTGAACATTAATAGACCTAAAGGGAGAAATACACAGCAATACAATAATAGTAGGGGACATTAATACCCCACTTTTATCAATGGAGAGATCATACAGAAAGAAAATTGGTAAGGAAATATTGAACTTAACACATTAGATCAGATGAAATTAATAGACATTTACAGACATTGCATCTCAAAGCAGAGGAATACACAATCTTCTCAAGCACACATAGAACATTCTCTGGTATGGATTGTTAGGCCATACAACAAGTCAATAAATTTAAGAAGATTGACATCATATCAAGCATCTTTTCTGACCATTATGGTATGAAACGATCAATTATAAGAAGAACACAGGAGAATTCACAAAATGTAAAAATTAGACAAGTTGCAACTGAACAACCAATGAGTCAAAGAAGAAATCAAAAGAGAAATTTTTAATAAAATACCTGAGACAAATGAAAATGGAAATACAACATACTAAAACTTATGGAATACAGCAAAGGCAGTTCTAAGAGGGAAGTTTATACTGATAAATGTGTGATTAAGAAAAGAAAGATCTCAAATAACCCAACTTTATACCTTAAGGAACTAGAAAAAAGAAGAAGAAATGAAGTCCAATGAAGACTAAAGTTAATAGAAGGAAGGAAATAACAAAGATCAGTATGGAAATAAATAAAATAGAGACTTAAATCAATGAAACTAAGAGCTGATTTTTTGAAAACATAAACTAAATAGACATGTTCGAGAATCACAAAGAAAAAAAAAAGAGGATTCAAATAAATAAAATTAGAAATGAAAGAGAAGACATTACAACTGACCCCACAGAAATACAAAGGATCATAAGAGACTACTATTAACAATTATACACCAAAAAATTGGACAAACCAGAAGAAATGGATAAATTACTAGGAACATACAACCTACCAAGACTGAATCATGCAGAAATAGAAAATCTGAACAGATTGATTACTAGTAAGGAGATGGAATCAATAATCAAAAACCTCCCAACAAACAAAATTCCAGAACCAGATGGCTTCACTGGTGAATGATACTATTTGAAGAATCAATACTGGCCCTTCTCAAACTCTTCCAAAAAATAGAAGAGGAGGATATACATCCTAATTCATTTTACAAGGCAAGCAATACCCTGACACCAAAACAGAGAAGGACATTAAAGAAAAAGAAAATCACTGGCCAGTATCCCTGATGAGCATAGATGCAAAAATTCTCAACAAAACATTAGCAAACAGAATTCAACAATACATTAAAAGGATCACACACCATGACCAAGTGGGATTTATCCAGGTATTCAAGGACAGTTCTGCATCCAAAAATCAATCACTGAGATACACAACATTAACAAAATGAAGAATCAAAATCATATGACCCTCTCAATAGAAGCAGAAAAGAATGTGAAATAATTCAACATACATTTTTGGTAAAAACTCTCAACAAAGCGGGTATAGAGGGAATATACTCCAACAAAATAAAGGGCATATATGACAAGCCCACAATTAACATTATACAAAATGGTGAAAAGCTAAAAACTTCCCCTCTAAGACCTGGAACAAGACAAGAATGCCTACTCTCATGACTTTTATTCAACATTGTCCTGGAAGTTCTCCAGAGTAATTATACAAGAAAAATAAATAAAAGACATCCAAATTGGAAAAGAAGTAGAATTATCTTTATATGCAGATGGCATGATATTATACATAGAAAATCCTAAAGACTCCACCAAAAAAACTGTTAGAATAAACAAATTCAGTAAAACCACAAGATATAAAATTAGTTGTGTTCCTATATACTAATAAAGATTGGAAAGAGAAATTAAGAAAACAATCCCATTTAAAATTGCATCATAAAGAATAAAATACCTAGTAATGAATTTAACCAAGGAGGTGAAAGACTTATCCACTGAAAACTATAAGACATTGATGAAAGAAATTGAAAAAAATGACTCAAATGGAAAGATATTCCATGCTCATGGATTGAATGAATTAACATTGTTAAAATGTCCATGGTACCCAAGACAATCTACAGATTCAATGCAATCCTCATCAAAATTCCCATGGCATTTTTCACAGAAATAAAACAATTTTAAAATTTGTATGGAAGCACAAAAAATTCCAATTAACCAAAGCAATCTTGTGGAAGGAGATCAAAGCTGAAGACATCGTGTTTCCTGATTTCGATATATATTACAAAGCTACAACAATCACAACAGTACATAATTAGCATGAAAAAACCCCACATAAATCAATTGAACAGAATAGAGCCCAGACATAAACCTACACCTATGTGGTCAATTAATTTATAACAAAGGAGCCAGGAACATACAATGGGGAAAGGACAGTCTCTTCAATAAATTGTGTTGGAAAAACTGGACAGCCACAAGAAAAAGAATGAAACTGGACCATTATATTACAACATACACAAAAATCAATTCAAAGTGAATGAAAGTCTTAAATGTAAGACCTAAATCCATAAAATTCCTAGAAGAAAATATAGTGGGTAAGCTTCTAGACATTGATCTTGGCAATTATTTTTCCAATCTGACACCAAAAGCAAATATAAACAAGTGGGACTACATCAAACTAAAATGTTCTGCAAAGGATACTATCAATAAAATGAAAAGGCAACCTGCAGAATGGAGACAATAGTTTCAAATCATTTATCTGATAAGCGCTTTGTATCTAGAATGTGTAATGAACTCATGCAACTTAATAGAAAAAACAAACAATCCAATTAAAAGATGAGCAGAGAATCTGAATAGACGTTTTTCCAAAGGAGACGCACGAAAGGCCAGCAGGTACATGAAAAGGTGCTCAACATCAAAAATCATCAGGGAAATGCAAATCAGAACCACAGTGAGATATCAAGTTACAACTGTTAGAATGGCCGTCATCAAAGACAAGAGATAAGAAGTGTTGGTGAGGAAGTAGAGAAAAGAGAACTCTTGTGCACTGTCAGTGGAAATGTAAATTGGTCCAGTCACTGTAGAAAACAGTATGGAGGTTTCTAAAAAAAAAATTGAAATTAGAACTACCATATGATTCAGCATGTCAACTTATGGGTGTTTATCTGAAGGAAATGGAATCACTATCTTGAAAAGATATTTGCACCCCTGTGTTCTTTGCAGCATCATTTACAAAAACCAAGCCATGGAAACAACCCAAGAGTCCATCAAGAGATAACTGGATAAAGAAAATGTCACACACACACATGCACACAAACACAATGGAATACTATTCAGTCATAAAAAGAAGGAAAACATGCCATTGGTCGTAACATGGAAGGGCCTTGAAGGCATATGTTAAGTGAAATAAATCACAGAGAGAAAAACAAATACTGTATGATCTTACTTATATGTTAAATTAAAAAAATCTAAAAAACAAATTCATAAGTACAGAGAACAGATTGGTGATTTCCAGAGGCGGGTGCTAGGGGCTGGGCAAAATAGGTGAAGATGGTCATAAGGTACGAACTCCAGTTATAAATAGTTCATGAAGATGTAATTTACAGCATGGTGAGCACTGTTAGCAATATTGAATTGTATATTTTAAAGGTGCTAAGAGTAGTCCTTACAAGTTCTCATCACAGGAAAAAAATCTGTAACTTTGTGTAGTGATGGATTTTAATGACTTTTTTTGTATATACACATCAGATCAGTATACCTAAAACAAATACAATTTTATATGTCAATTATATCTTAATAAAAATATTTATATACATACACATACTCATACATACTTATATGTGTCTCATACATTTTATTATATATGAGTTTATATATGATACACATACACATATGTACACCAACAACAACAATGAGAAACCACTATACACCCATTAGAATGGCCAGAATGTGGAGAACACTGGCACCAAATGCTGGCAAGAATGTGGGTATGATAGTCTCATTCATTGCTCTTGGGGATGCAAAATGTTACAGCCACTTTGGAAGACAGTTTAGCAGCTTCTTACAAAACTAAATATCCTCTTACCATACAACCCAGAAGTCTTGCTCTTTGGTATTTACCCAAAGGAGTTTAAAGCATGCCCCCGCATAAACTCTTACAGGGATGTTTACAGCAGCTTTATTTATAATTGTCAAAACTTAGAATCAACCAGGATGTCCTTTTTAAGTAAATGGATAAACAAATTGTGATACATCCAGACAATGAAATATTATTCAGAACTAAAAAGAAATGAGGTATCAAGCAATGGAAAACCAGAGAGGAAACAAATGAATATTACTAAGTGAAAGAAGCCAATCTAAAAAAGCTATCCACCATTGTATCATTCCAACTGTATGACATTCTTACAAAGGCAAAACTATGGAGACAGAAAAACAATCAGTTGTTGGGTAGGCAGGGATGGGGAGATAAATAGAGCATAGAAGATTTTGTAGGGAAGTGTAAATACTCTGTATGATACCATAATAATGGATGCACATAGTTATTTAATATTTGTCCAAACCCAAAAAATGTATAATACCAAGAGTGAACCATAATGTAAAGTATCAATATGTACTTTGGGTAATTATGATGTGTCAATGTAGGTTCATCAGTTGTAACAAATGTATCACTCTGGAGGATGATGTTGACAATGGGAGAGGCTATACATGTGTAGAGGCAGGAGATGTATGAGAAATATGTTCCTTTGCTTCAAAATTTCTTTGAACTCAAAACTTCTCTAGAAAACAAATCTTACATAAAATTTTATTAAATAATTAAAAATTAGGTCTACTGCTTGTCAAGGCACTGTTAACAGAAAAAAATATGATTTCTAAGATTTAAAGATTCTTTTGATGGTGGGACACAACACACTAACAACTGGATATCTGGAAAGCAGAAGTCTTTGTTACAGCTTCAAAAGGAAGTATGCTGCCACACAGGGCCATACAGAGGTTTGCACCCTCGGAGAGGGTAACAGCAAATGGAGCTGCAGGGAACAATTTATGTATGCCAAGCAGGGTGAGATTAGCTGGGTTTTGCAGGCTTCCAGTGGATTGTTCACTTTGAATAATTTCACAGACTCAGGGCTCAGGGGCTGTCTCTAGTTGTCTGGTATCTGGTATTGGAGTGATTAGAGAAGGTTCATAGTGTGTCTAACAACAGACTGTGAGAGCCCCATAAGGAAAGTAGTTGCCATGTGTACCTACTCAGCCGCTCAAGTAGGAGAACCGACCTGTCTCTAGCAAGGGCCTTGAAAATGGATCAAGAGAGCATTTTTTACAATATTAAACTATCAAAAATCCTTATAAAAATAAATAGTTCAAATCCATCCTCAAAATAAAAAAATAAATAAAATATTAAACTACCTTTAAAAAAAATGCAAGCCAGACTTGCAGAATATGTTCACAAACATATCTGATAGAGGACTCCCATCCAGAATATAAAATGCTTTAAAACTCAACAAGGAGAAGACTGAAACCTCAATTAAAAAGAAAAATCTGGAAAAATTTGAACAGACACTCCACAGAGAAGATCTAAGATTGAGAAATAATCATATTAAAGGATGATCATTAGTCATTAAGGAAATAATTCAAAGTAAAGCCACAATGACATACCACTAAACATCCAGATGCTGGAAACAAACAACTTGTGAACTGATGAAGAAAATATGGTATAACCTTAGAGTGGAAATCTACACAGCAGTAAAAGCAATAAACTACTGATAAAACCAACAACATGAATGAAACTCAAAAGGAACATGCAAAGTGAAAGCAGCCCATCACAAGACTATAAACTCTATGATTAGTTTATGTGATATCCTGGAAAAGGTAAACTTACAGTGTCAGAAAGCAGAGTACTGACTCCAGAAGCCAGCAGTGGGCCAAAGAATGGGTTGACTGCAAATGGGCATGAGGGAACAGTGTACAGCGGTGGAAATATTTTATATCATGCTTTGCCAACTCATAGAATGGTATACTTCAGAACGTTTCATATGCAAGTTACACATTGAAAAATGCCGATTAAAAAAATAAGGCTACTATGACTTGGTTATTTGAAATGACAGCACCCAATTCCTTTACAGAATAACAGAATTTACTATTGAATTTCTAGTTGCAATTCACAGCTTTACTCAATTTTTCATCTTTAAACCATTTAATAATTTTCAAGCCAAAATCACTGATCCTTCTCTTGTAAACCTTACAGTTGCCTTACACTTTTAAGAAAGTCAGTTTTACACATATATTCCTATACCTCTCACTAGATTTTAGTTTTTTTAAATAAAATAATAAATATTTTATAGTTTATAAAACATTGTAGAAATGACAGTTACTATTATTCTTTATCTTTCATGTAGGAATTGTTCTTAACTCATCTTTGAAGGGAAATTAGCAGTGCATACAATATGATTTTTGCTCAATAAATATGTGTTGAATGTAGTTCAACAGATGATTAAGTTTCTTATTTGTGTGCTTCCAAGTTGCAACATTTAATTTAGGCACAACATGATAGCATTATCCTTGCTTATCAAAGCTGAATAGTGACTAACGGTGACTATCTTGTTTTTCTATCGGTTTTGCTCATCATCACATTTCTTCCAAGTGAACTATTTATTGAGTTTCAGTAGCACTGAGTGCCAAAGGACAATTAAATTGATCTTCAACAGATTACTAAGAAACACTTCCTTGATTTTAGTGTTTCCCCTTAACTGTGAAGCCATGGCAGCTCCACAAACAAATGGGTTGCTTAACAGACGCCACTGCTAATAGTGTGAAAAGCTCACGTTACCCAATACTGCTTACATCTCTATAACCACTCTGATGTAACCAAAAATTGATCGATAAAGACACAAATAGTTGCTATATTTTTCACCACAAAATACACTCAATGCTTTACGAACACACACACTAAAATATTAAACCCATGCTTTAAAAATGTTTTTCCCTTGTTCAATTGCTTTGACATGAGGGATTTGGTCCTCATAAGCAGTTTATAAAGTAGACGAGACAGTTTCATTTTATAGATAAGAAAACAAAGGCTCAAAGAGTAAAAACTATATCTATCTATATATATGTATATTTGGGGGGAGGGGTTCCACAATTCCACTTTAATTTCAACACAAAATTGTTTAGTTACCTAGATGTAATTTACTCTGTTTTCAGAAATCTAAGTATGAGCTACATGGGAGAAGCTCCACGTATAAATTTTACCAGGATTTCATCAACAGTGCTTATTACATTGCTTAATTCATAACATCTGAAATAGAAAATAAATAATAACTACCATTTCTGAAAGTTCCAGAAACTGTAAGTGGTTTATATATTCAATTTCGTTAATCCACACAGCAGCTTTGTGAAATGGGCACCACTATTCCCATGTTACTTTCTACTACTCATGAGCCTCTGTATAAGTTCTCTGTCGCTGCCGTGACCAAGTACCTCAAACTTAGCAGCTTAAAACAACACAAATTTATTATCTTACGGTTCTGAGGGTCAGAAGTCATAAAATCAAGCTGCTGGCAGCCGTCACTCCTTCCTAGAAACTCTAGGGGTGAGTCCATTTCTTCATGTTTTCTAACTTTTAGAGGCCACCTACATTCCCTGGCTCACAGCTCCCTTCCTCCATTTTAAAAACCAGCGGAGTTGGGCTTCCCTGGTGGCGCAGTGGTTGAGAATCCGCCTGCCGATGCAGGGGACACGGGTTCTGTGCCCCGGTCCGGGAAGATCCCACATGCCGCGGAGCGGCTGGGCCCGTGAGCCATGGCCGCTGAGCCTGCGTGTCCGGAGCCTGTGCTCCGCAACGGGAGAGGCCACAGCAGAGGGAGGCCCGCATACCGCAAAAGAAATAAAATAAATAAATAAATAAAATAAAAAACCAGCGGAGTTGAATTTCTCTCTGACCCTTCTGTAGTCATATCTCCCTCTGACCATAACTGTGAAAGGTTTTCTGCTTTTAGGGACTCATATAATTAGATGGGGCCCACCTGGATAACCCAGGATACTCTCCCCATCTCCAGGTCTTTAATCTTAATCACGTCTTCAAAGTCCCTTTTGCTATGTAAGGAAACATATTTACAGGTTCTGAGGATTAAGTCGATTAAGTCGTGGACATCCTTCCAGGGCCATTATTCTGCCTGCCACACCGACATCATCAGTTTTTCAATGACCATTCCCTTATGCTTCTGACTAAAGTGAAACCTAGCTTCTATCTGAAGGTATTACTTTTCTCACTACCTTCACAAATAAAAGTTAACCCTTCCACTTCCCATGCTCCAAAAGCACCAGAAGTGGGACCTGTGTCATCTTAGTTCCATACTGCCAATCCCCAATCATTATTTCAAAGTAACTATTCTTACGAGTTTCTTACCATACAAAAAATTTCCACCCCACTTTGTAATGTTCTCCCTCAGTTATTAGGCTTAGTGGCCCACAATAAACTTTCTCCCTCCGTGCCACTTATTCCCATGGCCTTATCCTCAACCTTGCATGTCAATCTAAGTTGGACTACCAACATACTGACCACTTATTTTTCCTTCTTCCTTGTTTGTTTTTGCCTTTTTACCTGAATTAAAGAGAGAGGAATGAGTTTCATCTTTATGTGCATGAGTGAGCAGAAAGAATTGGAACATTTTCCCCAATTATTATTCTGTCTCTTCAGATTCACCAAGACTACAGCCAGGAAAGAATTTATTCAATTACCAATTGGCACATTTTAAAAGGCAAGTACAACAAAAGAGAAAAAAGGATAAACTTTGACAAAAAGTTTCTGCCAGAGGTCAAGGAAAACATCTTTGAAGTTAATCTCCTCTAGGTGTTCCCATGGTCAGTGCCACCACTATTCCATCCAGGACCTAACTTGATTCTTTGTTCTGAGGCTGTGTTCCTATTTCCTGAATGAAACTTTTATTATTCAATAGATCTTGCCATAGAGATCTCCAGCTACCTTACAGGTGAAGAAAAACCTATTCACATATGTAGGAGTGGATCTTATTTCCTGAATCCATTTTTTCCTCTCCCATTTATTTACCACAATTTGAGTGTGAATATCTTTGCCTTACATTCCCAAATAGTTACTAAATTTGTTACTAAAGTCATTTCAATTAGTGTCAGGTGGAGTGAGGGGCTTGAAGTGTTAGTGGAGGAGAAGATCATGGTAATGGTGAAATGAATTCTGGGACTTTACCATTGAAAATAGCCATGAATCCATCTGTATTGTTATCCTCACCTGTAAGAGCTTAACACATGATAATTTCTCTAATTAGTGAAACTATTAGCTCAAGAACATATATATAATCCAAGGACAGAAACTCATGTGGAGATATGGTCCAGTGAAAATCCATGTGGAAAAAGGAAAATTTCCTAGTTTAGCAAGTTGCCTACCACTTCTTGCAAAGAGAGTAATTCTCATTTCTATGCAGGATATTGTTTGGTTTGTTTTCATCCTTTCTCAGAATACAAATGTAATAAATTACCTTCTATTAGGTTTCTCCTTGGTTATCACAGGAAAGGGCCCTTGCTTGTTCATTCTAGAAGGAAAAGAAGAAATTATGTTATTATACTCAGTTTTCTTTTGGACATGAAGGAAAGGAAGAAGAAAGGATAGTCACATTTTCCATGTACACTTTAGAATCTAATTTTTCTACTTAATACTTGCATCCCATAACATTGTAAATTCTTAAGGTTCTTCAATTGTTTAGTGCTTCTTTCACCTGTAATGTTAACACCTTCACTAATGTTTTCTACTGCCATGAAAGCAGTATTTGTTTATATAAAAATAATTATAAGAAAATGAATAAGAATCATGGATAACCTTCCCTTACTTCACTTCCCCCACCAGCAACTTTTTTCAGCTTCTTACCTACATTTAGAGCCAAAATCATTGACAAAGTTGCCTAAACTTTTGAGTCTGATTTACTCATTGATTATTTACTTCTTATCACACTGAAATTGGGCTTCAGTCCCCATTATGCACCAAAATATTCTTCCCCAGGTCACCGTTCATCTCCATGTTATAAAATCAGTAGACGTCTCAGCAGCTTTTAACCTCCTTTAAAAAATATTCTTTTCTTATCATCTCTCATCCTTTTCCTTACTGACTTTTCTCCTAGTGATTCCTGTTCAGTAGCTTTTTAAGATTTAAGTAAGATTTAAGATTTACTCTTTCTCCAACAGTCCTTTAAATGTCAGTGTTCTTCAACTTCAGGCAATTTCTCTTCTCAGTCTACCGCTCTTGCAGTATGACACTATCATGAAGGTGGCTTCAGTTGGCACCACCATTCTGTTGATTTCTAATTCAGTATCTTCTATTCAGTCTTTTCTGAACTTCAGATTCATATAGCTAACTCCCTCTGGCTAACACTTACATCAGACCCTCTTAAGAATCTCACTCATAGCAAGTCAAACACAGAAATTTTTATTCCTGCTTCACACTTAAAGCCTACTTAAAACAAAACAAAACAAAAAACAGTGTATCCTAGGTAAAAAGTGACTCAAAGTAACAGTAGGCTGTAAGATATTTTTGGACATATTTAAAATGTTAAAAGTTGCTGTTTTGTTCTTCCTACAAACGTATCCTTGAAATTATTCTGTTTGTTGGGGACAGTTACAACAATATGTATGTTTGTAATGCAAATATAATTCAAGAAAACAAATTTCTGGGAGAAAACCGAACAAAATGAAAAATCCCAAATGCAAGTATTTCCATGAAGACACTGAGTGTAACCTAGTTGTGTAAATTAGGTGTATGCATTACCAAAACTATTACTCTGTAGGGTTTGTGGCTTCCTTGGGGAAATGTTTATTTTTCTGTACATGAATTTATTCCACATTATGCATTTTATTTTACTCCATCTGAAATTGCTGAGGTGTTTGGTGAAAATGTCCTGGTTTTTGGAAATATATAGCCCTAAGTTCAAATTTTATCTCTATTACCTGCTAGACTATAATAATCATTTACTTAATCCCTCTTAGCCAGTTTCCTCATCCATAAAATGAGGGCACTGATATCTGACCTACAGCCTTGATGTAAAGATCATGTCACCTTACTAATCCTGCATGTATACATGTTAGTGCATATAACTGGGACTCAAAAAGAGGGAAACTGTTAATAATAATAATAATATTATTATTAACAACTTTGTTTTCTTTGGTTTCTTATGTACATATTGCTATAAGGAAAGAATGAATAAGCAGTAAATATAAATACCTGATTCCTAAGTTTTGTTTTTTTATAGTTTTAATTCTATGCAAATTATTTGCAATTATTTGTTCTTTTATTTAGTATCTTTTGAGTTTCTATAGCATCTGTAAATGCTCTCAGACTACTCAACACAGGGTATACTAAACAAATCAAGTACATATAGGAACTTACAGAAATGAAGCCCAGACCAAAGCAGTATATTATCCTTGAGGAACTTAGAGGGACCATATCAAATTATTATTACTAAGTACCATGAACTTTTCCTATGATGGTACTTCCTCCTCTTCCTTAAGTTGTAACTACCCTTTGTGAGAGTTATAATGAGCATGGTATGACCTTCACACAATGATTTCCTAGAACAAATTGTCACAAACATTTTAAGTCAATTTTATTCCTTTTATTTTTTAATATTTGTTTTGTTTTTATTTTCTTAAGAAATAGTAAAAAAAAAATTGATATTTATCTAAAATAGCAATGGAGCAAGCTGTATAAACAATAAGAATCATACTTTTAAAATAGCATTTTAAAGTTTATTATAATTAATGTTTAATTTTCATTTAATTACTATCAAAATATTATTTTAGAGATCTATCTTTGAATATATTTATCAATGTAACACTATGCCATAGAAGTGATTTCTCAGAGGGATTTTTATATAACTAAATTATACCAAATAGAGTAGGTATTAAACTGTTGGAATCATCTAAAAAATAATTCTTAATGATTATTAATTTCAAAACCCTTACCAGACAAATAATTTGGAGTCTTTCATGCTTACAAAATACAATTTTCAGGCATCAATTCACTTTAAATAATAATTAAGCTTATTATTTTAAGAAGATATGTTGACCATATTTTCAGTTTTATTGGATTTCATTTATAGATTATTTTAACTTCACATTATTCTGCCTGGAGATAAATTTCTATAGTTGTTAGTAATAAACTATGTTAAAATATCATATGCCATTCATTTTATGCAACTTAAAAATTGTGAGAACATATCCAATTCTCTGGACAGTATCATCATAACAGTTACATTAATTCACATTTTATATTCAGCTTTTCTATACCGAAACCTAATTTAAATCATTCTCATTTGTCTCAGTTTCTTTGCTTATCTAAAATGAAGCTGATTAAGTCATGTTAGCATTTATAGGATTAGAAATTGTTTAACAGAGTAATTTATCATTTTGCTCTCCTCTATTTTTTTAAAACTGGTTGTCAGGATAATTTTATTAGTACTGACAGCTATAACAGCAGCATTTTTCCATTAAATATGAGAAGTTACACTAAAAGAATAAAATTAACATAATTTTTATTTATTACAGTGGTAGAGAAATTGTATTCAAAGCATTTTCAATAATAAAAATAATTGAGCTAAATGTTTTAAAATATAAAATTCTAATGAAAGGCAACTATTTTGAATAGTTTAATTACAAAACATCATTTTATGCTTTCACCAATGTATTCAACAAATACTTTAGATTCTATTTCTCAGGCATTTTACTAGACTCCAATATCCTGAGTGACTGTGAAAGTCAAGGGCCCTCCGTCAAGGAGCTAACAACTTCTTTTATTATCAAAGATACACTTCTTATCAGAGAGATTACTGATTAAATTTTATATAAGTCAATTTTATTTTCTATTTTGATATTCATGGTATCTTTTATAAATATTTACATAATTATTATCTCAAATTTTAATGTGAACTATCCATGATAAAATATAGTCAAAAAGTGTTTAGTTTATCAATATTGTCTACTAGCTCAACCAAGCATTCAGAACAAATCCAAAATAAGATTGTTAAATAATAAGTGATAACTGACTTTGATCATACATTGTAGCCAAACAAATCATTTTGACCCAGCTGAATTTTTTAATACCTACATACAACAAAGTACACTGGAGATTAAGCCAAAAATAAAACTGTCAGAGTTTCAGCCTCAAAGACTGACCCACCATTGCTTATGGCTGCAGGACTTGTGCCTAAACTTTCCACTTCCAGTCTGAGATTCAAGTTTGTACAGAGAGAAGGGGCACATCTTCAAACTGAGACACTGAATGCTCTTTGAATTCTGAAGACTATTCCATCACCTTAAATGGGTGTGCACATATATGCTTGTTTATAAATCTTGAATGCCCTCTCTCTTATATATTTCCCAGCTGAGAAAGAAGCTTGGAAAGGGTGATAATCCTTTGAAACAGCATTCCCTATATGATTCCTCATTTATTAATATGCATTAATTTGAGTTCTAGGTCAAATATCCGGATTATTTTGTTTCTCTATGTCAAAAGTGCTCTTTTAAAATTTTATACTATCCCTACTTGGTAATGCGTCTTATTCAGGCCCACGTCTCTCATTTTCTGATTATTCTTTTCTCCAGTTTCTGACTGCATAGATACTCCACCCTGTCTATCATGATCTAACTTTATCACTCTGAGGACTGAGCAGAAGTTGAAAACTAGAATTGCTTCAACTGATTTCTTACCACATTTTGCAATGCTCTTGAGTCCTGATCATGCTGTGTCTGCTTAGATGTCAACTAATGGGGATCCAACTACTCCATGAGGGGCAGTTTTAAGATGAGGAACATCTTTCTTATGCATAAAGCCTGCTTCCTTATGATGTCAATGATTTTTTCATTCATCCAGTGCATAGTGAGCACATTGTAATATGCTAGACTCTGAATAAAACAAAACAAGATACAATATCTGCCTTGAAGGCAATTTATAGTCTAATGAGAAAAAGACTACAGTGGAATAAGGATCTTGTTCTAATGAGACAGTTGGGTAACCACACCTTCCTCTCTTTCGGGAAAGTTCTTTCTAACTAATCCTTTCAATCTCTCATTAAACATCACTAGAGGACCCTTGAACCTAGGAAGAGTCCTTTGCTATGTGTAGTGAGAGAATCATACTCTATTACTTTAGAGCTCATATCTCAGTTTTTATAATTGTGACTGTACAACTCATCACTCTCTTCTGTTGCACTCTAAGTCTTATGAGAGTAGGGTCTGGACTGTATACTTTTTGCTCACCTTATTTCTAAAACAATGCCTGGTACATAATAGTAACTACTAAATGAGTAAATAAATGAATTAATGAATGAATCAGCAATTTTAGTATTGGTCCTACTTTTTCCCCACACTATAGCTATATTAGTTACCAGTTGCTACATAAGAAATTACCACAAAATTAGAGGCTTAAAACACCTATACTCACTCACAATTTCCATGGATCAGGAGTTCAGGCAGTGCTTAGCTAGGTACAATTATCCTGTACCTTGGTTTGCAATCAGGGTGTTAACGGATGCTCAGATCTCGTCTGAGGCCTGAGTCCTCTTCCAAGGTCACTGATTTTTGGCAGAATCTAGTTCCTTGGAGTTTGTAGTTTCTAGAGGCTGCCCACCATTCTTTGCCATCTGACTCTATCTACTGCATAGCAGTTAGCTTCTTAAAGGCCAAAAGGAAGATGTCACCTCCAGCTATCTTTTAATTTTTTTAACATCTTTATTGGAGTAGAATTGCTTTACAATGTTGTGTTAGTTTCTGCTATATAACAAAGTGAATCAGTTACATGTATATATATACCCATATCTGCTCCCTCTTGCATCTCCCTCCCACCCTCCCATCCCACCCCTCTAGGTGGTCACAAAGCACCGAGCTGATCTCCCTGTGCTATGCAGCTGTTTCCCACTAGCTATCTATTTTACATTTGGTAGTGTATATATGTCAATGCTACTCCTTCACTTCGACCCAGCTTACCCTTCCCCCTTCCCGTGTCCTCATATCCATTCTCTACCTGTGTCTTTATTCCTGTCCTGCTCCTAGGCTCAACAGAACCTTTTTTTTTTTTAGATTCCATATACATGTGTTAGTATATGGTATTAGTTTTTTTCTTTCTGACTTACTTCAATCTGTATGACAGACTCTAGGTCCATCCACCTCACTACAAATAGATCAATTTCATTTCTTTTTATGGTTGAGTAATATTCCATTTATATATGTACCACATCTTCTTTATCCATTCATCTGTTGATGGACATTTAGATTGCTTTGATGTCCTGGCTATTGTAAATAGTAGTGCAATGAACATTGTGGTACATGACTCTTTTTGAATTATGGTTTTCTCAGGGTATATGCCTAGTAGTGGGATTTCTGGGTCATATGGTAGTTTTATTTTTAGTTTTTTAAGGAACGTCCACACTGTTCTCCATAGTGGCTGTATCAATTTACATTCCCATCAACAGTGCAAAAGGGTTCCCTTTTCTCCACACCCTCTCCAGCATTTCTTGTTTGTAGATTTTTTGATGATGGCCATTCCAACCAGTGTGAGGTGATACCTCGTTGTGGTTTTGATTTGCATTTCTCTAATGATTAGTGATGTTGAGCATCCTTTCATGTGTTTGTTGGTAATCTGTATATCTTCTTTGGAGAAATACCTATTTAGGTCTTCTGCCCATTTTTGGATTGGGCTGTTTTTTTTCATATTGAGCTACATGAGCTGCTTGTATATTTTGGAGATTAATCCTTTGTCAGTTGCTTCATTGGCAAATATTTTCTCCCATTCTGAGGGTTGTCTTTTCATCTTGCTTATGGTTTCCCTTGCTGTGCAAAAGCTTTCAAATTTCATTAGGCCCCATTTGTTTATTTTTGTTTTTAATTTCCGTTTCTCTAGGAGGTGGGTCAAAAAGGATTTTGCTGTAATATATGTCATAGAGTGTTCTGCCTATGTTTTCCTCTAAGAGTCTTATAGTGCCTGGCCTTACATTTAGGTCTTTAATCCATTTTGAGTTTATTTTTGTGTATGGTGTTGGGAAGTGTCCTAATTTCATTCTTTTACATGTAGCTGTCCAGTTTTCCCAGCACCACTTATTGAAGAAGCTGTCTTTTCCCCATTGTATATTCTTGCCTCCTTTGTTAAAGATAAGGTGACCGTATGTGTGTGGGTTCATCTCTGTGTTCTCTATCCTGTTCCATTGATCTATATTTCTGTTTTTGTGCCAGTACCATACTATCTTGATTATTGTAGCTTTGTGGTATAGTCTGAAGTCAGGGAGCCTGTTTCCTTCAGCTCTGTTTTCTTTCTCAAGATTTCTTTGGCTATTTGGGTTCTTTAGTGTTTCCATACAAACTGTGAAATTTTTAATTTTAGCTCTGTGAGAAAAGCTATTGGTAGTTTGACAGGGATTGCATTGAATCTGTAGATTGCTATCGGTAGTATAGTCATTTTTACAATGTTGATTCTTCCAATCCAAGAACATGGTATATCTCTCCATCTGTTTGTATCATCTTTAGTTTCTTTCATCAGTTTCTTACAATTTTCTTCATACAGGTCTTTTGTCTTCTTAGGAAGGCTTAGCCCTAGGAATTTTTTTTTTTTTTTTTTGCAGTACTGGGGCCTCTCACTGTTGTGGCCTCTCCCGTTGCAGAGCACAGGTCCTGGACACGCAGGCTCAGTGGCCATGGCTCACGGGCCCAGCCGCTCTGCGGCATGTGGGATCCTCCTGGACCGGGGCACAAACCCACGTCCCCTGCATTGGCAGGTGGACTCTCAACCACTGTGCCACCAGGGAAGTCCCCTAGGAATTTTATTCTTTTTGTTGCAATGGTAAATGGGAGTGTTTCCTTAATTTCTCTTGCAGATTTTTCATCATTAGTGTATAGGCATGCAAGAGATGTCTGTGCATTACTTTTGTATCCTGCTAATTTACCAAATTCATTGATTAGCTCTAGTAGTTTTCTGGTAGCATCTTTAGGATTCTCTATGTATAGTATCATGTCATCTGCAAACAGTGGCAGTTTTACTTCTTTTCTGATTTGGATTCCTTTTATTTATTTTTCCTCTCTGAATGCTGTGGCTAAAACTTCCAAAACTATATTGAATAACAGTGATGAGAGTGGGCAACCTTGTCTTGTTCCTGATCTTAGAGGAAATGGTTTCAATTTTTCACCATTGAGAATGATGTTGGCTGTGGGTTTGTCATATATGGCCTTTATTATGTTGAGTTAACTTCCCTCTATGCCTACTTTCTGGAGCGCTTTTATCATAAATAGGTGTTGAATTTTGTTGAAAGGTATTTCTGCATCTATTGAGATTATCATATGGTTTTTATCCATCAATTTGTTAATATGGTATATCACATTGATTGACTTGCATATATTGAAGAAGCCTTGGATTTCAGGGATAAATCCCACTTCATCATGGTGTGTGATCCTTTTAATGTGCTGTTGGATTCTGTTTGCTAGTATTTTGTTGAGGATTTTGGATCTATGTTCCTTAGTGATATTGGTCTGTAGTTTTCTTTCTTTGTGGCATCTTTGTCTGGTTTTGGTATCAAGGTGATGGTGGCCTCATAGAAAGACTTTGGGAGTGTTCCTCCCTCTGCTTTATTTTGGAAGAGTTTGAAAAGGATAGGTGTTAGCGCTTCTCTAAAAGTTTGAGAGAATTCACCTGTGAAGCCATCTGGTCCTGGTCTTTTGTTTGTTGGAAGGTCTTTAACCACAGTTTCAATTCCAGTACTTGTGATTGCTCTGTTCATATTTTCTATTTCTTCCTGGTTCAGTCTCAGAAGGTTGTGCTTTTCTAAGAATTCATCCGTTTCTTCCAGGTTGTACATTTTATTGGCATATAGTTGCTTGTAGTAATCTCTCATGATCTTTTGTATTTCTGCAATGTCAGTTGTTGCTTCTCCTTTTTCATTTCTAATTCTGTTGATTTGAGTCTTCTCCCTTTTTTTCTTGATGAGTCTGGCTAATGGTTTATCAATTTTGTTTATCTTCTCAAAGAACCAGCTTTTAGCTTTATTGATCTTTGTTATTTTTTCCATCATTTCTTTTTCATTTCTGATCTGATCTTTATGATTTCTTTCCCTTCTGCTACCTTTGGGGTTTTTTTTGTTTTTCTTTCTCTAATTGCTTTACATGTAAAGTTAAGTTGTTTATTTGAGATGTTTCTTGTTTCTTGAGGTAGGATTATATTGCTATAAACGTCCCTCTTAGAACTGCTTTTGCTGAATCCCATAGGTTTTGGGTCATTGTGATTTCATTGTCATTTGTTTCTAGGTATTTTTTTCTAGTCTCATAGCATTGTGGTCAGAAAATATGCTTGATATGATTTCAATTTTCTTAAATTTACTGAGGCTTAATTTGTGACCCAAAATATGATCTATCCTGGAGAATGTTCCATGAGCACTTGAGAAGAAAGTGTATTCTCTTGTTTTTGGATGGAATGTCCTATAAATATCAATTAAGTCCATCTTGTTTAATGTGTCATTTAAAGCTTGCATTTCCTTATTTATTTTCATTTTGGATGATCTCTATTGGTGAAAATGGGGTGTTAAGTTTCCCTACTATTATTGTGTTACTATTGATTTCCCCTATTATGGCTGTTAACATTTGCCTTATATATTGAGGTGCTCTTATGTTGGGTGCATAAATATTTACAATTGTTATATCTTCTTCTTGGATTGATCCCTTAATCATTACGTAGTGTCCTTCTTTGTCTCTTGTAATAGTCATTATTTTAAAGTCTCTTTTGTCTGATATGATTGCTACTCCAGCTTTCTTTTGATTTCTATTTGCATGGAATATCTTATTCCATCCCCTCACTTTCAGTCTGTATATGTCTCCAGGTCTGAAGTGGGTCTCTTGCAGACATCATATACAGGTCTTCTTTTTATATCCATACAGCCAGTCTGTGTGTCTTGGTTGAAGCATTTAGTCCATTTACATTTAAGGTAATTATCGATATGTATGTTCCTATCACCATTTTCTTAATTGTTTTGAGTTTGTTTTTGTTGGTCTTTTCCTTGTCTCGTGTTTCCTGCCTAGAGAAGTTCCTTTAGCATTTGTTGGAAAGCTGGTTTGGTGGTGCTGAATTCTGTTAATTTTTGCTTGTCTGTAAAGTTTTAATTTCTCTGTCGAATCTGAATGAGATCTTTTCTGGGTAGAGTATTCTTAGTTATAGGTGTTTTTCCTTTCATCACTTTAAATATATCCTGCCACTCCTTTCTGGCTTGCAGAGTTCCTGCTGAAAGATCAGCTTTTCACCTGATGGGGTTTCCCTTATATGTTATTTGTTGGTTTTCCCTTGCTGCTTTTAATATTGTTTTCTTTGAATTTAATTTTTGATAGTTTGATTAATATGTGTCTTGGTATGTTTCTCCTTGGATTTATCCTGTTTGCGACTCTCTGTGCTTCCTGGACTTGATTGACTTTCCTCATGTTCAGGAAGTTTTCAACTATAATCTCTTCAAATATATTCTCAGACCCTTTCTTTTTCTCTTCTTCTCCTGGGACCCCTATAATTCAAATGTTGGTGCATTTCATGTTGTCCCAGAGCTCTCTGAGACTGTCCTCATTTCTTTTCATTATTTTTTCTTTATTCTGCTCTGTGGCAGTTATTTCCACTATTTTGTCTTCCAGGTCACTTATCCACTCTTCTGCCTCAGTTATTCTGTTATTGATTCCTTCTAGAGTATTCTTAATTTCATTTATAGTGTTGTTCATTATTGTTTCTTTGCTCTTTAGTTCTTCTAGTTCCTTGTTAAATGTTTCTTATATTTTCTCCATTCTATTTCCAAGATTTTGGATCATCTTTACTATCATTACTCTGAATACTTTTTCAGGTAGATTGCCTATTTCCTTTTCATTTTTTTGGTCTGGTGGGTTTTTACCTTGCTCCTTCATCTGCTGTGTGTTTCTCTGCCTTTTCATTTTGCTTAACTTATTGTGTTTGGGGTCTCCTTTTTACAGGCTACAGGCTGCAGGTTTGTAGTTCCCATTACTTTTGGTGTCTGCCCCCAGTGGAGGAGGTTGGTTCAGTGGCTTGTGTAGGCTTTCTGGTGGAGGGGACTGGTGCCTGTGTTCTGGTGGTTGGGGCTGTATGTTGTCCTTCTGGTGGGCAGTTCCATGTCCAGTGGTGTGTTTTGGGATGTCTGTGAACTTAGTATGATTTTAGGCAGCCTCTCTGCTAATGGGTGGGGTTGTGTTCCTGTCTTACTAGTTGTTTGGCATGGGACATCCAGCACTGCAGGTTGCTGGCCGTTCGTTGGATCTGGGTCTTAGTGTTGAGACAAAGATCTCTGGGCGAGCTCTCGCCAACTGACATTATGTGGGGCCAGGAGGTTTCTGGTGGTCCAGTGTCCTGGACTCGGCCCTTCCATCTTGGAGGCTCAGGCCTGACACACCACTGGAGCACCAAGACTCTGCCAGCCACAGGGCTTAGAAGAAAAGGAGGAGAGAGAGAAGAAAAAAAAAAACAAAAACGAACAGACAGAACTCTAGGACAAATGGTAAAAGCAAACCTATACAGACAAAATCACACAACGAAGCATACACCTACACACTCACAGAAAGAGAAAAAGGAAAAAAAATATATATATATATATAAAAGGAAGAGAGCAACCAAACCAAAAAACAAATCTGCCAATGATAATAAGCACTAAATACTAAACTAAGATAAACATAAAACCAGAAACAAATTAGATGCAGAAAGCAAACCCCAAGTCTACAGTTGCTCCCAAAGTCCACTGCCTCAATTTTGGGTACATTCGTTTTCCATTCAGGCACTCTTCAGATGCTGTGTTTATCAAGTTGATTGTGGGGATTTAATCTGCTTCCCCTGAGGCTGCACATAGGAATTTCCCTTTCTCTTCTTTGTTCACACTGCTCCTGGGGTTCAGCTTTGGTTTTGGCCCCACCTCTGTGTGTAGGCTGTCCTGCCCTGACAGGAGGGGGTTAAAGCAACAGCTGATTAAGGCTTTGTTGTTCACTCAGGCTGTGGGGAAGGGGGAGTATGGAAGTTATAATTGGAATGTGGGGTGAGCCTGAGGTGGCAGTGGCCGGCATGATGTTTCAACAGCCTGAGGCATGCTGTGTGCTCTTCCGGGGAACTTGTCCCTGGATCACAGGACCATGGCAGTGGCATGCTGCACAGGCTTCCATGAGGGTGTGGATAGTGACTTACACTTGCACACAGGATTCTTGGTGGCAGTGGCAGCAACGTTAGCAGTTCATGCCCATCTCTGGTGTCTGAGCTGATAGTCACAGCTCACGCCCGTCTCTGGAGCTCGTTTAGGCAGTGCTCTGAATCCCCTCTCCTCGCACTCCCCAAAACAATGATCTCTTGCCTCTTCGGCAGCTCCAGAAATTTTCGTGGACTCCCTCCAGTCTAACTGTGGCGCACTAGCCCCCTTCAGGCTGTGTTCACGCAGCCAACCCCAGTCCTCTCCCTGTGATCCGACCTCTGAAGCCAGAGCCTCAGCTCCCAGCCCCCACCCCCTCCTGGCGGGTGGGCAGACAAGCCTCTCAGTCCAGTAAGTGCTGGTTAGCACTGATCCTCTGTGTGGGAATCTCTCCGCTTTGTCCTCTGCACCCCTGTTGCTGCGCTCTCCTCTGTGGCTCCAAAGCTTCCCCCACCCCCATCCCCACCAGTGAAGGTGCTTCTAGTGTGTGGAAACTTTTCCTCCTTCACAGCTGTCTCCAAGAGATGCAGGTCCCATCCCTATTCTTTTGTCTCTGTTTTTTCTTTTGCCCTACCCAGGTACATGGGGATTTTCTTGCCTTTTGGGAAGTCTGAGGTCTTCTGCCAGTGTTCAGTAGGTGTGCTGTAGGAGTTGTTCCACATGTAGAAGTATTTCTGATGTATTTGTGGGGAGGAAGGTGATCTCCACGTCTTACTCCTCCACCATCTTGAAGGTCTCCCCCAGACTCTTTTAAACAGTTGTCAAGAGTTTAGCTAAGGTACTCCATTGTGTTACTGCTTTGGCATCCATTTTGTTTGGCCAAGTAGCATGCAGTGACCTCAAGCACTAGTCTCATCATGCCAGTACATGCCTGAGATAGCAGCCTATAGAGTCACAAACAAGCATATGTTCCTGAAATAACGTCCCTACCAGTCCTTGAGACAAACAGTCTCTTCTGCCTCCCAGTGCCTTCCCCTTATGTGCCCCTAGATAAGACCCTTGTGTGGCTTACCAAAACCCCACTCTTTTGTTTGAATTAATTAATCTGGCCTTAGCCTGGGAGCCCCAAGGCACTCTCCCCATGAACCCTAATAAAGGCGTGTGCCCCTTTCTCTCTGTGCATTCTCCCTTGACATCTCCATGTGGCCTCTATACAAGGTACTTCGTTCACGACCTGTGAGTAATAAACTTTGCGATTTCAGTTCCTCTGGTGGTCTGGTTTTGAATCAAAGCTCACCATCTGGCACCCTGTGCACCGCTGAATAAGTGTTAATTTGAAAAATTCATAACAAGGGTTCACCTCATTAAGCCAGGCCCATCCAATTTCCCTTTTGATTAACTTAAAGTCAACTGATTAGGAACCTAATTATATCTTTAAAAACCCTTCACCTTTGTGGTTAATCCCTTACCACAATACAAAAACTGTATTTCTGCATATGGAGCCAAAGTTTATATTTTTAGAAGTTATTCATAACATAGGTTTAGGATAAACTATACCCTGAATCCCATTCCCAGAAACTCCCTCAAGCTAGGTTTTCACATTGTATTTGAATAATTTGTATCTGGAAACTACATGCAAGAAACTTTATCATTTGCTGAAAAATCTTTGTGTATGTTTTTTGTCTGTATGCTAACTCTTTAAAATATTTTATCTGTTAAAATAGACTTCAATATTTCATCAAGGCTTGCATGTTTTCTTTTTTAAGTACTTCTATATTTGTTTATTTTGGCAGTGGTGAAGTGCATAAACTTAAGTTCAATTTATTCTGTAAGGTATCTATGTTAAAAGGTATCATAAGAAATGGTTGAGGAAACAGTATTATGTTAAGCCCTTAGAAACTTCCCTCTGTGTGAACAAGGAATAATAACACTGCATGCTGTTGTTATACCACAAATGGAAAACAAGTTTTACTACCTCTTCTTAAGTGCAATATGACAAATATTGCCAAATTATTTGTTGGATAAATATATATTTCTAAGGTATTCTCTAGATCTAAAAACTTTCACCAGAACTTTCATGAAATTAGTTTGGCATGATTTTTCCTGAGTAGCATTGCACAAATTATTCCTCACAATAAGAAACAGACTACACAGAGAGACCACTGAGCATATTTCTAGGATACCTATCCAATAATACTGTGCTGTCATTGATTATTTCAACCATGGTAGATAGAATTCTTGTGCTTCCATAGTGTCCAGAGGACTGAGAGAATGAGGTAGTGGGAAAAGGAAGTAAATAAAATTGCTAAGTTAATAAATAACATTTGAAAAAAAACCCTTCTATTGTTTCATTTTCACCTTGTGCCCTCTTCTTTTGTTTGTAGTTTGTTTTGCATTTGAGCAAGTGATATAAAGTCCAAATAAAAGTTATCTATATAAAGAGAGTTTATCTCACATAACAAGTTGTCTAACAGAAGACAGACCCAATGTTGGCTTAGCAACATCATAATCCCCTTGAGGTTTCAGACCCTCTCTTCACTCTACTCTCCTTAGGATTACTCCTCAGACATAGTGCAAGGTGGAGTACTCAGCCTTTCCTTTGACATTGACAAATGTTATTAACATTTTATTCTATTCTTCCCAACGCACTATATTTATCATATAATTGGAATTATACCATGTATCAAAGCTTGCAAATTAATTTTTCTACTGGATTTGAGTCCATCATATCATACTATCAATATTTTAGTAATTCACTTTTAGACACAGAAGCTATTCCCAATTTTCAATTATTAGTTTACTATTATTATATTACTTACACTTTCAACTCATTGTGCATTGTTTATCTGATAATACTAGTGACATTAAACAGAGTCCTATATTTAGGTACTTTGATACTTTAAAAATGTTGATACTTTAATATCTTTCCAGTTCTTATTTTATTTATATATAAAACAACTTTCTTTTTTTTCCTTTTATATATAAAACTTTAGTAAATTTTAAAAAGCACTACACGCTGCTTTGAGTCAGCTTTTTAAAAAACTTTGAGATCTCTTTGACATCTTAAAATTATACATATGCATATTTAAGGTGTACAACTTGATGTTTTGATATATGTACACATTGTGGCAAAATCACCAAATGTAAGCTAAGTAACTTATACATCACCTCTACATAGTTATCATTGTGCATTTGTATATATGTTGAAAGATTTAATTCAAGATTTATCTTAGCAAATTTCAACTATACAATATAGTAAACCATTGTTAACTAGAGTCACCATAGTGTATATTAGACCTCCAGAACTCATCTATCTTGTATAACTGAAACTTTGTACTCTTTGGCCAACATCTCATTTCCCCCTTCCCCCTGTCCCTGGCAATCACCATTCTACTCTCTGATTCTATGAGTTGGACTATTTTAGACTCCACACACAACTGAGATCATGCAGTATTTGTCTTTCTGTGTCTGGCTTATTTTAATTAGCATAATGTCCTCCAGGTTCATCCATGCTGTTGCAAATGGCAGAATTTCCTTCTTTTTTTTTTTTATCTTTTTTTTTTTTTTTTTTTTTTTTTTTTTTTTTCGTACTCGGGCCTCTTCCTGTTTTGGCCTCTCCCGTTGCGGAGCACAGGCTCCGGACGCGCAGGCTCAACGGCCATGGCTCACGGGCCCAGCCGCTCCACGGGCCCAGCCGCTCCGCGGCATGTGGGATCTTCCCAGACCGGGGCACGAACCCATGTCCCCTGCATCGGCAGGCGGACTTTCAACCACTGCGCCACCAGGGAAGCCCTTTCCTTCTTTTTAAAATCTGAAAAATATTCTATTCTATATTCACATTTTCTTCATTCATTTGTCTATCAATAGATACTTAGGTTGTTTTCATATCTTGGCTACTGTGAATAATGCTGCAATGAACATGGAAGTGCATATATCTTTTTGAGATTCAGATTTTATTTCCTTTGGATATATACCCAGAAGTAGGATTGTTGGATCATATGGTAGTTCTATTTTAAATTTCTTGTGGAACTGCCATACTGTTTTCCATAAAGGCTGTAGCAGTTTTCATTTTCACCAACAGGGTATAAGGATTCTTTTTTCTCCATATCCTTGCCAGCATTTATTATCTCTTGTCTTTTGATAATAGCCATCCTAACAGGTGTGAGATGATATTTCATTGTGGTTTTAATTTGCATTTCTCTGAGGATTAGTGATGTTGAGCACCTATTCATGTACTTGTTGGCCATTTGCAAGGTTGCTTTTTTTTTTTCTTTCTTTCTTTTTTTGAGAAATGCCTATCCAGAACATTTGCTCACTTTTTAATCAGGTTATTTGTTTTTGTCTATTGAGTTGTATCAATTTCTTAAATATTTTGGATATTAATCCCTTATCAGATATATGGTTTGCAAATATGTTCTCCCATTCTGTAATCAAGTTGCATAGGACGTATACAGAATGTACATATCTTCATGTAAAAAGTTAAATATACGAGGATGTAGAACATATAAAACTCAATTCAGTGCTTGTGGGAGCAATGAAAAACAGTACAGACACTTTGGAAAACCATTCAGCCAGTGTTTAGTTAAGTTAAATATAAATTTACCATATGACACAGCAATCCCACTCTTAGATATTCATACAAGAGAAATGGTCATACAAAGAACTGTAAGTGAATGTGTATAGCAGTCTTGTTTACAATCACTCAAAACTACAAAGATCTCAAATGTCCATTATCTGGTGAATAAATAAATTGTGGTGTATTAATACAACAAGATACTATAGAGCAACAAAAAGGAACAAACTGCTGATAAATGCAAGAACATGTATGAATTGTATAAGCATTGGTCTAAAGGAAGGAAGCTAGACACCAAATGTTACCTACTCTATGATTTCATTTATATAATGTTCTAGAAAAGGCAAATCAGATGGACAAAAATCAGACCAGTAGTTGCCAGGAAGTAGGGGTAGTCAGGATGGAAGTATTTTATATTTTGATTGTGTTGGTGGTTATATGGTGATATGTTTGTAGAACTCTTAGAACTATATACCTAATAATGGTGAATTTCACTATGTATAAACTATAACTCAATAAATCTAAACTTAAATTTAAAAGGTATTTACTTAAATTATTAAGTCAATGTAATCTAAATAATCTAATCATATTATTATGCACAAAACTATCTTATTATTAAAGCTGTGAAGAGTGACCATGGGTATAAAGCTAACAATTCATTTTTTTCAATCTCTTTACAAAGAAAAGACAAAGAATGATGATAGAGTATTTTTTTCTCTGACTTAATATTATAAAACTTAATTAACATAATTATATTACCTTGATTCATATAAAAGTGAGGTATAAATACAAAAAGCATTTTTGTAGTCATGAGAAAAGATAATTTAATATTAGAATATATATACCTAAAAGTTTAGATGAGACTTTAAAAATATAACTAAATGTTCTCTTTTTGAAAGTAGATGAAGATACAAAGAACGATTGAAATTTATTTAAAATATTGTCTAAAATTCATAATTTAAGATTCATCTATCAAAAAACAGAATACATATTTTAATCGTTTCAATTTCTTCTTTTGCTTTCAATCCAAAAATTTAACTTTAATGACCTTGCAATTAAGAAATCTGATAAAACCTCCAAATAATGATTTTTTTCTTGAACAATAAACTTGTTAAAGAAAATATAAAACTTGTTTTTAACATGACATTATAATTTGAAGAAGCAATTGAAAATATTAACAGATGACTAAACTAGTTAATTTTACTGTAGTATTTTGGGATATATATATATATATATATATACACACACAAAACTTCATATATATGAGCAATATTTTGAAGAAAAACAAGATAAAGGTACCAGGTTCATTCATGGAAAGCAGAAGAGTGAATAACATTATAAAGAGAGGAGGATTGGGGAAAGAAATGATAGGACGCTGAAATGTCCCTGAGGGCAGAATTTGGCTCAATGTGAGCTAGATTTTTACTCAACGTAAGGAATAACTTTCTATCTAACTCAATGTACATGAATCATTCTATCAGCTGAAAATCTCCAGCAGGGAATGGATGATAATAATATGCACATAATAATGAAATGTCCTGCACTTGCTGAGAGGTTAAACTAAGATGACTCCTTCCAATTATAAGGGTTCCTTTATTCCATTCTAGTATGGTATGCATACGTGATGCAATGTAAACAGTACAGATTTTTGCCACTGTAGGAAAACAAGGTAGAGAACAATTCTATTAGAAATGATAGATACTTCAAAGATTTGATTACATTGGTATTTAAATCATATTCCCTAATTTCATATGAGTACAAGTTAGTCAAGTCCTGCTCATGTTTATTAAGTTAAAGTAATAAGTAGGGACTTATTTTCTTTAGCTCAAAGCCAAATTTTACTTTTATTATTTCGAGGAAAGTACAGAGATTCTTACTATATTATGGATTCCCTCTTGAGTTTCAATAATAGTGAAGAGCACTTATTTGATTAAAAAGTAATGGCCAGCTGCTGGAAGATTCTGTTGACAATTTATAAAGAAAGACCAAGTTTATCCAGGAAAAAATTTTGCCCGGAGTCTTTTCCAAATGAATCTAACACACGAATGTGGCAGAACTCCTGGTGAATAATATTAAACAGAGGGATCTTACATCAGCTCTTATTTCTCAGTTGAACTGGGATGTTAAGTCCACACCAAGTAAATGTATAACAAAAAAATCAGCACATTAAGCAGAGAAGACATCCACTCCTCATAAAAGATATCTTGAAGTTCACATGCATCATTGTAGAAAAGAAGAAAAGAAACTCAGTTTTGACGATACAGAGAAAAAGAATACAGAAGAACAAAGGAATAAATGAATACTGTCATATTTTGCAAAGTCATGTTATTAAAATAATACTTCTGGGATCCCAACAGCCATGATTCAAGAGCCCAAATTATGAATAAAAATCACCCCCACCCCAAATGCTTTTAGCATTTATTTTTAAAGGATGGAGTTTGATATACTTTTTTTTTGTTTTTCCACCTACAATTTGTATCCCAGTCTGTCTCTTCTTACATGTTTCATCCAGTTCTACTAAAAATCCCTTCTCACTTTACCATGTGTGATTGAAAGGGATTCTAGGATTCAGTCTTTTCAATACAATGTTGTCACTACTTCATGGTCCCTAGCAAGGACATATTTTCCTTTACTGTTTGTATCAATCAGAGTTCTGGCTAGAAACAGCATATTTGGGGTAACATGAGAAAAGTTTAATATTGGATTATTTACTAAACAATGGGGTATTATAGTGTGGTTCCAACATTAGTAGCAGGTGGTTACAGAAATAATTACTCCTAGGTCTGAAGAGGGAAGAGAGGGAAGAGAGTAGCTTCCAGACACTGAAGAAGAAAGCTACATGCAAAAGGCTACCTGGGCAGGAGCTTAGATTGAGGGATTTAGCCAACCCAAGGCAGTTTCACAGAGAAGGAACTAGGTGAATAAACACTTTAACCTTACTCTTCCCTGTTTCACCATTCTGCTGTTGGGCTTCCCCATCAGCAAATCCAATCTGAGGCAGAGGACAAGGGAATCTCTTGGTTTACCTCCCACAAGGCAGATCCATGGGTACTTAGAACATGGTGAAGAAGGGCAGAGAGGGTAGAGACTAGATCCAAAGGGATAAATAGAAGATATACTTTAGATGTTATGGGGTAATAATATGATAGATGTCAGTTCTTATTGATGAGCTTGAGTAATTAAGAGTGTTATAATATAGACTAGGAAAGTGAAGTTATATGTAAATATGATTGTTTCCAAGCCCTCTGTGAAAGCCTTAGATAAACCCCTTCAAAAGGGTTCCCTTTTGTCAATGTCCTCAACTTTTTAAAAAATTGTTTACCTACACATAATTTCATCATACGCAACAATATAACTTTTCAAACCACACTTCTTGGACACACAGAATTTGTTCTTATCACAAGATTCATTCCCTGTTCCCATATGCATATTTCTCAAAGTCAGAATTAATATTCCTGACATAAAAAACAGAAGGCTGCATCAGAAATGTGCATGGGGCATGCAGGCACTCCAAGCAGAGACCACCTGGAGGTCTTCCCACCAGACACAACCTCCATATTCACCCACTTGGCCATAGGTAGCTGTAGCATACATCACACATACATAAGCACAGGCATGCACATTCACCCACAGTCACACACACCACCGCCCCCCATCCCCCCGGCACCGCACACACACACAGAAAATTGTTATTTCTCTAAGACAGTACAGTCTAAACTGCAAGGAGGAAAATAAGCATTTTCCCAACTGGGACATATTCAGACCCCATAATGATCAAAGTCAGCTCTCTCACAATGTTATTTCTTTTGTTTATCTCCAACTGACCTCTGTATTCAAATCGTGCCCTCTTGGGCCTAGAGAGAATAAGAAATACACCCATTATTGAATCATATACAGCAGAAGATTGTTTATCTAGGAGTCAGAACACCAGACTCATCCAAATAACATAATCAAGGATGACTTTCTCTGATCATCCATTTAAAATAACAAATAACAACAACAACAAAATCAAAATAATTGAAGAATTGTATGCTCTACAGCACAGTGTATGGTAATGCCATCTTCTGCTTAGCTGTGAATGACCACTTAGGTATATCACAGTGGCCCAATTTTTTTTTTTTTTTTTTTTTTTTTTTTTTACTGTTTTACTATTAACTATGGGAGCTGAGAAGTACAGACCATGCAAATGGAGGGAAGTGGTTATTCTGTAGTCAGATTGAAAATACTTCTGGCATAGTGGTCATAAGTAATAAACAAAATACTGATTAGGTCTTATTACATTTGTATAAATCATGTTACCACGTTCTTATAAATCAACAATTCTTATGAATCAAATTCTTACAATCAGCAATAATTTTCCATAAGTGCAATTAACATATATTTGCTATTATTGATGGTTATTATATATCAGTTTAATGCTGTATGTTTGTATTAAAATTCAAATAACCTGAGTAAGAAATAAAGAGTAAAATAATTATGTCTAGGTCACTAAATACTTTATATAATATTTGAGATTTTTATTTAACATTTTAGGAAATGATTTTTTTTATTCCATGGGAAATATGGCAATATTTAATACATTCTTCAGTTGATTTGTAGAACATGTATATTTCTATTTAACATGATTATTTATTACATATATACTTTTTCAAAGACGTTTGTTTCTTATTACATCTCATATCCCATATTATGTATTGTGCTTTATGTAATAAACCTCTCCTTATTTATTTTTTTTCTATTACTGTATGTTTTGGAATTAAGAAAGATAGGTTTGACAGAGTAAAAGATTTCATAAATTTCAGGTGAACTATTTTAATGTGCTTTTTTTTTTTAATGACTGCTTCTGAACAGTCAGACCTATCTCAAATTTGGAAATAATTGCTTGGTACTTGGATTAAGTAATTAGACAAGGTGTTGAACTCTTTCCTGGTCTCTGTGAAGAGGGAAAGGCATTCCATTTTTTTTTAATATAAGAGAAATAGATATAGGGAAAATAACACAAGCCATTTATGAAGATTCATTTATTATTATTATTATATAATATTATTCATATATTGTTGGAGAGTCTTAATCTACCTACATTGAAGTCTAGAACTTACCACTCACAAAAAAACCCACCTACTTTGTAGAGCCGGCAGATGAGCTTAACATCAATTATTGCTCTTTCTTCCTCAGGTGATCAAAAGTAGTAATGGTTCAGAAGGAAAAACACACAAACATGAGCACTGCATCCTGACTCTGTCATATGATTGTCGTATTCTTTTGGAAAATGACTAAACTTCTCTGAATCTCAGTTTCAATCATTCATTCATTCTAAAATCATTGATTGAGAAGCTACTAGGTGTAGGAGCTCCAGCAGTGTTATTGAGGGTTTACTTTTGTTGGGGAAGGACACATTATGCAATAAATTATACTTTAGTCACTAAATCACATGCTGCAAAAAGCAGGTATTGGGAACTAAGAGAGCATATAACACATGTATCATATTTAGGGAAGTCAGGGAAGGTGTCTATTCTTTATTTAGATTTTGGAAGATATAAATTTCACTGTACTATTCTTCTGAGACAGTCTATCATCACCACTTTTGTAAACAACATAGAACTTCAGTGTTAACATTTTCAGTGTGCCTTGTATTCCACAGTCTAAACCAGTCTATTAAACAAGTGCAGGGGGCATGATACTCAGTTCAAAGTCATTCGTCAACTAATGGAATTTTTCATTTGTATATAACACAAAATGAATACTTCTGTGCTCTCATTCTTCAGGTCAAGCAGAATAATTATTAAAAAATCACAACAAATAACTTTAAGTAGTTTCTGGACATTCCTATCCACTCCCTTTTAGACTCATGCCACAAATATACACATTGCTATGAAATGGCAGTGAGGGGATGGCAGAGTTCTAATACTGTCCTCAGTCAATCTTTCAGTGGAAAAATGGCCCTGAGGTTTTTATTATCTCTATCATATCACCCCTTCAAGTCTTCTGGGTTTCTCCTATTTCCTTGATGCTTAATTAATTGATGCAGGAATCTTTTGAGAAGCTATATAAGAATCTTTCTTTCTAGAAAGCAGGCTACCAGTGCCCTGTGCCTTCTGAGCCAGCAGACTTCTTTCTGTCCCTCTCCTGCCAGCCTAGGGTAATCTCTCACTATTCTTTTTTTTTTTTTTGCCACACCATGCAGCATGTGGGATCTTAGTTCCACAACCAGGGATCAAACCCGCACCCCCTGCAGTGGAAGCATGGAGTCGTAACCACTGGGCCGCCAGGGAAATCCCTCACTATTCTTAATTCACATATTCCTTCATGTGTTTTCACCTTGAGGGACACAATAGCAGTGCTTTAAGCCTTACCACAGTTCACCTCTGACATGAACTCATAACTGAATGTGGTTGAATAACTCAGTACAACTTGAATTTGGGAAAGGAAAGGAAAATGTAAAATTTTGAGGTCTGAACCCTCTAACCTACCCATAATATTTTCACACTAATTTTTAACATATCTTGAGGATATAAAATTATGAATTCATGGTACTTGATGTCAAGAGAATTACAGTCTTGTAGAGTCGTATATTTGAGGAAATGAATAAAGTAAACTATTACTCCAACAAAATTGTGTATGGTCTTGGTCTGTAACGGGGGGTTCTAATAAAGGAGTCTTTATCTTATTAGACAGTAGCACTTCACCTTAGGAAGTAAAATACGAATAATGCAAAGGAATCATAAGCTCCATATACATAACTATTGACTTACTGGGACATCTTAGAATGCCTAATATACTTCAGATCTTAAGAATAAGAGGATTTGAGTTAAAGGGAGTTTGGGTTCAGTCTATAACTATCCAGATAATAAATATCTAAGAAATATATAAAAGGAATTGGGTACAGAGTTGATGTTTTAATTAATCTATTTTTCTCTCCATGGTATTCCAAATATGAAGAAGTGTGTCTAACCTCATAAAACTTACTTTCCTCTATTCACATTGTATCAAAACTTTACACCACTGTTACTGAAAGAGTCTGTTGTTTCTAAGCTGTTTTACAATGTTTTCTTATTTGTGATGTTCCCCTTGCCACACGATTTACAAAGTTTATAGTCTGACACCAAGTGTTTGATGAAAACAAACAAATGAAAAACATCTCTCAGAATTATGAGCTGAATGTTTTGTACATAAATTGATTGATTAATAAATGCTATACAAAGATTTCTATTAGACAAGGAAAGTTTTTTAGTTGTTTGTTTGTTTTACAATCTCTATGTAGCTAGAAATTGGGCTCAGAGACATGTTTCTCCAAGGGTAGGCAGAGAAACTCGAGGTAGGAGATTCATAACTCAAACCGTTATGAATACAGTTCACTTGTCACAAGGGAAACCAAATAGGAAGCTGTTGATGGAGTATAACCTCATGGAAAATATGAGGGAAACAGCCAAGAGTTTATGCCAACTTGAGAAGCTTCTGATCTTTGAGAAGATCAGAATTGTCAATTTGTCAATGATTACACTGCTATATTCTTATTCCAATCACTATGTTCAAAGTCTTATCTTCAAATAAATTTTATTCAACAAAGAGAAAAAAACAAACATGTAGTGCTGAGAGCCTTCTTTCTTTCTTTCCTTCCTTCCCTATGCCTTTTTTTCTTCTTTTAATTTTATTCTTTATTCATACATCTATTCAGGGCTTATTTAGCAGAGAATCAGATGTTATTTCTTTTGTCCTATTCAAAGTCAAAATATGATTTTTTTTTTCTATACATCTTTAAAAATTATGAAGAATAGGCACTTTGTGAGAGGAAAAAACAAAATATTTTTGTTTCTATTTTTCTAATTCATTTTAAAGAGAAAATATAGTGATTAGATCTATAGGAGTGAAAATTTTTCATATTTTTAAACATTTTAAAGCTAGAGGCTGAAGGAAAAGTACTAGATCTCTCATGAGATAATGCATTCTTACATGTTTTCTAGCCTTATTTCTTCATCAAAGAAAGTTCAGATGAGGAAAAGGAACTCAACTTCCCAAAGCTTTGTGATTCACCTATCACTAATTTAAAAGAGCATTACTCATTCTGTTTCATAGGCTACACCAAGGAGATGTTTTACTGCATGTCTTTTAATCAGTGAATGTGAGGTGAGGTCCTCTCAAGAGGTTAAAAGTGAGTACAGGGAAAAAGAATATATAATTTTCAGATTCATGATTCCTCAGATTTGTTAGAGATGCTTAACTACTCATTACAATGGATTGGCCCAGATTTAATTTCCTGTGGTTTTTATTGGTTAATGTAACTCTTTGCAAATCCTAGACATATATTTTATTACTACTCCTATAAGCAAGTTGTTTTTCATGCATGTGATTTATTGAATTGCAATATTTAAAGATAGATTTTTTCTAAATATTCTCGGTCTTAATTTAGTTTAAGAAAAGTTTTTCATTATTTGGAAAAACATGAAAAAAATGAGGGAACTCTCTTGGATGAAGAGAGTCCAGGCTAAGGTGAGAATTAGTACAAAATCTTTGAAGTAAGGGTGAGAATGAAGTATATATTTATGGAAGGAACATCTTGTCTAGTTCTGGCTTATGCCACTTGCACTATATTAATTTGGAATCTAAATAAATTAAATACAATGATGAATGCAATCCAAACTCATAAACTTTAAAACATTTTTCATACCTATATATTTTAATTAATTTTTTAGTAGCTCACTATTAGGTTATCTTAGTCTTTCAACTGACTTTACTATCTTCAATTCTCTATAATGACAATGAGTCAAAAATCCTTGCAGTATAATTTTTTGACCAATACTTAGTCTCTTATTCTGCCTTATCTCTTTATTCTTTTCCTTTGGTTTGTTTTAAATCTCTTCACCTATGCCTATTTGTCTAACTCATCCTTTACTTCCATTCATCTAGAATTAGTACAGCTGTTGTTTTACTTCATTTTACCTCTTAACTGCAGAGTAAAGCCCAAAGGCTCTGAAGTCACACTAATCTCAATTCAAATATACAAGTGAACAAGGTCATTAACCTTGATGAAATTTAGTTTCCACTTTAGGAAAAGGCAGATATGAATATCTACCTCAAATGTTGGAAAGCTGAAAAGAAAAATAAATATTTCTTAATAGGGTGTTCCATATGGATCTTTCACTTTGGCATGGATTTACATGACACGTATTACTTACAATGAGGGAACTGAGGTTCAAATAGACTGATTATAGTTGTGGAGATGGGATAAAGCCTAGATCTTTGACCTCAAGTTTAATTTCCTTTCTATTATATCACCATGATGATACATCTCAAGTGATAACATTTTTTGTTTTTGCAAAATTGATTTATAATATAGAAATATTTGATTGTACAGAAAACCCCACAAATCCCATTTGCCCTAAACCCACATGCCCAGAGACTACATATAAAATATTTTGATGTTATCCTTGGAAAATCCTTTGAATACAGTACTTACTTTTGAAAAATAAAACTCTATGAAATTAAATAGCTTGCCTTTAATATTTTCATAATATGTTTAACATTTGTCTTTCCATGATGTATTAGATACATTCCTGCAAAATCAATTTTATCACATGCATAGCAATCTATAATATAGATAAAACATTTTCCAAGTTCCATAAGACTTTCAAAAATTTTTAAAAACGGTGCTTTGGTAAACATCTTGTAACTACCAATCACAAATTCTTTAAGATAAGTTCCAGATAAAAATTCACTGATAAACACATAGAGCACAGTTGTTTGTTTGTTTGCTTGTTTTTTTGGCCACGCCATGCAGCATGTGGGATCTTAGTTCCCCGACCAGGGATCGAACACACATTCCCTGTATTGGAATCATGGAATCTTAACCACTGGACCACCAGGGAAGTCCCAAGCACAGCTGTTTTTAAGGTTTATTCATTAAATTATACTTGAGACAGATAGCTCATAAAAATATCTTTTAAAACCTTTCCCTACAGTTTGATTAAAGTATTTTAACTTTAAAATTGTATTAATAGATAAATTCTGGATTTTTTTTTCTTGGAAAGCAACATGCACATAGTGGAATAAAAATGCCACTGTTTTTTATTTCATTTTATTTTTGGCATAGTAAAATGTAATTCTCCCGAATCTTACTCCCCTGCTTAAGAGGTTATCCGGAGAAATATATGTTTAGGTAACTGTTTCCTTAATGTAAGAGCAAACGAATGAATCTTTGATCCTTTTTAATTTTCTACAGCTTTTAAACTATACAGATTTTTCGTGTTTTGCAATTGAGAGGATGTGTTGCCGTGTTTTTATTTTTTATTAAACACATACTGTACCATAATTTCAATTATTCCCTAGCATAATTTCCTTTCTCCCATTTGTGTCATAATATTAAAAAATAAAGGTAATAGTAGAATGTGTCTTGTAGGGAAAACAATTTTCGACCATCAGTAGCAAAACATATTTTACATGTTTTAACTAACCGATTCTGTTTTATAAGCAGCCTGTGTAGCAGACTATTTAGCATTAAAGAAATGTTCAGCTTTATTAGATGTTTACCTGAATATCAACATGTCTACAGGTAATCTCTTGTATTTTTCCCCAGACTTTCTCATCATCAGTGTTCATCCTTTCGGTAACTCCATTTATCTAATTATCGAGGCAAAAAATCTTGTGACATCCCTAAATCATATTTCTTTTGCAGCCCTTATTCAAATCATCAGGAAATTCTGATAGAATTGTCTTTGAAATATATCCTGAATTTGATTCTTACCCCCAGTCCAAATCATCTCCTACCTGGACTGCAGCCATCCTCTCCTATCCAGCCTCCCTGTGGTGACTTTTCTCTAGGTCAGTTCACCCAAGTGATACTTTTTGAACTTAAAACAGATTGTGTAACTACCTTGATCAAACCTTCAATGGCCTGTCATCCAACTTAGCATAAAATCCAGATTCCTTCTCTAGCAACAAGTCTCCACATGATCCTTGGTTTCATCATTCTTAAAATGTGGAAAATGGTAGTATTTACTCCCCAACTCTACTGTGAGGACTGACTGAGATAATGCATATAAAGGGCTCAGCACATGACAAGTCCCACATAATTATGAGATAACACTCCTGCCTCTTCTTCATAAAACACACACCATAAGTGTTGATTTTTTTTTTTAATCAGGAAATGTATAGAGAACATAGATGTCCTCCACTGACTGAAAGATCATGGACATACAATCAAGAGACCAAGGTTCAAATCCTGACTCCAATTCTTACTAGCTAAGTGGCCCTGAGCAGTTTACCTAATTTCCTTGTCACTTTCAATACTTTTACTTCATTCCCATCTCTAAAATCCCAAAATATTACCAGGGTTTACTTTAAAGATTAAATGCAATACTATACTATATGTAACTATTCAGCTATAGTTTTAAAAAAATATTTAGACACATGTATAAACTACATACAGATATGTTTTTTTACTATAATGGGGGATATATATATATATATATATTTTTTCCTATACCTTAAGTATACCGGTTTCAGTATTATTCTGGATTCTTATAATAGTAACTAATCTCTATTCATATCTCAAGTAAAAGCATAATTTCTCTTAGTTTTTGTCACATTACCTTTTTAAAAACTTAATGAAAGTAATTCAGAATGCAGAACACTTCAGATCATCTACGTGGCCCTAAAAAGAAAAGTCTGCATTCTAAAATGCTTCTTTATCTGGGTCTGTATTTTTATATTATTTTATATTGTATGTTGTCTGTCACAGAAGAAGAATGTCCTTTGAAAATGAAATTACTAGATAGTAAATAGTAGGTGAGAAAAGCATAAAACATTTGTGGCTGTATCCATGTAAAAATATGGGGCAGAAGAAAAATACTGAGATAACTTTATTTTATACCTAATATGATTCAAAAGCATTTGAAATGTAAAATCATATCAGAGTAATGAAAAATGTTATTATTTGCATAAATTGTATGAGCAGCTGACCAGTACCCTTTTTCAATATAAAAAGGAAATACTCTCTATTATGCAGAACATAAAGGATTTGTTTTAAAATTTTGTTATTCTGATCTCTATAAAATACATGTATGAAAGCAGAGTCTCAAACTGATATTGAGTATAGGTTGTCTAAACTACAGTATGATTATACAACAGGAATTTTTTTAAAAAAACAATAGCATCATGAACTTAATGCTGAATAATAATTCTTGATATTAAAAACTTAAATTTGTGTACTACTTAAGACTATCTAAGCATTTGTATCTATAATCACATTTTAATCTCTTGACAATCCTATAATGTTAATAATTATTTTTCTGTTCATGACAATATTATATATTTTTAAAGTAATCTACTGATATAGAATCCATTCATATATTATTTTATTAATACAATTCTCATGTGATAAATGCACAAACTGGGGGTCAAAATATTCTAAGTGACTTGACCAAGGATTCATAACTTTAATCTTCTGACATCAACTGTAAGGTTCATTTCAATATGTTCAGCTTCCTCCATAGTACCAAAGTTTACTTGCTATGAAACAATGTTAAAATAAAACTTATTCTCTTTGGGTTTGGGTTGTAGCCTCAAAGACCAAAGAGCATAAAGTAAGTACCATGTATTTCATATTTCAAAGATAGGTGCCAGATCAGCTATGGAAGGCTTGCTAGCTAAGGGAGTATCCAAAAACCAAGACTGTGAGATTTAATCCAGTACCAACCTATCTTAAGGAGGATGAAGAGTTAAGTAGGAGTTGTTTGAAAAGTGTTCTAGGAGTGGTGGGGAACTCCTAAGCTTCAAAGTTTAATAACTATATTAGTCACTAAAATTGCTGTCGAACCCAAGTTCATTTGCCAAACACACAATGAGGCCAAACAAACTGAAAATTTGGAGTTTGGAACAGAGAAGGATTTACTGCCTGGATTTTCTCCAGGCAAGGAGAAAGGGTGGCTTGTGCTCAAAAGACCCAAACTCCCCAATGGTTTTCAGGGAAGAGTTTTTAAAGGCAAAATTTGGTGTAAGGGTGCAGGGTATGTGACTTTCTTCTAATTGGTTGGTGGTGAGGTAACAGGGTGATGTCTCTGGAATCTCAACCTTCTGGTTCCAGTCTGGGGTCTGCTGCTTGTGGTCAGTATGTAGTAACCATCCTGTACTCAACATGCCTGGGTGGCATGTTGGTTTCTTCAGAACAACTCAAAGATACACATCAGGTTGTTACTGATATCCCTTCAGGAGGAACTGGGAGTCCTGTTACTCTATTGTCCTATTAACTGCTTGAGCCTACTCTTTGGAACTTGGGGAAGGCCTAGGAGATTAAAGCCTTTTTTTCACCTACAAACAGAAACAGGGGACATGAAGGGGCTTTTTATACCCAGGAGGGCCCCTCCGAGTCCTGCTCCATTTCAATATACATCTATCCCTGTGAATTAAAGAAAACAGAATAATTTTATTAACTAAGAGTAATTAGGAAAGTTTAGGTTTGCCTAAGATTTCATCCTAGGCCAGGAAATGAAATAAGCCACAAAACAAATGTGAAGAGACAGTGTTCTTCTGGAACCCAGTTTCATCCCAATATTTATTGTAACAGTTGAAGTACAAAGATATCCAAAACAGAGTCTGAATCCCAGATGTGTTTGTCTCCACTATAAAAAAATGTTTCTATATCCCCTTTTCACATTATGCAGCCTTTTTTCAGGCAATGAACACTAATATTTAATATCAAATTTTTAAAAAGACACTAGCATAGTTGCTCAGTATAATTGATTATTTTCTTCTAAGGAATATAAATAACTTTTGATTTGTGCATTATTTATTTCAATTTAGTATTTAACTTAATTTCATTGGCATAAGGTTGAAACTCAGCAGGACCCTGTGGGGCTCCTGGGCACAAAGGCCTTTCCGTGTCCCCCATTTCTTGTTTGTAGAAAATAAGCTTCATTCAGCCTCCACAACATTCCCTGAGTTCCAAAGGGCAGGTTCAGACAGTTACTTATCAGGGAAGGGAGAGGATGCGGAGACAAGGGAGGAACAGTCAAGAAATAACAGTGCAGCCTTGGGACAGGGTCCTGGTTCCCCCTCAAGGGATATTCATAACAATATCTTTGAGCTGTTCTGCCGATACTAAAACCCCCACCAGGTGAAAGAAGCCAACTGTATGCTGCTCACAAACACAAAGATCACAGACCAGACTTATTGGAACTAGAAGGTTGGTGACGCTGACTCCCAATTACCTCACCACCAACCAATCAGAAGAATGTCCACAAGCTGATCAGGCCTTCCTCTTTGAACCATTATGATAAAATTCCTCATTACCCGCTCCAGGTCAGGACACACAGCTTTGAGGGCTTTAGCCCACTGTGGCCCCCTTTGCCTGGCAAAACAACAAAGCTATTCTTTTCTACTTCACTCAAAATTCTGTGTCCGAGATTCAATTTGGTGCCAATGCACAGAGGCCAGGTTTCAGCATCAAGGTTAATGGTAAAATGTACTACTTCTCTAGTTTTATCTTTATGTATGAATCAACACCAAGAAAAGAGTCATGGGCACAGTAATAATTTAGGAACAATTTGACATTGAAATAAGCCAGTGGTGACCAAGAGAGAATGCTTAAGGAAATAACACTGTGAAAGACATTTTAAGTCTTTCTGAGTGCTTACATGAAAAGGAGCTCACTTATGGGAACATTATTTCTGTGATGTACATTTTCTTAGGGTAGGGTGAATAGTAGGAGAGGGGATAGGAAGTAAAATAGCAATGTAAATTCCTTCTCTATATAGGGCTTCTCAAAATCCCTTGGGAAGATTTGGTGTTTATTTGTTTATTTTTATTGTGATATAATTGACATATAACATTGTATAAGTTTAAGGTATGCAATGTGTTGATTTGATACATTTATATATTGTAATATGATTATCACCATAGCATTAGTTAACATATCTATCAAGAGACATAATTATCATTTCTTTTTTTGTGGTAATGAAATGGAGCAGGACCCTGTGGGGATCCCAAGTACAAATCCACTGTGTGCTCTTGTTTGTAGGAAATAGGTTTCATTCAGCCTCCTTGACCTTCCCTGACTTCCAGAGGGCAGATTCAAACAGTTGCTTATCAAGGAAGGGAGGGGATGCAGAAATAAAGAAGCAGTTAAGAATCAATAGTGTAGCCATGGTCAGGGTCCTGGTTCTTCCTCAAGGAATATACATAAAAAAATACCTTCGAGTTCTTCTGTAGGAACTATGGCCCCCACCCAGGGGGAGGTTGGTAACTTCAGGCTGAGTCCAAAATTCCTGGAACAGCACCCTGGTACCTCACCATCAGCCAATCAGAAGAAATTCTGCACAGAGTGGAAGACAATGAAGACTCTGAGCCCCTCACCAAATGATTCTCCTTTTAAAAACTTACATGATTGAAAAGGAGGCAAGAATATAAAATGGGAAATAAACAGTCTCTTCAGCAAGTGGTTCTGGGAAAGTTGGACAGCTGCATGTAAATCAATGAAGTTAGAACACACCCTCATGCCATGCACAAAAATAAACTCAAAATGGCTTAAAGACTTAAACATAAGACATGACACCATAAAACTCCTAGAAGAGAGCATAGGCAAAACCTCCTCTGACATAAAACATACCAATGTTTTCTTAAGTAAGTCTCCCAAGGCAACAGAAATAAAAACAAAAATAAACAAATGGGACCTAATCCAACTTACAAGCTTTTGCACAGCAAAGGAAACCATAAAAAAGAAAAACAAAACGACAACCTATGGAATGGGAGAAAATATTTGCAAATGATGTGACCGACAAGGGCTTAATCTCTAAAATATACAAACAGCTCATACAACTCAACAACAAAAAAAACAAACAACACAATCCAAAAGTGGGCAGAAGACTTTAATAGACATTTCTCCAAAGAAGACATACAGATGGCCAGTAGGCACATGAAAAGATGCTCAACATCAGTAATTATTAGAGAAATGCAAATCTAAACTACAATGAGGTATCACCTCACACCAGTCAGAATGGCCATCATTAAAAAGTCTACAAATAACAGATGTTGAAGAGGGTGTGGAGAAAAGGGAACCCTCCTACACTGTTGGTGGGAATATAAGTTGGTGCAGCCACTGTGGAAACAGTGTGGAGTTTCCTCAGAAAACTAAAATTCCTTCCTTCCTGCCAATGTTGTCCTCCAAAAGAAAAGAAATTTGTGATTGACAATGTCCACCGCAAATAAATGAAATAAAAGCAGCCAGAACACTTCTGCTCTTTTATTGCAGGTAGCAGATAATATCTATCATTCCTTGCAAAGCCTGAGTGAGCTGAGCTTTTTCTGACCACAGCATCACTATGATAATCAATAATTCCCATCATTAGAAGGCAGAGTGTTTTGGGTAGTGTCCAGGCATCCCTTGTGGTTGAACTATATAGTGAAACTGAGCAGAACCCTGTGGGGCTCCTGGGCACAGAAGACTTTCTGTGTCTCCCGTTTCTTGTTTGTAGGTCAAGGGATACACATAATATCTTTGAGCTCTTCTGCAGAACTAAAACCTCCAACAAATAGAAGATGCTAACTACTTGATGAAGCATTCTTCAGAGAGCAGGAGACCACCTGAGGCCAGATTAAAGGAATGCAGGCCCTGCACACACCCTGATCCTTATCAGCAACCCAGCACTGGAACCAACCACTACTATAAAACTCCTCACTAAATTCCCCCCAGTAGGGACACACAGTTTTTCATGGCAGGAGGCTGCTGTACCCTCCTGTGCCTGGCAAAGCAATACAGCTATTCTTTTCTACTTCATCCAAAATGCTGTCTCCGGGATTTGATTCAGCACCGGTACACAGAGGCTAAGTTTTTGGCATCAATAGGAACTAAAGAAATAAGAAAACACATTTGATTTTCTTTCTTTTTTTCTCTTGAATCTTCACAACAGTGCCCAATACATATTAGAAACTCAGCAAATATTTGTTGAAGTAATTAATGAATGCAAGAAGGAGGTATAAAACAAAGAATGTTGCCTACCATCCAGTTCTACAAGAATTGAGTCATTAGCCACTGCAGTAGGTGACTGACAGTACACCCTGAAAGGAGTTCAGGGCTAAAAACAGGATAAAGCACTCTGTGCTTTGGAAAAACAGGCTTATTAGATAGTTAGCATTATCTCAGAAAAAAAAATTTTAATGAACCCAGATTCTTTTTTTTTTTTTTTTTTTTTTGTGGTGCACGGACCTCTCACTGTTGTGGCCTCTCCCGTTGCGGAGCACAGGCTCCGGACGCGCAGGCTCAGCGGCCATGGCTCATGGGCCCAGCCGCTCCACGGCATATGGGATCTTCCTGGACCGGGGCACGAACCCGTGTCCCCCGCATCGGCAGGTGGACTCTCAACCACTTCGCCACCAGGGAAGCCCACAGATTCTTATATCTTCTCATACATAGAAAAGTGCTAAAACCATTAACTGAGATATCTGATACTCATGACTAGCAGTAAACTTTCACTGAGATGTAAGCACGAATGAAGGCATTCCCTAGCTAAAATCATGTACGTCCTGGTTTCTCCCCCTACCTCTTTGGACCAGTCCCCTATATTCCTCAGTAAGACCCTGAAGAAAACTCAACTGACAGCTCTTACAGTGTGCATTTTTCCTGCAGTCCACAGAAGAAAGGAGAATGATTAGTCTCTGACAGGTATTGTCCTAAAATTCTTGTTCACTACAATAAAAAAAAAAAACAACAAAGAAATTATCTAGTCCAGAGAAAAGTGGCTTTTAAATTTAAATCCTTAATCTGGACAGATTTCAAAATGGCTTATTATTACAATTCTCATTTGCTTATTTCAAAACTCGTCAAGTACCTTCCTGCAAAAAATATACTCATTGTTGAGCATATTTCCCTGAAGGCTGTCCCATATTTATGTTTATAAAATCCAGGTGTGTCTGCCTCCTATTTTAACATAGGTGAGTAGGAAGTTTAAACCCACTTATTTATTTCTTGGGACAGGATATGAACCAAATGAGGGAATTATCCCATTTCAAAACAATTTTAACAGCTTAAATTTCAATGATAGATTTATATTAGATTAGGACCCAAATGTTAATCACATCTGCTGTTCAAAGACCCTCTCTAATTATATGTTTTTATATGTAGGCTTCTTGATATTAAAAAAACTTTAAAATGGATTTGTCCTATAGGCAAATAATTTCATAAATTTTCATACTTCTTTCAACTTCATACTTTGATAAGCAGTCTATAATTTATTCATAATGATTCTGTGTTCACAATAATCCTGTGAAATAATTAAGGAAAGTACTATATTACCCACTTTTTAGATGTTAAACTGAGATCGAAAGTTGTTAGGTTTTTACCAGAGGTCACATAGCCAGGAATAAAGACATTGGCTTTTCAACCCAATTCCTGATCCAAATGTTGTTTATTATAGTGCAGTTGTCCTCAAACACTGATGTACATAAAAATCACCTATGAAACTTGTTAAAATGGAGATTAGCCTGGTTACTCAGGAGTTCTAACTCATAGTCTGGGTGGGGGACATAAATATTGATTCTCAATAAGAATTGAACCATGTTTTGAGAAGTGCTATATTTTACCATGTGACCATCAATAGGCATACCATGTCATTTATGTTTTGTTATATCTCTTTTTGTTATATCTCTTATTATGTGTTTTTGTTATATCTCTTGAAACTGAGCCAAAGATAATAAAGTTTGAGATTGCAAATTTCATGAAGGCATGTTCCAGGAAAAATTTGCCTCATTATTTTTCCTAGGCATCTAGGCATCTGGCAAATAGTATGACCTTCACAGTTTATAGGGTGAATGAATATATAGAGAGTTATATATAGTATGCATAACTTTAAGTCTAAATGGTTGCTCTTATTTCACAAAAATTAATCTGCATTTTCTCTTCTTATTAATCATATTAAATATAAATTACTTTCAAGCAATTCAGTACATGTCTTCAAAAATGTCGGTGTGTGTCTCCTATGTTTATATGTGCACACTTCAGCTTTAGGGACTTCTAGTTCTGTTCTATGTGAATGCCTTTTTTTTTTTTTTCATAGTCACTTGACATGGCTCTCCATTCATTCCATTCATTTAGTTCTCTTTTTTTGCCAACATTTTATTCTGAAAATTTTGAAAACTAAAGAATGGTTAATTGAGTTGTAGAGTGAAAACCTGTATACACACTACCTAGAATCAAAAATTAACATTTTATTTTACTTGCTTTAACATATATCTGTCCATTCTCCATCCATCTATCCATTAATCCATCTAATTTTTGATGCATTTGAAGTTGCAAACATCAGTGCACTTCCTCCTAAATATTTTAGGAGGCATAAAATTAGAGCTCAATATTATTTTGTTCTTTTTTCTTTTGAGAAAAATTTTCATACAATGAAATGTGCAAATGCTAAGTGGATCATTCCGAGTCTGACAATCACCTACAACTCCTGTGTAAAGCAAATATCTATCAGGTATATTACCCTCACCCCAGAAAGTTTCCACATAAATCTTTTAGTCAACACTGCCTGTACAGGTCCCAAACAGCGCACTGATTTTTTTTTGCCACAGATTAGTTTTTCTTGTTTAGAGATTCATATCATTTAAATTATAGCATAATTTACTTTGTGTATTGCTATTTTTTTCACTCAGCAAAATATTTCTGAGACCTATCTATGTAGCTGCATATAGCAGTAGTTTGTTTTCTATTGTTGAATAGTATTCCCTTGTATACCTCAGTTTTGTTTCTCTATTCTCCTATTGATGAACACCTGGAATATTCCTTGTTTTAGTTATAGTGAAATAAGCTGCAATGAACTTTTTTTGTATGAACAAATCTTTTTATGGATATTATCAATTCTCATCAGTTGTAGTACCATTTCAATTGTATAATTTATTGTGAGAATCAACAATTATAAGCTCTAGTTGCTTCATATTCTCAAACTATTTGGCTTGTTCAGTCTTGTTAATTTTAATCATTCTGTGAGTGTAATTTGATAACTCATTTAGGTAATAATTTGTATCTCCATGATAACTAATGACGTTAGTCTCTTTTTCATGTCTTTATTGGTCATTTGTATATCTTCATTTCTGAAGTGGCTGTTCAAATCTCATGGTATTCCAAATACTTGTACACTAGAACTTTCGTTATTGTTGCACAGATACCTGAGGCTCTTCAATTAAACAAAAATTTATTCTTTTTTTTTTTAACTGGATAATTTTTAGGGTTATAATCACATTCACTTTTCTTTCTTCGTTTGTCAACATTCTCCTCTTAAGCTCATCAAGTGAATTTTGTAGGTCTATTATTGTTTTACAATTCCTGAATTTTTAATGGTTCATTTTATAGTTTTTATTTCTTAGCTGAAAGTTTTCTATTTGTTCATTAATTACAAGTATATTTTCACTTATGTCTTGGAACACTGTTTTGATTACATCTTTTAAATCCTGGTCTGCTAATCCCCAAATCCAGTTCATTCATCACAGACTTCTGTCTGTTGATTATATTTTCTCTTATAAATGAAAAATTTTCCTGTTTCTTCACATAATGAGTAATTTTGAGTTGTGATCTGGACATTGTAAGCGATATGTCTTAGAGACTCTGAGTTTTGTTATATCCCTTTGAAGAGAACAGATTCTTTTTAGTAGTTATTCATTTAGCAGGAACATAACTAACTCAAACTATAAACTCTCCTCTGTAGTGTATGGCAGCTAAATTTCCATTCACTTATTTTAGCCTTAGCTGTTCTCCTTGGGTTCTGTTCCCAACTTCTTTGGAAACAATGTCTTTGGAATACAACTTAAAATGAATATATAAATATTGAGTATATAAATAAGAGTGATATCTTTAATAGCTGCAGTAAAGTTTGGAGTAAATAGAAGGTCTTCTTTGCAACTTGCCCAGATTTACTTATCATTAGATATTTTTATGTTCCCTTATGACTTCCTATATTTAAGAAACTGGCAAAATATGTACATCTAAGCAAAGTATATTTATATAAAACTATAAGCTTTTATGGGATTACTTTTAAAATAGCAGCACTCATGAGGGCACAGTGCAAATTTAACTTAAAATGTTATCTTCTGAAAAAACACGAGGCTCAGTTAAAATTATAAGACATATAACTTTTTTTTTTTTTTTGCGGTATGCGGGCCTCTCACCGTTGTGGCCTCTCCCGTTGCAGAGCACAGGCTCCGGACGCGCAGGCTCAGCGGCCACGGCTCACGGGCCCAGCCGCTCCGCGGCATGTGGGATCTTCCCGGACCGGGTCACGAACCCGTGTCCCCTGCATCGGCAGGCGGACTCTCAACCACTGCGCCACCAGGGAAGCCCCATATAACTTTTTAAAAACTTGTTGACATATATCCTGTTTAAAGTGGCAGACTATGATCCAGTCTATTTAGATTTATTAAGTTTGCTAAATACATCTTTATGATACCTGGTTAATGTGTTTCATTACACATATAGTCAATAACATTTGGGTTGGAAACCCTAAAGAAAGTGGGTTAGAATGAGAATACTTATTACAACCTCTCAGTGAATCTACCCTTATTCCAAAAAAGAGATATTGTAGCTACCTTAAATTATAACTTTTCCTGATGTCTTTAATGATGGAAGATAACACAAAAACATTTCAAACATTTCCACGTAATTGTTGCAAAATCTGAGGATGTTTTGGGGAGCATAATGGGAAAAGCCTATTCAAGTACATAGTCTCTGTGAAAGTTAAAACTAGTATGTCAGGTATTTTCTTCTTCACATAAGTAAGGATCTACATTCTGAGAATAACTAACTTGGAGGCATAATTGTTCTCAATTTACCAACCTAAATGAAAAGATACACTTAGAATATTGTATATGAAAAAAGAAGTTCATCAAGTTCCTCTTAGAGTATAGGAACATGCCAAATAGAATAAAGTCATAGTTAATTCACCAATCAGTGACTTGCAGTTAGCTTATAGAGTCCCAAAAGAAAAAATATATGACAACTGTCTTTATATATAAGATTAAAGCTGATATTTAAGGCATGTTACAGGCACAGTTGTTTTCAAGCTTTACTCTGCATAGCTTTATTGATTTTATACCCAAGAACCATTTCTTCATATTGTTCCTTGCCAGGAGAACCCCAGTTTGAGTGCATGGTAATGTGTCCAAAGAGCAATTAAATCAAGACTAAGTCAATCACAGAAGTTCCATTTCTCTTTCAGGTAATCGGTCTACATGTGGCCATTTACCTCAATTCTTGGCAGTAAAATATAAAGGTACTGCTGGGAGCTTCTAAGAAAACTTTTCTGCTTGCTAACAGTGGCTTTTTGCCCCACGACTTCTTTCTTTCTTGGGACACTTCTGTGTAAGGATGTAGTGTTTGGATCTTGTGAAAGTTAATTTCATGTGTCAACTTCACCAGGTTAAGGGACGCCCAGAGAGCTGGTAAACATTATTTCTTGGTTTTGTCTGTGAAGCTGTTTCTAGAAGAGATCAGCATTTAAATCACTAGACTGAGTAAAGAAGATAGCCCTCACCAATATGGATGGGCATCATCCAATCCACTGAGGGCCTGAATAGAACAAAAAGGCAAAGGAAGTGTGAATTCACTCCCTGTGCTTAAGCTGAAACATCCATTTTCTCCTGTCCTTGGACATCAGCACTCAGACAGGGACTTACTTACACCATTGGCCACCCGTACTCCCCACCAATTCTCAGGCCTTTGGACTCAGATTGAATTATTTCACTGGCTTTCCTTTTTCTCTAGCTTGACCATGGAACTTCTCAGCTTCCATCACCATGTGAACCAATTTGTATAATTAATAAACAAACAAACAAATAAATAAATTTATCCTATTGTTTCTGTTTCTTTGGAGAACATTACAGAGCTCTAGCAGTTACCTTGTAGAGATGACATTGCCAAAACCCTTCAGATATTGGAGCAGAAAAAAAGGAAGGGCTTAGGTCTTTAATAACATTGTTAGCCACACCCCCAATAATGGCACTTGCTAGATGAAATAAGTTAATGTCTTTATTGGTAAAACCATGTTTATAAATGATTCTGAAAACTCTCAATTGAATGAATATTTCATTTTAAGACAGTTAATGTTCATTTTGGACTTTTTGCATGTCTGCAAAAGTAAGTTACAAAAGATGGCTGATTCTGTTGATGGCTTTAATTCTTCAATTTTTAAATTCATTTCAATTATTCCATTCCTCATTTGAATAATTCTTCAATTCTTTTCCACTCTCTGCCCTGTATCATGCCTTTTCTCAAATGACTTGCAATTTCTTTCAATTAAAAAGCAGTTGAATATGGACACAGCAGTGTCAACTGCTTTGGTTAGTAGAAGAATGCAGAAGTAATAGTATCTGTATCTTATGTTAATCTCTCTTAGACTGAAAAACTATAGAAAAGTTTGGATGATTTTTTTTACTTTCTCAGCTAAGTAGCAGGAGTCATGTCCCATTTCATAATTTAATATAGCCCCAGGAACTCCTAAGATCGCCTTCTCAAACCACCAACACACCTTGAACACTATTGCTTAGATGAAATGGGATTTCAGAGCTTACAAAGCAATGCTTTAACAACTACTTTAGTAACAAATATAGAAGTGCATGCATTCCTTTGGATTGCAAGACCCTGAATAAGATCAGTGATAAGCGGAGCAATCTGCATTTACTGGAGGATTGGGAACTGAAGTGTTAAACTGATGCATACTTCTAGAGTTTCTCTCTATTAATGATATTGCAATTTCCTCTGGTGTAAGAGACTCTCAGTTCAGGTTACTGTGCAGAATACGTGTACCTCTGGAGACCTCTTTCGAATTTAGGATTTTCTCACTCTCAATATGTGAGAAATAGAGGCAAGTTTTTAAATTACTGATTCATTACTTTTGAACCTGCCCTACCATGCCACTATTCCACCTGCAAATATCTGTATTTATTTCCTTTTGAAAGGTGTTAATACAAAATTTTATAAGAGTGTCATGTATCATATTGTAGAACATGTAGAGATTTTACATAACTGATAATATAATATAGCTCTCCAATAGTAAGCACAATTTAAGTCATATTAAAAGTTTTGAGATCTTTTAAGGTATAAATGGTCTAGAATACTCACTATTTAATACAATTCTTTACTACCTGCCTTAAGTATATATTATTTTTATTTTTGTCATACCTCTAATTTTGTATTTTAGAAACAATATATTCTTTACTCCCAAATAGAAGGATGGATCATCTCCCAGAATTTTGATTATTCTTTTAAAAATTCTCTCCCATAGACACACCAAAAATATAAATTAAAAAAAATATTTGTTTCTAGTGGTCCTTGTTTTGCCTATCAAAACTTGTTTTAAAATTCAAGAATCTTAAATTTGGAAATGACAATATATGTCCTTGTTGATCTCTCTCGCTCAGAAGCAGCTGAAAGTTTTTAACCAGAGCCTACACACCACCCCACACACACAATGGTGCTTGCCCAATTCCAGGATATACCTCTCCTACTGTAGTTATAATAGATTTGTGTAGTTAGCATGGAAATCATCCTGCAGATGACAGTAAAATGTTTGAGGAAAGGATGCTTTATCCGTATATGCACAGATTTTGGGGGGCTAGTAGAGGGATGTTTTTAAACTGTAATTTGGTAGAAAAATAACGCCATTGCCTCTCTTTCATTTTACTTTTATACAAAGGCACAAAGACTAATGATAATAACAAAAGTGATAATAATAGTAACAATTTACATATAAACTGATTTATATCCATATGATAATTCATAATTTTATTTAGCATTCCTTACTTTCATTCATTCAGTCAATAAAAATTTACCACTCCAGACCTTGTACTAAGTGCTGGGAAGATAATGCTAAATAAAACAGAAAAGACCTTGCTCTCATGGGCTTTAGGATTTTCATTATCAAGGGGAAAGAAAAGTGAACAATTAAAAAAAATCATATATCAAAAATTATTAAGTGCTATTAAGAAAAATAAATCAAGGTAAATAAATATGACCAGTTGTGTTTGGTTTTGGGAGGTGTGGAATACCCTTGAGGTAAGGCCTTGCCAATAAGGTGACATAGAACAGGGACTGAAGAGAGTGAGGAAACAGGCATGAGGCTATCTGGAGAAGGAACACTGGATGCAGATGCAAATTCCCTGGGTCAGAAGTGAGTTTCATGGGTCCAGGACCTTCGAGAGGGCCAGTGATAGAAGTGAAGCTAGTAAGAGTAAGAGTGGTAGGAAATGAAGTCAAAAAGACAGTGGGTATCAGATTTGACAGAAGTTGAAAGTCATTGTAAAGACTGTCCCTTAAAAATACATACAGTACAGTGAGCGGGTATGGTTTCAGAGACTGACCTTTCAGAAAGAATGCTCTCTAAGCTCCCAGAACAAAGGTACAAGTTGGGTTGATGAATTCTGTCCAAAATTTTTCAAACTGATTTCCAAAAAAGTGCCACTCTCCCTATCCAAATTTTCTCTTCCTCAAAAACTTCATTATTCTTGAATATTAATCAGAAATAATTTATTAAAATTAATCAGAAAGTAATGTTCTTGTGTGAAACAGAGAACTGAGAAACAGAGAAAGTGAGTAGTGTATGGAAGATAGGAAATGACTTGGAGCTGAGACCATTATTAATCTCATTTATTTTATCATGAACACTATGGTATGTAGCAAACTGAGACAAGTCAAAAGCTTATGTATATATCTTTGCAGCAGATACTCACAGACACTCACTCTATTAGCAACAAACATAAATGGTCACCTCAAATCAAACCCATGTTTTAAACTAGGATAGAGAAGAGACATCCACTTTGCTGACTTAGCACACAATACTGCTGGCCTCTAGAAGGCATTCTTAGTCGATCATATTTCATCTCAGATATGAATCACAGGATGCTAATAAAATGCTATAACTTCTAACCATCTCCTTCAATGGCAATATAGAGGCTCAAAGATTAACTTTAACTTTCATATAACAGTTATGTGGTAAATTCTACCATTTCTCCTATGACTGGGAGTGTTCCAGTAGGTGACAAATGAAGGCAGCATAGTGGAATGCTATGATTTATCTTCCTTAGATTCTCCTACCAACTGAGGACCTCACTTGTGAGCAGGTGAACTTTTAGCCCTTCACATGCTCCATTCATGGCTACACTGCAGTGGGGTAAATGTGGTCGGGTGGGTGAGGAACCATGTGTTACTGCCCATTCTCAAAGGTGAAGTCACAAGAAGCATTTGGTTTCCTCGGCGATCCACATAAATAATCCTTTCCTTATTTTATCTCACCTATACATTTATAAATCCTTCTCTGCATCCTTTTTGGTTGATTATGAAGAACTGTTCATTTTTTAATAGAAGGCCTAGTTTTTCTCTCTTCTTCATTCTATCCATCTTGTTTTCACTGAAACTTGACTCTGTCAATGATTCTCCACTGTTCTTTTTATCATTTCCTATCCCTTTTGTATCATCTTCTGCTCAATTTATAAATATGCTCAAACTCCCTGACCAAAAGATTAAAAAAAATTAAAACATAAAGAATCTGCTCTATTGGCATAGGATCACTCTTCACAACTACTATATTTTTTCTGTACTTTTTAGTTTAAAAGAGTAGACATTCTCTGTCTCAACTTCCCCTTTTGCCCCCGGTTATCAGGCAAAATTTCTCTGGCAATGTACTCCACAGTGCAAAATTCAGTGGACAAATTTACTCTTATTTTTCTTGTTCTTCAAACATTTGAATGGCGTGTAAGTTTCTGCTACATATAGGATTTAAATGAATCTATTGTGTTTAAAAACTAGCCACTTCTTCCTGACATTCCTCACATCTTTGGATCTCATAAAAGCTTTTCCTTGAGTTGCCTTCTGTCTTTCTGAACATCCTCAAACCTGTTAGTAGAAATTTCTTCTCTCATCCCTTAAACATTAGCATTATTCATGACTCTGTAATATGTCACTTCTCTTCTGACTTTCCAGATATGCTATCCATATAATCTCATCCACTTTCACAATTTTAACAGTCACTTTACGATGATGTCTCCCTGATTTATCACTAAATCTGACTTACCCCATGGGTTTTAGACACAAAAACCCAGCAGGCCCCTTTATTTCAGTAAAGACGAAGATGAAGAGAAGATTGAATAGAAAGAAGAGTAAAGAAAAATAGCTGAACTTTATTAACATTTGTAGCTTTATTTAATGTTTCATCTAGCATGCATTACCATATTTAATCCTCACAAAACACTAAATTCAATTACAAATATTAGTATAATAAATCTTGCCTATGAGGAAACTAAGGCTTAGAGAGGTTAAACAATATTCCTACTGTCCTACAGCCAACAAAGAACACAGAAAAGAATTAGAATTCATGTATGTGTAAAACTTAAGCCACTGTTCTAGTCTCCATTAAACAGTCACTTCTACAAGTATGTCATACTCAACATGTCCAAACATTTTCTACCTTCTATTCCTGTATTGTCTCTTCCTCTATATGTTAATTATATTTATGACACTTATATCTACTCAAGACATAATACTTGTCATTCTTACAGGTCTACGATGACCAGGCTGTCAATCTCCTCCATTTTAACTCCCACTGCTGCCTAAAGTGTGTTTCAAGCTGCAATACTATGGGACAGCTTGTATTTTCTCAGTGTTGCTATGGTAATTTATTTCTCTGTGACCTTATTCATTTTGTGTCCTCTGCTACCCTTGTTTATCTAATTCCTACCTATCCCTTATGACTCAGTTCAAGCATTCTACACTCCATACAAGGTTTCCCAAAACCAAAGCCACAACTCCAAGAGGTATCAATCACTTGTAGTTAGAGTAGTTTTATTTGGCTATTACAACAAACTGCTAGCAGGTGGTCATAAAGCATAATTAGGTATCATTAAGAAAGATGATTTTTTTTCCTAATTTCCACAAAGTCTTACAAAGTGGACTACCTAAACTCTAAAATTTGAATAAATGCTCCTCTGGTACTCTCTGAGTTCTCTAATTTACATCAATGGTCAGTTGTTTACCCAACCACAATTTCTAGCCTCTCTCTTCCTTTCTGCCAAAAAAAGCTCTATATTACTTTCTATGTACTTAAATTCCAAACATTTACATATGGAGCCTTTTCTTCTACACCTAGGCAGTGTGCATGTGGCCCAGTTTTAACCACTGGGGTCCAAGAGAAAAGTCTGCTGAGAGTAACTGAGAAAGATTTTACTCCTCAGTAAAATGAGAGAGAAACATAAGGACGCCGACTCTCTCCAAACGCTCCCCGTATTAATCTGCTAGGACAGCCGCGACAAAATACCACTGAATGGGAGGCTTACACAACAGAAATTTATTTTCTCATTATTCTGGATCCTGGACGTCAAGATCAAAGTGCTGGAAGAGTTGGTTTCCTCTGAGGCTTCTCTTCTTGCCTTCAGCTGGCTACCCTCTTACTGCCTTTTCACATGATTGTCTCTCTGTGTATATGTGTCCTGGTGCCTCTTTGTAGGTCTAAATTTGGTCTTCTTATAAGAAGACGAGTCAGATGGGAATAGAGCCCACTCTAATGGCCTCATTTCAACTTAGCCATCCCTTTAAAGGTCTTATCACTGAATGGTCACATTCTAAAGTACTGGGGTCAGGGCTTCAACACATGAATTTGGGGGAGAGAGGAACATAGTTCAGCCCATTATTTCCTCAACCATTTATTATCTTGGACATTGTCACATAATGTGATATTTTATACAGTAACAGGCACCTGAGGGAAAAGACAAAATAATTCCAGAGAAGGTAACCCAGAGCCCTGATATCACTGACCTTCTCTATTAACCAGCCTTGGAGCCCTCAGACCTCCAAACTTTTTCAGATTAATAAGTGCACTTATATTTTTAAATTATTTTAGGTTGTTTTATTGCAACTTGTGCCCTTAAACATTTAATTGATACACTAATACAGCACTTATATAATATTACAATAATTGATGGAATTGAGTCTAACTCGAGTAATATTGAATTTATCATCTCTCTGTTACCCACTACAGTGCCTAATGCTAAATAAAAATTTATTGAACTGAATGAATTCTATGCTTCTTCTCCCACATTTACCCCCAAATAACCATAACTACAATGAAACACTAAATTCCCTTTCCTGAATCTTCTACTGATCTGGAAAAGTCTTCACTGAGTCACTTCTCCTGGTAGCCACTAGAAAAATTCCTCTTTTATATTTCTTCTCCAAACCTAGCTGGATCTAAGTCTCTCTACATTTTGACTTTACTTTGTTTCCTAATTGTTTACATCTCCCAGCAGTCATGAATCAATAGTGATTTTATATTTTGAGAAATAATATAAACTAGTTGTGACTTTATTATGCAAAATACATGATCCAGTTGATAATTCCAGGGTTGCTATATTTTTTGTTCATTCAGAAGTTTGAAGTTGAAAAAAAAAATTTCCTGGACTTAGTAAGCACCTCTGTGTTCAAACTCCTTCTGTGTTCAGACATAGGCTCAGTTCTTAGGTTCTTCTTCGATTAACTAAATTTGACATGTTCAATAATTTTTTTAATGTCATTATTGGAGTATAGTTGCTTTACAATGTTATTTTAGTTTCTGCTGTATAAAAAAGTGAATCAGCTATACGTATACATATATCCCCAAATCCCCTCCCTCTTGGGTCTCCCTCCCAACCTCCCTATCCCACCCCTCTAGGTGGTCACAAAGCACTGAGCTGATCTCTCTGTGCTATGCAGCTGCTTCCCAGTACCTATCTATTTTACCTTTGGTAGTGTATATATGTCAATGTTACTCTCTCACTTCATCCCAGCTTAAGCTTCCCCCTCACCATGTGCTCAAGTCCATTCTCTATGTCTGCATTCTTATTCCTGTCCTGCCCCTAAGTTCATCAGAACCTTTTTTTTTTTTAGATTCCATATATATGTGTTAGCATATGGTATTTTTTTCTCTTTCTGACTTACTTCATTCTGTATAAAAGTCTTTAGGTCCATCCACCTCACTACAAATAAATCAATTTCATTTCTTCTTATGGTTGAGTAATATTCCATTGTATAAATGTACCACATCTTCTTTATCCATTCATCTGTCAATGGACATTTAGGTTGCTTCCATGTCCTGACTACTGTAAATAGTGCTGCAGTAAACACTGTGGTACATGACTCTTTTTGAATTATAGTTTTCCCAGGGTATATGCCCAGTAGCGGGATTTCTGGGTCATATGGTAGACCTATTTTTAGTTTTTTAAGGAACCTCCATACTGTTCTCCATAGTGGCTGTATCAACTTACATTCCCACCAACAGGGCAAGAGGGCTCCCTTTGCTCCAGACCCTCTCCAGCATTTATTGTTTGCAGATTTTTTGATGATGGCCATTCTGCCCAGTGTGAGGTGATACCACATTGTAGTTTTGATTTGCATTACTATAATGATTAGTGATGTTGAGCATCCTTTCATGTGTTAGTTGGCAATCTGTATATCTTCTTTGAAGAAATGTCTATTTAGGTTTTCTGCCTATTTTTGGATTGGGTTGTTTTTTTGATATTGAGCTACATGAGCTGCTTGTATATTTTGGAGATTAATCCTTTGTCAGTTGCTTCGTTGGGAAATATTTTCTCCCATTCTGAGGGTTGTCTTTTCATCTTGTTTATGGTTTCCTTTGCTGTGCAAAAGCTTTTAAGTTTCGTTAGGTGTCATTTGTTTACTTTTGTTTTTATTTTGTTTTCTCTAGGAGGTGGGTCAAAAAGGATCTTGCTGTGATTTATGTCATAGAGTGTTCTGCCTATGTTTTCCTCTAAGAGTTTTATAGTGCCTGACTTACATTTGGATCTTTAACCAATTTTGAGTTTATTTTTGTGTATGGTGTTAGGAAGTGTCCTAATTTCATTCTTTTACATTTAGCTGTCCAGTTTTCCCAGCACCACTTATTGAAAAGGCTGTCTTTTCCCCAGTGTATATTCTTGCCTCCTTTGTCAAAGATAAGGTGACCATATGTGTGTGGGTTTATCTCTGGGCTTTCTATCCTGTTCCATTGATCTATATTTCTGTTTCTGTGCCAATACCATACTGTCTTGATTACTGTAGCTTTGTAGTATAGTCTGAAGTCAGGGAGCCTGATTCCTCCAGCTCCATTTTTCGTTCTCAAGATTGCTTTGGCTATTCGGGGTCTTTTGTGTTTCCATACAAATTGTGAAATTTTTTGTTCTAGTTCTGTGAAAAATGCCATTGGTAGTTTGATAGGGATTGCATTGAATCTGTAGATTGCTATCGGTAGTATAGTCATTTTTACAATGCTGATTCTTCCAATCCAAGAACATGGTATATCTCTCCATCTATTTGTATCATCTTTAATTTCTTTCATCAGTATCTTATAGTTTTCCGCATATAGGTCTTTTGTCTCCTTAGGAAGGCTTATCCCTAGGAATTTGATTCTTTTCGTTGCAATGATAAATGGAAGTGTTTCCTTAATTTCTCTTGCATATTTTTCATCGTTAGTGTATAGACATGCAAGAGATTTGTGTGCATTAATTTTGTATCCTGCTACTTTACCAAATTCATTGATTAGCTCTAGTAGTTTTCTGGTAGCATTTTTCGGATTCTCTATGTATAGTATCATGTCATGTGCATACAGTGACAGTTTTACCTCTTCTTTTCCGATTTGGATTCCTTTTATTTCTTTTTCTTCTCTGATTGCTGTGGCTAAAACTTCCAAAACTATGTTGAATAATAGGGGTGAGAGTGCATAACCTTGTCTTGTTCCTGATTTTAGAGGAAATGGTTTCAGTTTTTCACCATTGAGAACAATGTTGGCTGTGGGTTTGTCATATATGGCCTTTATTATGTTGAGGTAACTTCCCTCTATGCCTACTTTCTGGAGAGTTTTTATCATAAATAGGTGTTGAATTTTGTTGAAAGATTTTTCTCCATCTATTATCATACAGTATTTATCCTTCAATTAGTTAATATGGTGTATCACATTGATTTGTGTATATTTAAGAATCCTTGTATTCCTGGGATAAACCTAGCATTTCACGCCCATCTCTGTGGTCCAAGCTGATAGCCGTGGCTTGCGCTCATCTCTGGAGCTTGTTTAGACAGTGCTCCGAATCTCCTCTCCTCACGCACCCTGAAACAATGGTCTCTTGCCTCTTTGGCAGGTCCAGACTTTTTCCCAGACTCCCTCCCGGCTAGCTGTGGTGCACTAGCTCCCTCAGGCTGTCTTCACGCAGCCAACCCCAGTCCTCTCCCTGGGGTCTGACCTCAGAAGCCCAGGCCTCTGCTCCCAGCCCCCACCCAACCCGGCAGGTGAGCAGACAAGCCTCTCAGGGTGGTGAGTGCTGGTTGGCACCGATCCTCTGTGCGGGAATCTCTCTGCTTTGCCCTCCGCACCCCTGTTGCTGCGCTCTCCTCTGTGGCTCCGAAGCTTCCCCCCCACCCACCCCCCCGTCCCCTCCAGTGAAGGGGCTTCCTAGTGTGTGGAAACTTTTCCTCCTTCACAGCTCCCTCCCAGTGGTGCAGGTCCCGTCCCTATTCTTTTGTCTCTGTTTTCTCTTTTTTCTTTTGGCCTACCTAGGTATCTGGGAGTTTCTTGCCTTTTGGGAAGTCTGAGGTCTTCTGCCAGCATTCAGTAGTTGTTCTTTAGGAGTTGTTCCACATATAGATGTATTTTTGGGGAGGAAGGTAATCTCCACGTCTTAACTCCTCTGCCATCTTGAAGGTGTCCCTGTTCAATAATTCTGAATCAGATGCAATGTTATGTTCACTTTAATATTAAGTTTTATGGCTTTCAAATCAGAGTTAGAGCTACATTGACTCTTGCAGACATGTAATGCACTATAACTTATGACAATAATCTTTAATTTGAGCCTTCATTTAAAAAATATTCTTGAATTTTAAAAAAGACATACAGAAACATGGGTAGCTTTATAACATGAATACAAATACTGCTTACTCCTTCATTTGGCTTCACAGGGAAAAAATCTTTGAGTTTGACATATATTTCATGCTTCTCTAATCCATTACTATGGGATTTCAAACTTCCTTAGTATCCATAGAAGCTCTGAATTGATGTATATTTCTGGTAAAACTATGTCTTTTGCTACTTTCTCTTGACAGGTGTGGTAATGACTCTTCTCAGTTATCCACAACCAAAGAGAAACAGACCTAAAGCCATTCCCTGACACTTAGATAAATAAGATTGCTTACTCTCAGTCCTGCTTTGTCCAATTATTTGAAAACTCCAACTTCCCAATTCATTGGGAAGCCTTGAGTGTTGGATTAAGTGGAAGTAAAAGAATTTGTCAGGATGGCTCTATGTAAAATACAAGCAGCCATTTGCTGCTATAGTGAAATAAGACTATCTACTTTTGTTGCTATATCTATATTTGTTGCTATAGTGAAATAAGACTATCAGCATTAAAATCCTTCATGGGTTGCCAACTTGCACTGGTGCTACATTAGTCAGTTAAAACACAAGCTATGATCCCTACCTTCTAGAAATATAAGAATCCAAGATAAGAACAGTAAGAGAAATATTGAGACTACATGAATAATCAAATAAATAAGGAGCTATGGGAGTTGTTGTTGGAAAGGAATGGACATCTTTCTTCTAATTAGTCATTATGTTAACTAGGAAATGTAAAAATGAGTGTGTTAAAATCATACCTTCGTAACATTTTCAATGATTTTTTTTTAACAGAGTTCCTAATATGCTATTGATGATAGGTGATTTTTCTGTTGGGTAATGACAGCTTTTTTTTTCGAAAAAAGTTATATTTTGTAAGATTCTCCATAAAATCATGTTTTTGGATTCTGTATTACATGTTTGTGCAAATGGACCTGTTCTTTATTGTATTTATTTATGTCCATATTGCTTACTATATATGAGCAGTAGGATAAGATTTTTTTTTTCATAAATAAAGACAAGTAAAATATCATCCTTAAGGTGGAGTTTTTTCAACTTATTTCACTGAGTTAAACTCACAGAGATAATATGTATGATATTCTCCATTAAAAAATTTATATACTTTTAGTATATTCTAAGGCTATACTTGGTTGGCAGACATACTAAGTAGAAGGAAAAATCTTCAGCTTAAAGGTGAAAACTTTCACACAATTCATCTTTACACAACAACCATTTCAAAGAAAAAAAGTAAAAGGTTTTGGCTCTAAATGCAGGGAAGTGAACAATCGTTCCAATACCTTTCCCAAAAGCTGGGTCCATTTATTTTCAGAAGTCAAGAATAAATATATGTCTGAGATTACTGCCAGTGAGATCCAGAGAATGATGTAGGGTACTGTTGACAATAAAACCTCTATAAGGGGTTTTCGTGGAGTGACACCATAATTTTATAAAGCCACCAGGCATTGTGAAGTATCTTACATAGACCTTAAGATGGTAAAGAATATATAATTTGAAATAAAAATCCAGAAATGATATGTTTTCAAAAATGTTTCTCACTTGTGAAAATACCAGTCAATGTTTAATCCTGGAGGCCATTCAGTTCTTAGTTCCTGGAGTTTAAAGATTATAAAGATAGCTGCTGACCCTACTTGTTTGCTTTGACAAAGCAATCTACAGTATAGAAACTAACAGCTTGATATTGGTTTCGTATTTTATAAAAGTATAATAAGTGAATAACAGGTATGAAGAATGTATCATTTGAAAACAGAGGGATGATTTAGGACAGGAAGGATGACCGGCATGATAACATAGTAGTTGCATTTTCCATACTGAGTATCTATGAAACTGAAAAAAAATGAAGGAGAAAGGAGAGAAAGAAAGTGAATTCTGAGCATCTGTCATTTACTGTAGGTAGTAATAAATATAGACAATCAAGCAGACATATGGCTATATAAAATGGAAATTAATAGGTCCTGTTCAGAAGGTTTACTAAATCCAAACAATCTATTTTCTCCACATGCATTTCCCTTCCATATCATATCTACCCAGACCCCCAAAAAATCTTTAGTGAAAGCTACCAGATTTTATGAAATTTTAAAACTGCTGACATTTTTCTATTTCATTTCAATATGGAAGCAGAATATCTGCTAATTTTTGTTCTCAAGAGACTTTTGAAATATAGACATAATATTAAAATGCCTAGCAGTTAAATTATGTGTCTAAATAAAAATTTAGGATGCAGTTTTTGATCAGACAAACAACTAATAATAAGTATACAGACTATGTATACTTAGAGTGAAAGGGGACTCACTGATCCTTTTAGGCAGGTAAATATGATGCTTTCTTCAATGAAGTACGTGTCTTCAGGAGACACAACGATGAGGATATGTGGAAGGAGGGCACTCAGAAATCTATCTGCAATTAGCAGGATCTACCATTGAAATTAGTGGCCGAATAGATACCACATCCAGATCTTTGTCAGACCCAAGGTGTTGTTATACACGATTTCTCAGTATTTTACAATGAAAATGATTACTTATACAATTTTCTTTTTTCTCTCTTAAATCATCAATTTCTCTTTCTGGGAGTCTTGAATCCATAAAAATACATACATGCAATTATATTTTTCATTTTTGAAAAGTCATTTCTTTCCCATATCCCCTTCTAGCTACCATCTCATTTCTCTTTTTACAGCAAAAGTCTGGAAAAATTATCTGCATGCACTCTCTCCATTTCCTCTCCTTCTAATTTTCTCTTTCCATACATAATCACTTTTTCTCACTAGAATTCAACACAGAATTCAAGACTGCTCCTGTTAACTTCAACAGTTATCTCTACCATCTAAAGCTTGATGTGAGTTATCAGTCCTTATCTTGTTTGAACTCTCAGCCACATTTGACACCACTGCTTACTCCTGCTTCACTAAAATATTATCTTCCACTGGCTTCTAAGTTATCGCATATCACTTCTCGTTCTCTAAATTACTCTCTGGTTACTCTGCCTTAGTCTCTTTTGCTGGTGATTTCTCATATCCAACAAATAAATGTTGGAATTCCCCAAGACTCAGCCCTTTGACCTATTCTGTTCTTTCTCTACATTCACTCTTTTGCACTCATCCAATTCCTTGGACTCAAATGACATCCATTTATTGACCACTCCCCAATTTTTATCTGCTTCCTAGGCTTACCTCAACTCTCGTCTCATATATTCAAATGCCTATTCAATATCTCCACTTGGATAACAAATGCATTTCAAACTTAACATACCAAAAATCAAACACTTACTCTTCTTTCCAAAATTCATTTTTCCCCCCAATCTTCCTCAGTTTAGTCAATAACAGCCACATCCTCCTGGTACTTGCCTCAGTCAGTCATTCCAGACTGCTCTCCTCCTCACACTCTCTATCATATCCAACAGAAAAGACTCCATGAGTATACATTTAAAATACATCTGGTATCCCATCATTTTCCACCATCCCCACTGCTACCACACTGTTCTAAAGTACCATCAAGTACCCTGAATTATTGCAATAATTTCCCTACTTTCCTGAAATCTTCTTTCATCACAGCAGCCAGAGTGATCCTTTTATGACATAATGCAAATCTTGACACTCTTCTCTTGGAAATGCTCCACTGGCTTTCTCTTTCACTTAGTAAATGCCAAACTCATCCTATTGCATGGAAGGCTGTAAGATCTGGACCTGTTACCTCGTTAACCTCTTTTACTACTCTCTCTATACTCACTACATTGTAGCCACACTGGCTAACTTTTTCTTGAATGCATGATAGAGACCTTTGCTCTGGCTGTTCTTCCTCCATTATAAGCTCTTCCATTAATGTCCACATGACTTGCATCTTTACCTATTTCATCTCCAGTTGTCTTCCTTGACCACATTAGGTAAAATAACACCTCCTCCCATTTCCAGCACTTCTCAAAGTCCTCTTCACTGCCTAATTTTTCTCCATTATACTTATTACTGTAATATAACCTATAGGCCATTTCCCCCTCAATTATTTGCCTCCACTACTAGAATGAGCATAAAGGTTTAACATTCTTGTTCATTGTTGTATTCTCAGCCCATGGAACACTCTGTGACACATAGTAGATACTCAAGAAAAAATAATGAAGTGATGTTGAATTTGAATATTTTTGTTCAGAGTGAACATTTTATTAATAATTGTGAATGGACAGAAAAAAGGGATGTATATGTGAAAATTCTGAGAAAGCCAATGGGAATTTTTCAGTTGATTGGCATTCCTTGTCAGAACTCAGTTTTACCTATATAGTGATCTATTCAAAATCTTAGAATATTTAATCTCACATATTGGCAATTTCACATTCTGAGTGGTTGATTGTATTATTTCAATGTTTGGTTGTTAATTGATAGTAGCATGATTATGTTTATATTTACAGTCCATAGCATATCTGCCATGTGTCAGGAACTGCAGTACACATTTCACAAGCACCACTTCAAAATCCTGTCATCCCAAACTCTGACTCCAGCCGTGGCTTCAGCAACCGTTTCCAGGTGCAGGAACTGGATTTTCATCGTATGCCCTCAGGAAATTATGTTCATTCACGCATGTACAACCTTGTGATGTGAGGGAGTGAACACTGGAGGGACAGCCCATGAGCAACAGGGAATTAGAACTGATGGATATAGGTTTCATTCTTTTGTCATCTGGTTAATCAGTTCTAAAATGCATTGAATAAGGCTTTTCATAATGTACTGCTGTGATCAGACATCCGTGACCCATAGTAGTAGTGAACTCAGAAATGCATTCTGTACTGGCTGTCTTCCTGTTTCACATCCCTGTCTTATATTTCTGCTTCATGCATGCAAGTGCTTTTCAGTTTCTGCCTTTGAGGGAGCCCCAGTCTGGAACTGTATTAAACATTTTAAAATACTTTTAGTTTATTCCTTTGGAAACTTATTACTAGTTATTTTTACAATCTCCATTTTTTGAAAGAAGAAAATGAAATTTTCATCCAATTAACATATCTTGCAAAGATAAAAGAGTCAGAACTGAAGTCAGTTTTGTCTGACTCCAGCTGTATGTTCTTTCTATGGGGTAGAAAGACCTAAACTAGTGAGCTAATAGGTTTTCTGAACTCATGGTGCTTTTTGATTTAAAAATAAAATGTACAGGTTATGGAGTTGATAATGCACAAAAATTAAGATTACAGGACAATTAATTCATCAGGAAAAAACTTCAAGAGAAAATATAAATGGGCCTGTAAATCATTATAATGTTCCATAACAAAAATGTGAGGTCTTTCTCATGTTAATTCATGGATACGTGATAGATATGTTTTGTTCGCTTCATCCTTCTCTGCTTTGCAATGTATTTCATCTTTATGAACTGGACAAGCAAGCTCCTTTGCCTTCTGGTCACAGTTAGTTTCAGCTGCTGGGAGGCTCTGGCAGAACACAGGGTGGGCTAGAGTATGGCCAGTGTATCTTTTGCTTAGGTTCATTCACTGCCTCTAGGAAACATCACAACTCCTGTACGTAGTTCTCTTTGACTTATGGGAAACCCTCCTATCCCTGCTGATTCAAGTTCACTAGCCTTGGGATACTACACCTTTCTTTAATGGTTCTCTTAACTTCACCCACAACTTTATAATTAGCTTCTTTATTAAACTCTTCTTAATTATTCCATTTTTGAGTATGCCATCTGTTTCCTCTTGGGATTTTGGATCATAAAAGAGACAACCAAATAATCTTAAAAATATATAATACTCTTAAGCAAGAAATAGTTGAAAGTAACTAGGGACAGATTGTCCACTGAGGAGGGAGGAGGTATAGTATACCATAATTATTAAGGGAGATTAACAGTTACATATTAAAGAGGAAGAAAGAAAGAAAATTAATGAGTTATTTATGGGCCCAAGTGGACACTTACAGTATAATGTGAGAAATGCAAAGATTGATAAACTCATAAACTATCTAACTGAAAGCCTTTGCTATGTATATTTGATAAGATAAATACATGATTCAACTTTCAATGGAGTTGGTCATCAATAGACAGAATGTTCACTATTGTGGCTACCATACTTAACAAAATGTCAACCATGACCTATAGATTATGTTGATTATATTCTTGATGTACACTAGCATAGGCATTGACCTCAGAGACATTCACTGTGAGCTGCATGGTTTGGAATTTGAAATCATTTTTATAGAAAAAGCATTCTTATTACATGTAGGTTTGCATTAAATGGATTTCATTCTACACAGGCTTCCTATAAAATGGGATCTAAAATTATGTTTTATGGATATGAAACCATTAAATCTAATCTTAGTAAAGAAAATTTCAAAGACTGCTACAGAACTAGAGATTTATATAGCTGTACAATAAAAGATGAATGAAGTAGAAATTCTGAAGTACGGTTTCCTGCACTTCCTTCTTTTTAGACTTGGTACACAGCCTATTACCTGACAATTTTGTAATGTATCTCTTCACATTTCTCTCCTTTTTACATGACTTTCACTTTAAAACTGGTAACTGTTTAAGCATTTATTTTTCTTTAGTAATAAATAACCCTCTCAATAACTTTTAAAACTGGTGTAAGTTTCAAAGTATGAGACTTCCTGAGTGTGTCCTCTGCCAGTTCCTATTAGAAAAAGCCGTTGCTCACAGGAAGATAAGGAAGTTTTGACTTTGACATTTTAGATAAGCATTTTTCACATTATTTTACTTCACTATGGGCCCAGCATGTATTCCTGTAAGCATAACTAGAGCGACACAATAGATTGAACAGTAGGTCTACTGCTCATGTTATCTGACTATCCTTAACATTTTGTCACTGCCTTGATGAACTCTCCTTTTTGCACCATCCTTCTTTATTTTTATACTTTGGAAAGAAAATTTAAATACAGAATTTACCTCTAGATATTAGAACTTTACAAAAATGTTTCTTTATTGAAAATCATAGCACACCTAAAGAAAAATCCACAGAATGATTTCTCTCAAAGCGAACAGCCATATTTCTTACCCCAGGGGCAAGAAACAAAATATTTCCAGTATCATCCCAAATCCTTTTTCTCTTTCTACTTGTTATTTTCTCTTTACCCTACTAAAATGTTACAGTTATTCTGATTTTTGTACCAATCACTCCTCCCTTTTCTTTTAAATTTTACTCTTTAAACTTGCATTGCTGACCCCATAGTTAAGTTTCATCTGTTTTTATTTTGGGGGTACATGTATAGATGGAATCATACTGGAAGTATTCTTAGTGCATGGCTATTTTACTCAAAAGTATTTTGTTAGATTCACATACGGCATTGAACATGGAAATAGTGTGTTCATTTCCACAGTTGCCTGACATTTCAAATTTGAATATATACTGTTTATTAGTACACAATGCTAACATTTTTTTCCAAAGTGGCAGATTTACTCTCACCAGCAGTATGGGAAAGCATCCCCTTCATAGTTTGGTCCTGGGACAGAGTTTGCAGATGAGCTGAACTTGTGTATAATTTAGCAGGTGAAAGTAAGGCAGGAACCACTACCTTTGGAAAATCATGGCAGTTCTAATTATCCAGCCATAGCCTTGCAATTCTGCACTATACAGCTCCTCCCACATTTGGATAATCCATAATTCTTATATTAGTTTCCTAAATTATTTTATAAAGGTTATTTAGTATTGATACCAAACCTGAATAATGAGCTAATATGTTCCATATGCTGACAAGGATGGTAGATGTGAAAAGGGAAAGAAAAGATCAGTTGTAAGAGAGAGAGCAAGGAGAAAACACAGGAGCCAATGAACAAAATGATGAACCAAAGAAAGAGAATGTTTGTTAACAATGATTCTGGTTCATCAGGTCTAAGTAAATGAGAATATGATGCTGTATTTTATTAATCATATAGAGAAGTCAGGAGGGAGGGTCTGCTGTGTAGGATAACATGTTTAGATGGAATATTTTGCAGAATGTTTAAGGACAACAGAAGATTAGGAGAAAATGAACAATAAACACTGAAAATATGGAACTTGGTTGAGATCACAAATGAAGAAATGATTTTGGGACTCACTTTGAAGGCAGTAGTGTTTCTCACAGGCATCACTACCTTATGGTTAAATAAAAATGGTGAAAAATAAACCTTTATATCAAGATTATATACACACACTTGCATAAGCCAACATCAAATGTTGTACCTGTTGTCATTTTTTTTTTGCAATCCTTATAGAGAGGCAACTTCATAAGTAATTTGTTGTGCTCTATGACATTAGTTAGTATGTGTCACATATCTGTGGTGTCTCAAATCTTAGATTACCAATTTCTTGAATGTCGACATGATACCCTATATAGCACTGGCTTCTTAACAGTATCTAACACATAGTTAATATTTATCAAACGTTTGTTTAATTAAAGAAGGAAACGATAGAGGAAAAAGTGAGAGATGAACAGATAAATTTGGTGGCATCATTATTCTGTGTGTAACTGAATACATAAATCTTTCCAATTTATATAGAAATTAAAGCAAATGAGGAGTCAAGGAAGAGTGCCTTGCCTTGTAGAGCTTAAGGTCAAATGAAAAGTACCATCCATGTAGGGAGCCTGGTCAACTGAAATGTCCTGGGGATCTGGAGATGAAAGTCATCAGAGACTCCTGGTGTGAGATGGAGCAAATACTCTTACACAAAAACAGACAAAATGGGACCTAATGAAACTTAGAAGCTTTTGCACAGCAAAGGATACCATAAACAAGACCAAAAGACAACCCTCAGAATGGGAGAAAATAGTTGCAAATGAAGCAACTGACAAAGGATTAATCTCCAA